>NW_026067912.1:6344244-6403701 GCF_014885135.2 Alexandromys fortis | reverse complement strand
AAAAAAAAAACACTACAATTTTGGGGTAACAAGTGTTGATGGCTTTAGAAAAAATGATAGAATTCTCATTCCTGACAATGAAAGAATGGTAAAAATACAGTATAGCTTCAACTAGAATGGCAGATTTTAGAAAAGCAAGATGTGGTTCTAAGTTCTCCTACCTTTTCAGTGAAGCAGGAAGCCATGTTTTCAGCTAAGTACAAGGATGAGAAAGTACATGTTCAAAGTTTGATGAGAGGAAGTGAAAACCAAATGACAACTAGGTGAGTAGAAGAAATGGGTTTGAAAAACTGTAGATGGAGGCTGCTTGTTTGTGTCCCGGCCACCTACAACACTGTTTCACCTATTAGCTCAGACTTCTTATTAATTAACTCTTACATCTTAAATTAACACATTCTTATTCATCTGTGTATCCCCACAAGGCTGTGGACTACCGGTAACATTCTGAGGCATCTGTCTTCTTTAGCAGCTACATGGTTCTACCTACTATCTCTATATATCCCTTCCAACCTGGTTATATTCTGCCCTGTCATAGGCCAAAGCAGCTTTATTCATTAACCAATAAAAGCAACACACAGAAGGACATCCCACATCAAAAAAAAATGGTGTTGGATTTCCCAGTAGTAGAAGGTTCCTCTTGAAGAATTTGTCTTGGTTTTAGAGGGGGACTGCTCAACATACCTAGACTTTCAGCAGCTACGTCTAACTAGCAGTCTCAGAGGCAAAATAACAAGAGCAGAAATCATCTAAGGCTGAGCACAAAAAAAGAAAAAAAAACAATGAAGGAATAAGAGGAAAAACCACAGTGTGATTGAAGATATCTACAAGAAAAAGATTAAAATGATAGATCAAAGACTGGAAATACCAGAGCTGGATTTATTCACTTTCTAGATAAGATAAAGACCATTCACTCTGTGAATACGCAGTGAATTCCTCAAACTGTGAAATCTGAGGCTTCCTATAAGGCACAGAAGCAAAGAATTCTATCCAAATGGCACAAGGTTCCAAA
Organism: Alexandromys fortis; assembly: GCF_014885135.2. Classification (NCBI taxonomy): domain Eukaryota; kingdom Metazoa; phylum Chordata; class Mammalia; order Rodentia; family Cricetidae; genus Alexandromys; species Alexandromys fortis. Next base: position 6,402,692 of record NW_026067912.1, on the reverse strand, counting down.
AGAGATTTTTTTTGGTTGTACAGAAAGGTTATAAAATTCTTTCTTAAGGTTCCTCATTATGTCAACATAATTAGCTTTTTTTTTGGCAAGAAAAGAACAAGACTCAATTCTGAACATATGGGGCATAGCAATTTAATGTCAAATTAATGCCAGATTAAGAGTGATCCAGTCCCTGTGAGCAAGGGCAAGGTTGCGTCAGACTTTGGGTCATGCAAAAGTCAAACTCTGAAGTGACAGCATAATATATGAACAGAAATATTTCCTAGTTAGATCAGACAACACAAGCTAAATCAGGTGTGAGGGAGGCAACAGCACTGAAAATTCCAATAAAACACAGAGTAAGAAAATGACTGGTCAGGATGCTCGAGTGGGCTGAGAAGATGAGAGCTGATGGTTGAAGAGTGAGATGCTTGCAAGCAAAATTATGAAGGAGATGACATTTTATATAACCCCAAGGTCCGGAAGGTCTGTCAGAGGATGCACATGGTAATATTAAGGTAGAGGACAAGGTCCTTAAAGGCCTTCGGAAGCCTCAGAATCACAGATGTAGACGAGTTATTAACATGGAAAGTGAGATCAATCATGATAATGGAAAGTTAGAGAAAATGACAGCGAGTTAGCAGCTAGAATCTGTGAGGAAGTAGGAAATAGTGTGTTGGTAGAATACTGCAAAAAGAAAAAGAAGAAATGGTCTTCCCCTTTAAATGTAAAGACTTTGATCTTCTAGCAAGAAGGGAAGGAGACACTGATCACCAGTTCACAGAGGTAAAGACAATAATACATCATTAGACGGAGTGAAAAGAGCAAAAGAAAGAAATGAAGTGGAAAGGTGGGACATGAGAGATGATCCAGAAAGTGCATGATGGACTCATCCTACTAGATGCCAAATCATATTGCCAAGTATAGCTTGTGGATATGTAGAAAAATAAGGAAACTGGACTCTTGCCAGAAACACACTGAGTGCTCCACTCCATTCTGCCTCTAAACTGGTGTCTCTTTATCAATTGTGCAAAATTATTTTAGTCCTTGTTAAAGGTTTCCATATCTCTTGACCACTATCTCTGATTCAGGAAAACCTTTGTATAAGACATCTCTCTACAGTCAGACACTGTATAACCTCAGCGAATAACTTTGTCCCACATCGCTATGCCCCAAATCTATAATTTAGTTTACCAAGCAACTTCTATCTTGTTACTAACATGTGCTGTACACAGAAGCAGGCTAGACAGGTTAACTAAAAGCTGAATTTGCAGCTTCAAGTCCTCTGCCTGTCCCTTAATCAGTATTCAGGCAGTGCCCAAACAAACTTTCCATTTTATTTCTGTGTTTTAAACCTTGTCCCCAATTTATCACCTCCCTGTATTGTTTCACTCTTTCAACAAAAAGTTATCAAGCACGTATTATGCTGTGTGCTACAGGGGATGAAGGGATGAATAAGATGCTATTCCTGCCCTGGAGAGCTCAGAGCCTTGGATGGGAAGCAAACATGCAAAGGGAAGATCACACTTTGTGGAATGTGGCAAACCAAGGGAACGCACAAAGAATGGTGCTGTGTCCAGACAAAAATCCACCTTAGAGTTGATAATGAGGGTTTTATTGCCTCTTTTAGGCTGTTGGACATTTCAAAGTCATTTTGGAAGAATGGTTTTGCTCTCTTTTTCATTCAAAGATTTTCTTAACTGAAACTTGAATTCAGAGCTCTAGCTCTATACCTTTCCTTTACAGGACAATTATCACCTACCCGTCGCTTTTAACAAAAATCTGGGTGCTTACATGAACAAACAGAATGGAAGCCAGAAACATGGGCTTTAGAAGGAATACCGTTTCATATGGTACCTCATTCACTGCTTCACATTTGCTTAAACTCTAGCAAAGCCGTGCTGAGTGAGAACAAATCAGAAGTCAGGAAATAATTCACGTGCTACGCTCCCCTTTCTTGGGAAACATGACCAAGTATAAGTCTCCCTGCTGCCTATTCCATAGACAAAACCCTGGAATTGAATCGTTAATTTGTGCTTCTTTCAGAGATCAAGAAATTGGTGAAAATGATACATTAATGCCCTGAAGGTCTTCTTTCGTATATTTAGCCTGCAGACTACAGAAGGAGGCGAGATAATTAAGTTCTCTTCCCAAGGCTTAGTCTCTCCTTCTGGTCAGGTTGTCTTGTCTCTGAGACTAAAGGAACCGGTGCTTCTCTTTTGATAGGAGCTCCTCTCTGAGGCAGAGGGTGGGTCCGCAATCATCAAAGTCATGGAAGCTTGCACTCCTCTTGACTCAGCCATTTGGATGACATCTAGATTGAAGGTTAACACATAGTAAATGAACCATAATCATATGTTTATGTATATTCCTTCCTCCAGAATGAAGTAAAAGTATGTTCTTCTAATATAGGCTGGACAGACAGTGGCACTGTGCTGCTATGATAGGTAGAAGGACATTCGGAGAGGTACAAAAGTGTTGCCTGCCTAATAATTCAGACCAGAAGGAAACAGATATAACAATCTAAAAGTTTCTTCGATGACAAAGCCCTTTTCTTCAGTCAGTATAGACATGAAGAATCCTTTCATAAAGGGGATAAAGGGCAGCCTTCGGAGATCCCATGGATCTGTGTCTTGTTTCAACAGTGTTTGGACGGAACAGACCCGGGGCCTCCCTTTGTTAGCTTCCACCTCTCCTCATCTGCAGCCGCAGCCTCCGGGACCATCTCCTCGCCGCCTTCAGCTCCCAGGACCAGCCAGCACCGTCTCTTTGCTGGTAGCTCCAGACTGCGTCTCATCCATGACCTCCCAGATTCGTCAGAATTATTCCACCGAAGTGGAGGCTGCCGTGAACCACCTGATCAACCTGCACCTGCGGGCCTCCTACACCTACCTCTCGCTGGGCTACTATTTTGACCCGGATGACTTGGCTCTGGAGGGTGTAGGCCATTTCTTCCACGAATTGGCCAAGGAGAAGCGCGAGGGCGCCGAGCGTCTCCTCAAGTTGCAGAATGATCGAGGAGGCCATGCACTCTTTCAGGATGTGCAGAAGCCATCTCAAGATGAGTGGGGTAAAACCCAGGAGGCCATGGAAGCTGCCCTGGCCTTGGCGCAGAACTTGAACCAGGCCCTCTTGGATCTTCATTCCCTGGGCTCTGCCTGCACAGATCCTCATCTCTGTGACTTCCTTGAAAACCACTTCCTGGATAAGGAGGTGAAGGTCATCAAGAAGATGGGCAACCACCTGACCAACCTCCGAAGGTTGGCTGCTGGGCCCCAGGCATCTCTGGGCGAGTACCTCTTTGAGAGGCTCACTCTCAAGCATGACTAGGAGGCCTCTCCTTCCGAGGGGCTCCCACCTCTGCTCTGCACCAGCCCACTTCAGGGCCTTCACCCGAACCTCTCAAGAAGCCACTAGGCAGCTTTGTCATTACAAAGCTGGAGCCCCTCTCAAGTCTTGGACCAAGTAAAAATAAAGCTTTTTGAAACAGAAAAAGGGGGAGGGATAAAGGAGAGCTTTCCTTGTCTAATCCTGAAATCACACAATGTAAAATCACACACACACACACACATATGCACATCCCAATGCATATGCAACACACACATACATACAGTCACACACACACATACACTTATGTGCATCCCCAATACATACACATATGCATCACACACACAAATAGACACACATACACACACACTTATGCACATAGCAAAACAGATACTTTTAGTAATGTTATTGGTTTCTTTATTACATCGATTGTGTTGGATTCTTAGTTTAAGGGGAGAAAACTGATCGATCCCACTGTACAGTTTCAGCCCTAACCCTTTATGCTCGTAGAAGTTTCCCTCCACCATCAGTTCTTCAAACCGGCATGTGAACTAAAACTAAAAATGAAGACTCTATACATAAGATCTAGAGTGATCACAATTGCAAAAGCAAGCGAAGTACCCTGGTGGTATCCAGCATGAGCTGCTGGGACTCTCAGGAAACTCTGGGGCAAACGGGAAATAGCACAAAACTTTTAAAAGATTGGCAACTCTTCATGGCATAAACTGTCTATTTTCCATATGACATCAGAACCCTGCTCTTGTTATCTACCTAAAAAGAAATAATAAACATGCCTCCATAATACAGCTTGTTGCAAAGTGCAAACAAGCTGCTGCTTTATTCAAACCAGCCCTAAACCTAAAAACAACAATGACAACAATGGCACACTGACAACAGAATTCTACTTCATAAAGATACAACTTATTGCACACGCGGTAGATATAATGGCATAGATGTATCTCCAAAATGCTATGCTAAGCACAAGAAGCGATACACAAAACAACATGTTTATACTTACATGAAATTCTATAAGAAGTCAGAATGATCTCTAGTCAAAGAAAACGGAAACAGCCACTGTTGGGGACATTGTGAGCACACCAGAAGAGGGGACGAAGGAATTTTGTATGAGTGGAAATGATCAGTAGCGTTGCAGCAAGTACATAACAAACAGAATTCTGGAAAACTGCGTGTAGATAACAAATGTTTCAGTTTTACTGACCTGAAGAATAAGAAATGACAGTCTCTGAGTGGGGAATAACAACTGTTTTGCCCAGTTTGAAGTCATAATGTGAAGCTCCCTGGAAATCTTGATAAAGTACACTTACTATTCCTAAATTCTAACTTCATAGTTCTAACTTCTAAGTTCTACCCTGTTCTCTAGTTCTGTCCTACACCCTTTAATCTAATCCTGGTGGATTAGGTCACAATAATGAATTTGGGGAGATATAAATGTTCAAATCACAGTGAGGATACACTTTATTGAAAAATCTCCCATAGGCAATGAATTCTTACCAAATGTCACTGGTCTGTTTTTGTCACACTTAAAGGCTGAGTGAAAATAATTTTATTTTTCTTCAATAATTTTATTTTCTCCAATAAATTTGTTTTCTTTACATCTAAGAAATGGTATGTTAAACCCTTCCTCATTTTGTTACAAATTATATTTGTTAAAAATTAAACATAAAGCCGAGAAAACCAGCCCACAAATCACAATCCCAGAGAACCTAGACAACAATGAGGACCCTAAGAGAGACATACATAGATCTAATCTACATGGGTAGTAGAAAACGACAAGATCTACTGAGTAAATGGGGAGCATGGGGACCTTGGGAGAGGGTTGAAGGGGAGGGGAGAGGCGGAGAGGGGAGCAGAGAAAAATGTAGAGCTCAACAAAAATCAATTGATAAAATATCCAGCACTATGTATTTTTGAATCTGTCTTAATCATGGAAAACATGACTGCTGAGTGTAGAACAATGGCTAAATGGTTGAGAACACACACTGCTCTTGCAGAGGACCTTTGTTCACTTCCCAGCACCCACAGGGAATGACACTTCAGCTCCAGGAGATCTGATGCCCTCTACTGGCCGCCATGGTACTGCATCCATAGACACATCCATACTCAACTCACATAATTTAAAAGTAAAATCTTTTCCAAAAAAATGAATTATTTGTTTGTTGAGAAAGTAGTTATCAAATATAAAAACTATATCTTTAAACAGCCACAATTTCTTTTGTAATGGTAAAGAAATGATTATGGACATTCCATAATCCAGCATTCCTATTTGTATCCTTAGGCCACTCATGACTAGAAGAGGAGCTGAAAAGAAAATCAAGCTTTAATCTATAGCTAATGGTCAGTTTCCAAAATGTAACACTCTCGCCGTGGCACATCTCATGATGTCACTGGGCTCACAGCATTATTCCAAAGTTCTTCTATTCCAATAAAATGTTACAATGAGCCCCGTGATCACCACCGTAAATAACAAGGCTTTTGAGTGTGTTTTGTTCAAATGTAATTTATTGCATTGTAAGATCATATAACTTTTCAATAATGACTCTGTTTAACAGCCACCCAGAGTTCCTGATAATTAAAGTGTCAGACATTTACAAGGCGCGTGTAACAATCCTCCAGATAGTTTCTGTGTCTTGACTGGAAGGTTGGCTACAGAGGTCTAGCATGCGTTCATCAAGATCATTAGTAGATGAATTTTAGTGTGTTGAAGTTAAACTTTATTAAAGTAGATTTAAAAGAAAATAGTGCTTTTACTCAGAATTCACCATAAACCTATTTTTTACTGGGCCAGCTTATCTTATCCGGTTTCTTCAACTGATGACTACATGTAGGTATCTCCTGGTTATATAATTCTATGCTCCTTCTCTCTCCTGGCAGCCAGTTTATTCTAGGAAACTTTCACTTGGATTCTTCCAAGATATTTCAAACTTAGGAAAGCTAAAACCTTACTCACCATCGTGTTTCTCCTCAGTATTGTCTTTCTAGGCCTCTCCCTCTCTCCCTCTCATTTCATAAGCCAAAAATTGGTATGAAATTGAAATCTGGCCCCCTTCCTAATCATACACCTCTACTCAATCAACAGTTATCAGTTCTATTTCTAGGTTTATTTTCTTTGCTCCTCAGATCACAGCTAACTCCCACCTGTAATAATCCCCAAACAACCAAATGACATCCAGCTGTTTAATCAGGGCCTCACTCTGTGACCTATTAAAGATATGCTTACGTAAATATGTATATACATCAAATTCTGATATTATATAGCTCACAAGGGCCTAAATGATTAAGTCTTATAAATATGGCCATACACTGAATTCTGGTATTAAATGGCTTACAAGTACTTGTGTAATTAAATCTTGTAAATATGGGTAGACATCAAATTCTGATATTGTAAACTCACTGTTGGAGGAGGCAAGCCACTTGTTGATTTCTTGCTGCCCTGCTAGTTTAGACCCAAAATAATCACACAGAAACTGTATTAATTAAATCACTGCTTGGACCATGTGCTCTAGCTTCTTATTGGCTAATCTCTCATAGATTAATTTAACCCATCTCCATTAATCTATATTTTGCCACATGGCGGTGGCTTACCGGCAAAACTTCAGTATGTCTGTTTCTGGTTGTGGCTCCAAGGCTTCTCTCTGACTCCATCCTTCTTCCTCCCAGCATACTGCCTAGCTTTCCCCACCTAGTTCTGTTCTACCCTGCCATAGGTTCAAAGCAGTTCTTTATTTGTTAACCAATAAAAGCAACACATAGACAGAAGGATATCCCACATCAACTCACAAGTACCTGCATTGCTCAACTGTATATGCTTGACATCTATCCCTCTTAAATTTTACGTTCCAACCTCACTGAAATGACTTACATCTTTTAGATAAAACATCTCCCTTCTTTTATTCAACTGTTTCTGAATTATCATTCAGATAACAGTTTTTCTTAATCCTTTGGGAAGATGTCCATGGCCGCTCAGGTTTGGGTACAAATATATATAGTCTTGTACCGTACATAGCACCATATCACCCCCTGTGTAGTTTCCTGTCTCCTATGCCCAACTTCATGATGCTTTAGGTCAGGGACTGTTTTAGTGTTGCTTACCACAGAAACACCAGGCGAAGGCAACTGTACCTGGAAAACAGGTACAAAAAACTCACTGCTGAAAATTAACTGCATCTTAGGAATACTACAGACAAAATTTTTGTCAATGCCTGCTAATTCTTTTTAGTCGTATACCCATAAGAATTGCAAATGCATGTTCTAAAACAGTACTGAAGTTTTCTGGTTGTTTTTAGGATAAACTGAAATAAATTAATTTGATTAATTCAACTTTAACTTAATTAAATAAATAATTGAAAAAATCTACATAACAATGCATATAAGGTCTGAAACATCTTATAAATAGTACCTCCTAAAATGTGCAATTTTACGTATTTTTAAAAATCCTGTAGGCGTCAAATAGCACCCTAAGCATGATTCACTAAAAGCCTGATCAATTACATGGTTTCCTACCTTTTTAAAGATGCAAATTATTTATAAATCCCTTCAATAGGCGCGGAAGACTTTATCCAACACAGCATGCAGGATGTTTTGAACGCTTTAAAAATTCTGCTTTTGTGTTGCTTTTTTTTTTTTTTCACCTATCGTCAAATCCCCCTCTTTACTCCTCTCTTATTCCTGCCATCTAGTCTCTCTCTATGGTCAATGTCTTGAACTCTCTCCATCTTGTACAGTTAATTTCTTATGCAATTTTCAATAGCTCCCTCCCTCCTGGTCTTGATTTTCTTGTGGAAATACCCTCTTCCACATTAGAAATTATTTCCCATTATCTCTCTCTTCCTAGATTAGGAATGAGTGCTAAGAAAACAAACTGAAGAAATATTCTCAATCATGTAAGAGCTTGTGCACGGTAGGGGATAGGAATGGGTGGTATTTAAATGGGTAGCTGTAATATACTGTGATATTTTATATATAATATAATAGTGCATATAGATATATAAGAGAGCTAATGAAGCAAAAAGAAAGATGCATTCATGAAATAAACATTGGTGATAGAAAAAAAATGGACAAATTCATTTCTAAAAATAATTCATCCTCTTCATGGCATCCCTATAATCCAGCAGCACATCATAGATATTCTGGCACTTTCTTGGGCTAATATTCATGAGCACACAGACTAACTCATTTAACTCTTATAATTCTATGAACATAATATAGGTAGTGGAGTTCTCAGCCTTTGATACCTCAGGAACATTAACACCGAGCTCAGATTCATGCTGCTAACTTCTATGTGGTGGAGCTTAAATCACTGGTGGGTGATAGAAGACTCACTAGGGGCAAAGATATTGGGGAACAAGAGTCAGATCGATCTTCAGACAGTAGGAGACACAAAGTACATTGTGTGCAAGCGTTTGTTGCTTTTATATGTTTAGGCCCAAGGGCAAGGACAATCTGTATATCAAGTTCCGAGGCCGAAGTGAAAACCGTAACTGCTAACTTCGGGTGCCAGTATGTTCGTTCCCACATCGACCCGGATTGTTGTGTTTTGTTTCTCTGTTGTCAGACATTTGCTGTGTTTGGATTGGATTTGATTGTGTGTTTATGAAATTCCTTAGAGAGAAAGAAGTAATCCCACACACTCACACACACACACACACACACACACACACACACACTATTCCTTTAGGAAATAAGCCTGGCCAGGAGAATTTGCCAAGGTTCTTGTCAGAAGGAGAACCTCGGCCTCACATCAGTAGTATGGATACAGAGACAGCCAGGCCAGACCAGGATGCCCTCCTCCTTCCTCCTACCAGGGTAGGGCTGCCGGCCAGCTGCCCTTGCCGTGCTCCTCGCGCTGTTTGCATGAAAGACAAGCTCGAAATAAAATTTACTCTTTGCTCTCAGCAAGAACTAATACTTATCAAATGCCCTGGTCAAACACAATAAAATCATACTGTGTAAGGAAATTGCCTTTGTAATTGATTTACGAGTTTTCATAGAGGAAAAAGCATTGCAGTAGCATTTTCATTAAATTACTTGTCTACAACAGCCGAAAAATACCTAGTTTTCGGGTTTAAAAGACCCAACATCTCTGTTCTTTAAGTTTGGTTTTGCTGCCGTTGTTGTTTGCATTTTTTTAAGTAAATGGTAAATAAAAGATCTAGCTGTGTGCTTTGTTGTAGAAAAGCTGAGGATTTGCTATTGTTTATAGGAATGACTGGCTTTTGTGTTTGGTATAGTAGGTTAGACGACAACAAACATAAAGTTCTGTTTGGTTTATACTAAGGGGAGCTTGACTTCCCTTCTGGCTAACACTACTGAGTCCCAAAGCCCAGTAGGGCAAGCACAAACAAAGCCAGATGTCCATGTCTCACTTGGCCCAAGGACTCTTGTGTTACTCCAGGCACCACGAGAAGCCCAGACCTGCCTAGAGAAACCATTTGCGTCTTTAAAAACCCGTTGTTCTAAATGAACAAAGATACTAGGCTGTGTCTAACTTCCCTTTCATTGGTATTGACACAAAAGCGAAACCGCCAAAGCATCGGCTTAGAGATACCTGTTTAGCCATTTCCTCGTCATGTGCCATGTGGAACAGTGCCTCTATGGGTGCAACTACAGACCAAAGCCAAACCTACCATGAACACTGCTTGAATGAACAAATTGATTAGAGTAGCTCATTTAATAAAATGGAAAGTGTCTTTATATAAGTGTCAAAATAATGCATTTCATTCTCTTTTCAAAGAGGAAGGAAGGAAGAAGGAAGGAAGGAGGGAGGGAGGGAGGGAGGGAGGGAGGGAGGGAGAGAGAGAGAGAGAGAGAGAGAGAGAGAGAGAGAGAGAGAGAAAGAAAGAAAGAAAGAAAGAAAGAAAGAAAGAAAGAAAGAAAGGCGCTTTCTACGTTTTGCCACTTGACCTCCCATTTTGAGAACTCAAAGGAAAACAGCTTATGGAAGGAGGGGAATAAACAGTAGCCAATATAAAGGAGGATGCGGTAAATAAAATCAGAAATCAGAACCTGGAGGCCCAGATGCCAACGGCAGTCTCTATTTTGCCGGTATGCATACATACCGACATGGGGCCGATCAAATGATGGCCACATTTGATGGGCGTCATAGAAAGGATTTTCCTTTGAACAGTCTAGCACATTCCGAAACCTCATTTGACCTTCTGATACAAGAGCATTTCTTTATCCAACAAAGGTTCAGTGAAAGCCGCCACTTGCTAAACACAGCGCTTGGCCCTATGCATCCAACAGTGAACCTGTGATGTACAGCTCAGGTTTTTTTTTTTTAATCTCATGGGAAATTGAAGACTACAAATTGAAGACACTTAGATCCTCTATGAGAAAGAAAATATTTAAACACTAACATAGTCTGCAAATAATTTCGGGGAAGTCGTAGGCTGACAAAGCCAATTCACAAGGCCAGCGTTTATGTGTGCTTTTGTGTGTGTGTGTGTGTGTGTGTGTGTTTGTGTGTGTGTGTGTGTGAAGGATAGAGAGGGGTGGAAAGAGGGAGGAAACGAGGGAGGGAGGAAGGGAGAGAGAGAGAGAGAGAGAGAGAGAGAGAGAGAGAGAGAGAGAGAGAGAATTCTACCAATTTCATTTCCCTCTGCCCTAACTTTCACCTACCATGATGCTGTGTTTCATCCCTTTGTATTTCAATTAAATTCAGGTAATTATCGAGATGGACTCTTGATTTGAAAAGTCACACAAGGAATTTCACAAAAGCAAGGCAGCAGGGGATCTCACTCAGCCCCTTCCTGACTTTACAGAGCTTCCTGAGGAAGCTCGCAGAAATCAGCAAATCATGTTAATATGTTTTTTAGAAAGCTTCCCTAAGCAGATTAATCAGCTTGTAGCAATTTATATTTAAAAGGTTTTGCTCACTTAAAATATTTTTGCATGTCAGTGTGCGGATAACTAGATGAACGAGATGGAGAAACGTTAGAAAAAATCAAACTGATGGGCCCAGTCCCACAAAGAAAGGAATGCCAGGGTGACATTTAAAATACTAATTTGTACAATAGACACTTTGTTTTTTAATTAACTATCCTGCTCTCACTGACGTTATATATAATTTATGGATGACTGAATTCATAATTGAATAATATGCAGATGGCATCGAGGAGGGCTAAACCAATTCGCCTCCTTGGAATTGCCTGTCTAAATAAGAAGGACACTGGCTTCAGCATTCTCGCTCTGATTAGAGACACTATGGATTTGCAGTCACCTCTACGTAACATAAATCAATAAAGAATAATTTTCCAGGCAGTAAATCAATTGTCAGTTCACAGACCCTAATACCCCTGTGCAGGATTTATTGAAAAAATGAATGGCAGGCTTGTTAGGAGATGCATGCATGCTTTATGGGTCCATAATAGTGTAAACCTCAAACTATTACATGCACTGCAGTGAAGAATTGAGCACAAACTACTCTTTTGTTTCCATGGAACACAACCCCAAATGGATTTTCCAATGTTCCAATGAAAATTTTACAAGGTAACTGTGAGATGCTGCATCTTTGAATTAAGTTTGGGGAAACAGTGCAGCCCTTGCTGGGAACTTCCTCTACCTTGGGTGGAGCTCTTGTGACGAGTTAGGAAGGCGTCAAATCTTGCCTACCTACCATGGCATCCATTGGTACAGGGAACTATTGAAGATTTGCAGTGAGGCTCACCAGTACTGAGATGGGCTTAGGAACAAAATAGAGACTGATCTCAATGATTTGGTATACCACTGAGCCTATAAAGTAACTTATTAAACTTTCACATGTATTAATTTTAGAAATGTAAAAATTATAGATATATGGTCAAATAAAATGTAGTTTAAATTCTTTTCAAGACCCACTGAGGTGGCGGAACTTAAGCTCTGGAACCTACAAAATGAAGGGCAGAAATCAATTATACTCTGACCTTCATAAGCACACTGTGGCATGTGTAACCCACACAGAGACACACGGATGGAGGGAGATCTTATGAGCTATCCAGGGATACTAAAGAGTGGGCCAAATGAAGCAGAGAATCTGAGAAGAGGAAATAGATACAAAACTACAACTCTTAGTGGATGAGTGAGATAGAGTTAAAAAATTAAACCAAGAGAAGTTTGATGAATGACCTACAATGATTTCTTAAATTCCTCTGCATCTGACTGATCTTTGATTCAATATTTAGAAATAGTTTTATTTATTATTGCATGTCGAGAATCTTGTAAAGAGCTTGCCTCTGGAAAGATGCACAGTAAGTTCTTGTTGACTGAATCTAGTAACTAAATAGAAAAATGAAATCCCTCTGCATTTAAGCTTTTAACCATGCTGTTAGAGATACTCATGAATGGGTTTTTACAACTACACTTGGAACTACAGATAATGAAGAAAGTATATCATTGAGAAGAGATAGTTCTTTTAGGCTGAATAATAGTGAGAAAATAAAACACTTCATACTGTTAGTGAATCTTAAGACAGAAGAGGATAAACAAAGACTATAAAATTAAAACATGTTAGCATCTAGGCCAATCTCTACAATCCTCTGACTGGATATACTGTAGCTTTGTAAACCTTAAATTCTGAATTAAAATGAAGGATTTATAAATTAACTATAAAATTGCACTAGAATATAATATAAGTGCTAAAGAGGAAATCAAAGGATAGAACAATCCTATAGTCTGACAGAATTAACAGTAAGAAGATGATGGACTATAAATTTTGAAAGTACTAAATTTTGCCCACAAGTGACATGCAATGGGGTGTGAAGATGGAGTTGGTCATCAAAATTAGAGGTAGGACCTGCCAACATCAACTGGGTAAAGCCAAAGAACTTAAAACAACCTTCGATGCCCAGAAGAGCTTCTTGCCACAACGGTTATCTAGGGCGAACATCAAAAGGCTAAGAAACACTAATCTAGAATAATACAAAAATAGTGTTTTTTAGAAGCCAGTGGAATGAGGCAAGAATACTACAGAGATTTATGAGCATTTCACCAATAGGAAAATGCATATATTTTATGCAAGGCTTAAGCTTCAAAAAATGAAATAATATCTAAACTCATGATTTGCCTATGGTTTTTCCTCTGTCAATATCCTTTCAAAAATCTTGCTAGAATTCCTAAGAATCATCATGTCTGAGAAAATGCAAAAAATCATTAAAATATTTATGTGAGGTGTATGTGTGTATTTTATGCAGAGGAAGTAAAAATTATGCCTTATTCTATTATGAACAAAAAGACTTGTCATAAATTCAAAGTGGGCTCATTTCATGATTAATAAAGCTTTCACACAAGCACCTAAAAAGAAACCAGAGAGAAAATGTACCCATTAAACTACTTACCCTTCAAGTAACCTAAAGTGGTAAGAAATATAGGCTTAATTATCTATTCCTAGCTCAGCCACTATGTGAATTTCAGTCCACTATAGTTGGAAAACACAGAGTGCATTCAACAGCAAATTTAAATCTACTGACTTACAAATACCTTCCTTTGGGCTGCAAGGCAGGCAGAATCAACTACTCTACATCACCATGCACTGTACAGTACATTAACATGATATAAAATATATTTTAAAGATATGTTCCTGATTTACAATAATTGCAACTCTAAGAAACCAATAGCCAGAAGCATTTGACTTTTTCCTCCTGATATTCTCACTCAAATCCAGATAAAATGTCATCCAAATCAGCAAAAGAGTTTTTATAGTTGAGATATTAGCAACAATCATCACTTTTTAAAGAACTTTGAAAATATGGTAATAATTAATAGCTTGGTGTGTTATCTTCTTTGGTAGCATATTTTCATTTTGATAGCAATCTATTAAAAGATTCTTTGATAGAATTGTCATGATGTCATTTCCCAAGACCCAAAAAGGAAAGAATGTATCTATAGGACTAAGAAGAAGAAAGGTGAAGGGCAAACAACTTTTTTTAATTTCTTTTTTTAATTACTTTATAAATAATACCAATAAATACTCCCACTTCCTCTTCCTCCCACTTCCCTCCCACTGCCCCCCACATCCTCCCCCTCCCTGCCTTCTCCAGTCCTAAGAGAGGGCAAAGTACCCTGCCCAGTGGGAAGTCCAAGGCCCTCCCCACAACATCCAGGCTTAGGAAAGTATGCATCCAAGGAGAACAGGATCCCAAAAAAGCCAGTACATGCAGTAGAGACAAATCCTAGTGCCATTGTCATTGGCTTCTCAGTCTGCCCCCATTGTCAACCACATTCAGAGGGTCCAGTTTGATCCCATGCTCATTCAGTCTCTGTGAAGCTGGAGTTGGTGAGCTCCCATTAGCTCAGGCACACTGTCTGGGTGGGTGGACCAACCCCTCGTGATCCTGACTTCCTTGCTCATATTCTCCCTCCTTCTGCTCTTCAACTGGACCTTGGAAGCTCAGTCCAGTACTCCGTTATGGGTCTCTGTCTCTGTCTCCATCTGTCGCCAGACGAAGGTTCTATGTTGACATTCAAGATAGTCAATAGTCTGACTACTGGATGGAAGAAGGCCAGATATGGGAACAGGGAAGGAGATATCTTAATTGAGGGAGCCATTTTGTGGTTGACAAGAGGCTTCGCTCTGAAGGGGTTCCCAGGAGTCCATGGGAATGACCCCAGCTAGAACCCTGGGCAGTGGAGGCAAACAACTATATAATTCCTCAGTGGATTGGCTCCTGGGGTGTAACTATGACAAAGTCTGCACAGGGTGTGGCTTGAAATAATAGAAATTTGCTCTTGCACAGTAATGAGGACTAGATGTTTAAAGTCAAGGTGTCAACAGCACTGCTTCCTTCTAAGTACCCTAAAGATAAAACCTGCCCCACACATATGTCACAGCCTCTGATGGTAGCCAGTGAGCCTTGGCAGTGTTTAGCCTAGGCCTCTGTTTTTATATGGTTGGGTGTTCTTTGTCTGTGTATTGTCTATCTTCTCTTAAGAGAATACCAGCGATGGGGTTTAGAACACACCCAATAACAAAGATAATTTCCCCTCTATATCTCTAATTAATATAGCTACAAAGAAGTATTTGTGTATAAAAACCACATCTCAAAGTCCTAAGTGGTTATGTATTGGTGGGAAGACTGTTACCTCAGCACACTGTACTAACAATACCTTGTGACTAGTTACTAATTCTGTGTAAAAAGTGGTCTCTCGCAGGCTCTTGCTCCCAGTCTCATTTTATTCATGGCTCTAAGACTGGAAATGACAGAAGATGTTACCAACATTAACAGATGTCAGTGAAAGGACTCAAACTGAGGTTGGGTAAAGTGGGCACCACCACCTTGGGCTTTTATCAAAATGTGGTGAGGTTGGCGTAAGAGACAAATGAATTCACTAGTCAGCATTCTCATTAACTGGAAGATGAGATGAATTACCCTAGATATAATATTAGCCACTTGGACTTGAATACTATCTCAGCTATTGATTACAAACTTGGCTGTCAGTGGAGCATCAAGACTTTGGGGAATCACATTTCTTATGTGTAAAGCCAGAATGACGTAGCTTTTTAAAAAATCAGACAACTATTCTAAAGATGAGTGTGACTACCACTCTAGATCCATGATTAAGAAACTGGCCTGTTTGACTTGGCCATCAGGATAAAAGCTGTTTTTCCTTTCACCTTAAATACTTCTGACAGAACAGACACTTTCCAACTTGCTCTGGGCACAGCTCTAATCATCTTAAACTGGGTTGATCTGTCCTGGGATTTGACAATAATCTGCATTCACAGGAAATGTTCTATAAATGAGAATGATATCAGAAGCTTCCTAGCCTAATATTGATGGTCCATTTAGGAACACGGAATTTGCCATATAAAGATTGAAATCTTCTTTCATTTGAATGCTTTTTCCCAATTCCTCCAGTGAGAAAAACATTCTGTTCCTTCATTCTGTTCTCAAGTGGTATTCACTGACCTTACCTTTTAGTGCTAAGATAACAGAAATTAAATCTCCCTCTGCATCTAGTCAATTATGTTTTGTTTGCATAAACACATATCTTGTGACTCCCAATGCATGAAGTCATCCCTATGACACAGTCAAAGGCAAAACTATAAGAAGGAGCTTATAACATCAAGCCACTCATCTCAAGACTGTCAAATACTGCCCAAGGACATTTTTATTCCATGAGATAATTATATTGCAAGGTAATAAGCAATCAGACTTCTTACTCTTTTAATTTTTAGGGAATGTCAGAAAAAATCCTATTTAATCACTCCCAATATTTATAGAAATAGGGACATAAATATAGACTTGTGCAAATTTTATAAGGGTTTTTCTTATCTACTTTCTTTGAGCACAGGGTCATAAAAATCAGATTAAGGGGCAATTTTCTTTCATATAAAAATGTTTTAAACCAATTTTAAGATTTTTATTTAGCATTCAGAGGTTTAACTTTCCCCATAACCTCAAGATCCTATGTCTGGTTCTTAGAACCCTAGAGAAATGTTTGAGGTTGGGGCACATTGAAAGTGGTAACATGAAACTATTGATTACTAGTTGAATTCAAGCATCAGGGGAGTCTGACATGGGCTCCAGATCAGCCCCATACGACTGGTATTTAGAATGAATGAGAGAGAAAAGTACCAATCTCCTTGGACAATGACTTCATGTGCTAGGCTATAATTGCCAAGTGACCAGATGTCAATATAGTCAGTTGTCTAAAATGACTATAGGAATTCTATGAGGTCTGGAAGCTGAGATACTTTCTTATCTTGCCGATGGCAAAACAAACTACCTTAGTAATGAGGCCCTGTAGAAGCTAATTCCCTTTAAAGAGATGGCGATCCACAGTTCCCTATAAAATAACTAGAGCTAAAAGCGAAGAGAAGGATGCTAGGGCAGTAATACACAAGCAAGCATGTTTCTCTCCTATGACCCAGACTTACAGTAAGTTAACATTATTCAAATAATGCTTTGAAAAATGAAGCAATTGCATTTATAATTTTCTAAAGCAGAAAGTCTTTAAGATGAGCTGGATTCTTCCAATGCAGGTCATCAGAGATAAAGAAGAGATTCTGATATAGGAGAGGAATGTGTTTAACTTCCTAAATTGATTGTTTTCAGAACCCACTACTATTTATTGTAGCAGGTTACTGCCTGATGCTCAGGCTTTTGCTCTGGGGACCACATATTAAAGCAACTCATGTAAAAATAATAGTAACAATAACTTCCCCCTTTCTTTCAGTCAATATTAAGCTAGAAAAGATGGGTGCAGAAATGCATTCTTTTTGAATGCTTATTTGGCAGATAATCTTCTTTCAGAATTATACAAACATTTCAAGTTGAATTTGCATTACTCAAAACTCAGACACTTTCTCATCAGCCAAGCTAAATATTTGCTGTAGATATTTTTTTCTCCTGTAGATAATATTTTTTTTTCTTCCAGAGGAAAGCTAGCATTCCTATTAGCTGCTCAGCGTACTACTCTTCCATCTCATATGTGCAAATTTGGAGGAAATCTGAGAAAATATTCACTATCTCTGGGTAGCACAATTGCTTCATGCAGCATGTAAGCCCTCAGAGAAATCAGGTGCCTGGGCACTGGAGAAATTTATGTTAAAGAACGCCTGCTTAAGAGAGGCAAACATGTAACCCAAATTTATCTCCCAGTGACAAGCGCAGAATCTGAAAGTTTCCAAGTTCTTCCCCTGTGAGTTTCTCGAAATTGTTGTTTTTCAAGTCAAGAACACCTGCTCGGTGCTTTTCTCTTCGCCCTCCTGGTAAAATGGAGCCGCCAGGAAAACAGGATCTAACGGTTTTAATGAATGAGAAACACTCAGTATTGACAGATTTCAACATATTATGCCACCCTGACTCTGTCCCCCTAATGAGGTAAGATCAAAAAGGAAGGAAACAGTTGTGATATTGGGCTCTGGAGTTTGCTTTCAAAGTGCTGCAAATGAGTTCGTATGGAGGCTCATTCTGCTGGGTACAGTCATAAGCAATTTTCACATTGCTATGAAATGGCACATGCAGACATGGCTTGGGTAAGTGAACAACTAAAGGTTTGATGTTCTGCATCGGGCACCCTGCCAAATAACTTTCCATCTCCATACGACACTCTACACTCTAACAATCAAAACTCTACTTGTGCCATTTCTGCTGGGTCCGATGTAACTACAAAAAAAAAACAAAAATAAAATAAACAAAAATAAAATTGCAATATAGCCTGAGCCAATGTTGAAACTTAATTCTAACTCAATACCTATCAAGTATTGGCTCTGTACACTGTGCAGGTCCCAAAGAACAGAAACATAACTTATTGGTTCTGGTCCTATGGAATGAAGGATTAGGGCTAGCTTTAGAGTAACACAGTCTTTGTTCACTAATAAATACTTACACAACAGCCAGTTCATGCTAGTCACAGATCTAGGTGTCAATATTTATTTGATAATAAGTAAAGCTATGACAGTCCCTATGTGTCTTTGAGGATCACAGTCTCATCAAGGTGACAAACCGGAAGATCAACAGATAGCAGCAAATGTAATTACTAGCTAAGACGAGGACAACAGAGGGAGTGAACAGAAGGCTTTTCAGTCAGCCAGTGTTTGCTGTGTGCAGCCATTATCAATGTCCTGGTACTTGAAGGTTTGGTGAGAAACAAATAAGGTAAAATTAGTGAAAGAATAGAGAACTATCATGAGGAGACATATTAGGTAGAAACTCATCATCTAACAGAAGACAAATTTTAGACGTCTTTGCACTCCATACAAAAGTACAGAATTACTCTCCACTATAGAGTTCTAAAAATTGAGGCTTGCAAAATGAGGAACCCACTGGAGGTAGGAAAGTATTACCTTTTGTGGCTTTGTTTGTCTGTTTCCTTACTTACTTATATTGTTGAGCCCTTGAATGAACCCATGAATTTTAGGAATATGGTAGAGAGTTTATCTATAGGAGTCTAGGTAACTCACCAGAAGCTACATAACTAAAGAAAAGTTTTGTCCTTCCTCCAGCAACCATGAACTGCCTGTAGATCAGAGATTCTCAACCTGCGGGCCTTACCTCACAGGGGTTACATATCAAATGTTTGCATTATGATCATAATAACAAAATTATAGTTATAAAGTAGCAACACAATAATTTTATGGTTGTGGATCACTATAACATGAGGAACTGTATTAAAGGGCCATACCATTAGGAAGGCTGAGAACCTCTGCTCTAGATACTAAGGATGAAGTGTATTTCTTCCATGACAGGATGATGACAGGGCCAAGATTTGTTCAGTCTTATTTAGGTAATCACAGTTGTTCAGGAGTGAATGGTCATGTTATACCCAGAAGATGGAGTTCTATCACTTTACCCCATACTCAAAACTTTACATTCTTTCTGCACCTTAGCCAATCATGTTTGCTGAGCCTTGGAGGGGTAGATATCAGTCAACTTTCAATGACCACTTATTCTGAGCACTTTGACCAACTATTAGTCGAGAAGAGTATCTAAAAACACCCATTTCTATTTCTTTTTTTTTCTGTTTAGTTTTAAGATAATAATTTCATTTAAATCTCTCCCTTTCCTTTTCTCCCTCCAAACCCTCCCATCCACCCTGCTCCACACTCCTTCAAACTCATGGCCTCTTTTTCATTGTTGTTGTATACACGTATGTATTTTATATACATACATTCCTGAATATAGACTTAGGAGTCCATATGTGTGTGTGTATGTATGTATGTTTTCAGAGATGACCATTTGGCATGAGACAACAAATTGGTGTGCTCTTCCCTAGGTAGAACCCTCTCTCACTCCCAGGTATACTCAGCTGTCTATGGTTCTTTGTGTGGGGATAAGGCCTAGTGGGCTTTTCCCCATCCAGTTCTGTATGCTTGTTGTTGCTATTCTTCTTCAGCTCACATTTGCTTAGTCATGATGGTGAGCCTTTACAGGTATAGCTTGTGTTACTAGGAGACACAATATCCTAGCAAAGTCCCCAATGCACCAGCTCCTATGATCTTTCTCCCATGGTCTCTGCTGCAAAGAGAAGTTTCCGTTTCCATTTCTTAACTACATATTTTAATACAAAGGATAGCATGACTTCTTAACCTTAATGTTGAATGAGCCTGATCCGCCAATGGAAAGTTATAAAAACTTTTGAATGAAACTGTTTGGCTTCATTTCTAGGGCTTTCGTGGTTGCCCGGAGGTGTCATTGCTCTGAATAAAGCCTATAGGAGGAATTTTTAGACTGCTCTACATCTTACTGTACCACTAAGATGTTTGTAAGTTCATCTCAGGAGAGATTATTTAGAATAGCTGTTAAACTGCTTAATTAAAAATGAGCTATATACTTGGATATTAAAGAAAATTGTCAAAATTTCAGGAATCTTCTATAATAATATTAAAAATATTACACGTTTATCCCTTTGAGTAAATAAAAATATTTTAAAAGCTCAGAAAGCAATAACTTTTAGGAGACATAAAAATCTATGGGCAAAACATACACAATATCAATCTTGAGACATTTCCACATTGGAAATATTTTATTTAAAAAGGAAAAAATGGCCAAGTTACTATCATGGTTTGAATAAGAAACATTCCACACTGGTTCATGAGATAGTACACTTGGTTCCAAGATGGGGGCTGTTTGGGAAGTTTATGGAGCCGTTGGCAGGTGAATCCCTGATGAAAGAAATGGGTCCCTGGGGGTGGGCATTGAGGCTTGCCCCTTCACCTTCATTCTCTGCTACTTAATTACAGACATAATGTCACCAGCTGGTTCCAGATCCTACCACTATGTCTCCCCACCCTCATGAACTTTAACCCTTCCCAAACCCTAAGCCAAAATAAACCCTTTCACGCCTTAATTTTTTCTTGTTAGGTGTTTGGGCATAGCTATGTAAAAATTAAGTAATGAGGTTGTCATATTATACATATATATATATATATCACATTTTGTGAAAATAGAACTTAATTGTTTATTACTTATAGAAATATAATGAATTTCAGATACTTTGGCTCTCAATAGTATGGAAATTCTTGATTAATTTCTAAGACAAAGTGTGTGTGTGTGTGTGTGTGTGTGTGTGTGTGTGTGTGTGTGTGTGTGATATGTGAGGAAAACAGTCAGAACCACCAAACCCTTATCGGAAACTTTACAATCTTGACGACAAGTGGAATTTCATCTTCAATCCAAAAAATATCTACATACGTAGTACCAGTGAGGTGGGTCAGCAGGTAAAGGAATATGCCATCCCCTCTGGTGACCTGAGTTCCCTCTCCAGGACCCACAGAGTAGAAAGAGAAAACCAAATTCAGCAAGCCATTCTCTGACCTTCACAACCTCCATACACACACTAATTAAATAAAATGCAGTAACTTTTTCCTAAATAGTGCCATCTTTCACATCTATAATTAGCCCTAAATAATGGATCAAGCCTACTGACATTTAAACAGTATTCGACTTAACATTGTCTGTCTCCTAATGACAATACACACAAATACCCTGGGTAAGTATGTCCATATCAATCTGCTCTTTATGGCTCCCAAGTCATCTGGGTTTGCAACTCTTCCATCACTCCACCCAATTCTTTACCTTCAAAGAACGTCTGTGCATCATTTTGGGAAGAACAAAAAAGGGGGGGGAGAAAAAAGCTATTAAAAAAGATCATTCAAAATAGCTCACAATCCTACCTCGTTATCACAGCAAAGAATAAGTCCTTCGTTTAATATACTTGGGACACCATCTATCAACCTTTCCCCCATCTTGTCAGACAATTCACCATGAAGAACATCACCTCCCTTGGTGGCCACCAAATTCTGGTTGACTTTTAATGGACATATGAGAGACTGATCACTGGTCATACTTTCATTGCTATCTTCAAGTAGAAAAGGTCTCCTTGTTTAGAATCCATTTGTGGCTGCTGAAAAGGTGTGTCGTTTCCTAGTATTTCTGGAAATGGGGGAGGAAGGTGGTAGGCTGAAAAAGCGAGGGACGTGCGCACTGGCAAGCATCCCACCACAACGAGAAATGTTTCTTTCAGAATTCCCACCTATAACAAATCTCAAAAGCCCTGGTCACAGTTTCCTCCCGCTGAGTCTCTCTTTGGAGCCAAGTGTCCTAGCAGTATTTCATTTTCCCCCTTTCGCAGTGGGAGCTAGAATGTTTTCCTCCCTCCCTTCAAACTGTTTAGATCCCTGCCAGTGTGCCCTTTTTCTTTGTAACACTTGGCTACCCCAAAGAAGAAGGAGAATCTGAAAGGAGAATCAGAATTTTTAAAAAAGAAAAAAAACCTAAGCACTTTCTTGCCAATCATTTTGACTCCTTTGTACTCAAAGTGCTAAGGAAACACCCCCATTACCTCACAGTACCCGTTAGTACTTTCTGGTTTGATTAAAATCTTTTCTTTTTCATTAAAATAAAAAGCTTCTGAAAAGCTACAGTTCCACATTTTTTGCAACCCACAATTTATGACTACAACCTTCAAAAGCTTTTAAAAATAGTATCGGCTCTATTATTCCATATTATGGTAATTGTGGTAAAGATTTAAGAGCCACTTTAAGACTTTTTAGCTCTACAGTATATTACTGCTCCAATTCCTTGCTTGGGCATTTGGGAAAGAAGCCTTATTTAAAAGCTTCACCCTCTGCCCCCTGATATACAGCTTCCCTCTTAACTACAGTAGCCAGACCTCACTGCACAATTAGGGAAGCAAGGTCTCCAATTAGAGCTCAGAAAAACAGGGGGCAGAACACATCTTTCCAGAAGCCTATTTCATTTATATGCACCTGACAATAATCAAAATTTCTCTCATGTGCCAAGTACCTTTGACCCTTTTGTTATGTTTCACATTCCCTTGTTAACTCCCAACCCTCCTTTCCTCCCATAGGAAATCAGCACACATAATCACAAGATTAAATAACTCCAATGCCACCGCTTAAACGTTCAAGGCCATTAATATAACAAACGCCCAAGGGGCCACTGGGATTTATGTAGTATTGAAATTAAACTGACCTCACCCTATCTTCGACATAGATCTGTTCTCTCTAGTTAACCTGTGTTTTTCTCATGTTGACCAATCTAGGATGGATGCGACTTAAAAAAAAAAAGGACAGAAAGATAGATAGAAAGAAAGAAAGAAAGAAAGAAAGAAAGAAAGAAAGAAAGAAAGAAAGAAAGAAAGAAAGAAAGAAAAAAGCAGCTCATAGAATTTCCACTACTGTAGCAGGCACAAACTCCCAATCTAATAGTTGACCTATTGTTGTCCTTTGTATTCAATGCAACAATTGAGATGAGCATTGTAGCCCCTAACACACACACACACACACACACACACACACACACACACACACACACACCATATTGCTAAGGCATTTTTCCTGTGCACACACCATATGGAAAAGTCACACATTCACTGCTCCTTCCCTTCCTCCCTGTAGGAGTTCAGTAGCATCTGGATACCCATCCCTAACAGTCCAGACGCTGCAAAAAAGACAAGAACTTCTCGGCTTCCCTTCCTGACGAGAGCTCCTTTGCTGTAGAGTCACAATCTTTTATTGTGTCAGCACCCATCAGCTGGGGAGCTCTTCCCGGGCACTTCTTCATTGTGCACATCTTCCCCGGCTCTTAGCTTTCTTCCAAAGCATTGCTTTGTGCCATCCACACCCGAGGCAAATAATCAGAAGGGTTTCTGCTTTGTTTTGCTTTGTTCTGAATTTGTGTGTGCTTTTCAGAATAGTAAACACACAGAGATTCCTGCCCACTGGTATTTTATGATTTTAATTTGCTCAAAAGCTCAGAATTTCATTATATTTCCCCATTTGGTGCATGGGATTTTTACAGTTAACAGATGTTCACTTAATAGAACCTCCTAGTGAGCAAATCAGATTTTTCCCCCTGGTATTCATGTAACTTTCAGTCCTGCAGTAGCTGTTGTTGGTGCCTGCCAAGATAGCTGGCAGCCAAGCTCAAATCGAAAAGCGCAGCCTCTCTTTGCAAACGTATATTCGCCTTCCTTCAGACCAGCTCATTCCCACTTAACTCCTTCCTCATTAACGCCGTGTGAGAATGCCCGAAGGTAGAAGAAACACCAACTTCAGAAGCCAGGCGGGTTTTACTCGCAGATGAGAAGACATTCTGCACCCCATAAATACATTTTTAGCCTCCGGCCATAACTAATGCCAAAAATTTTAATGCATCCAGGAAAAATAAAACTGTCCTAGGCCAACTTCCAACTAATGAGTTGTTTGGGGTGTTTTATTTGAATACATCTCAGGACTGTAAACCAACTCCTAACTGAATCAGGTTCCTGTCTCAGCAATCCCAACTTCTTACTGGGGTCTCTGCAGTTGTCCTTGGAGTCGTTTTGATTCAGAATTTTTGTTTTGGTTTTTGAGACAGGGTCTTGGGAGTCTTCGTAGGTAGCCGAAGCTGGTATAGAACTCATGATCCTTCTGCCTCTTTTCCCGACACTGTGATTACTGGATTATACACATGTGTCACCATAGCCAGCTTTCTTATCTAAATAAGGAAGGGTCTGTGGACATCTGTAGAGGCGATGCTGCATCTTCTCTGGCTTATGAACACCAATTAAAAGTTTTAATAACTGGCAATCCTCAACACTCATGTTCATGCAGAACACAAAGCACACTGTCTCTTGAGAGGACATTGGACTGAAATTATAGGAAAGAAGAGGAGGAACAAGGAGATATGTTTAAGAAGATGGGAGATCCCTGCCTGCTGCAAGTCCTAAAAGTATAATGCTCCCTCTCTCTTCTTTCCCACCCCATTTTTCTTGTAGTGTGTGTGTGTGTGTGTGTGTGTGAGAGAGAGAGAGAGAGAGAGAGAGAGAGAGAGAGAGAGAGAGAGAGAGAGCTCACATGCATTCCTAGAAATGAAAACTAAGGCCTTGCACTTTGCAAAAAAGCATGCTATCACTGAACTCCACCGTTTAGATTTTTTTTTCAGCCAAGTATATAAAGTAATGGGTTTCATCATGACACCCTCAAGCTCTTGAAGGGATCCTAAAAGGGTTTGTCAGTTAAAAGAAATTAAAAATAAAAGAGGAGGATGATTAGGGAGAAATTTCCAAAGTCATCAAATCATTTTCTCTGCTTTTTGGAGACTTCTAAATAAACATATAGAGAAGATGCCATCCTATTTGGGTACTAGCAGAAGCTATCTGCCTTTCTAGTGTGGTCTTTTCTAATAACGTAATCTAGAATTTTCGTATCCTGACCTAGGGTGGCTGTAGATACTACAGCCTCAAGTTAATATTCCTCAGGAATCAGATGACTATTCTCTCCTTCAGGAACTTCTCTCTGAGTTACTCACTTATTCCCATATCTTCTTATACCTGGGTAACATTTTGCAAATGTCTTATTTGATCATTAAAGCTGCAGTAGTATTTGAGGTGTCACCTACAGCTCTTAGGCCAAACAAAATGGGACAGCTGAGTAGGGCCTCTGTGTATGTTATCCCTATGTGGGCCAAGACTGTCAAACCTCTTAGAATGGGAAATTATCCCACAGAGTAAGGTCTGTCAGCCCACACTTAGCAAGTTCAGGAAACTTGGCATAAGAGTTAAGATACTGCCCAAAAGTAGATACATAATAGATTCCGACCCCAGCGCTGTATAATAATAGGTGCAGCTGCCCATGATTTCCTACTATTCTATCTTCAACTCCATACATGAATACTCTGCAGGTACTTAGTATGTGACCACTGAACTAGAGGCAATACCTAAGGAACAGCCTTACACTGTTCATATAGGACACCTCCCAGTGTGAGTTCCCAGGTCCTGTGCATTTGAAGCTCAGAAAAGTCTCCCCATGGGGTGGAAAGGAAGCTCCATCATGGACACCCCCATCATGACCTTCCATGGAGTCAACAGTCATAAAGGTTCTCATCTTAAATATCAGGAGGTACTGAGCAGCGACTGTGGAATTCGACTCAGCGAAACACAAACCACTGCTTTACCATTAGCCCACTGCGCCACCCCATGAGAAATACATTTACATCCCTGAGTTAGCTTTTCCTATGGACGCAATGGAAAGAAAAGCAGAATCCATCATACATGCCTGTGAGCAGGACAGGGAGTTATACAGTTATACGGGAGATGGCATATTTTCTAACATAGCTGAAATTTTAAATAAATATTAGAAGAGATAATACTGAGAGATGCTCACAGAAGCCTCCCATTGTCCGGCTGGAAGGTTCTGCAGCATTGTTGTGATTAAGTGCTAAGTTGGCAATCATGAGCCAGCCACTCGGCAGCAGAGCTTGGGTACCTACTAATACTGTGGGGGCATTTAGATGTTTTAGCTCTTAATTGGCAACAAGTTAGGAACCCAAGAATCATAAAGAATTCCATTTAGCTGTATCCAGCTGATCAATATTCACTCAGCATGCTTCAGCTCCCAATGTCTCAGAGGAGTAAAAGAAATTGTCAGTCAGTGGCCCAATTTTGTTGTGATGGTGGTGGTATTTTTTTTTTTTGGCTAAATTATTCACCTTCTTGAAAAGAAATGTGATAAATGTTTATTTCTTCATAATACATTCCAACAACCACTGATTTGTGACCCTGGCTGTGCACTGAATATAAATTGGGGGGGGGGGGGTGCAGAGGCATGGTGACAACACCGAGACAGGACAGCAGAGCAGCTGTGGGCTGCCATCTTTCCTGTGTTCAGAGGGGGCGCCAGCCTCCCACAGCACTAGAGCACTCACTGAATTGAAGGGGCATATACGAAGGAGAAACACACCCAAGCACAGCCTGCCGTGTGAACGATGATACTGTAGGTCTGGCTGGAGAGGTGGGGGGGTCCTGTGTAAGGTGAGAGCTGTACAGCCCCGTCAGTGAGACCGAGATGTGGAGATGCACCATTAAGTGCTTCGTACAGGTGAGGCTGACAGAAGGTAAAATCCTGAGGGTGTTCCAGCTTCAGAAGGCTTTTTGCGAGCCGAATGCCCTGATGGAGGACTGGGGAGATGTGCAAGAGGGAATGCACTTGTCACACAAGGATGAGGAACAGCTTTCAGAGTCATGGAAATGCTGATCAGGTATGTCT
This sequence comes from Alexandromys fortis, assembly GCF_014885135.2. Lineage (NCBI taxonomy): Eukaryota > Metazoa > Chordata > Mammalia > Rodentia > Cricetidae > Alexandromys > Alexandromys fortis. Next base: position 6,375,397 of record NW_026067912.1, on the reverse strand, counting down.
GCCCATGTGCAATCCCAGTGCTCAAAAGGTTGAGACAAAACATCTGTAGACCGAGATGAGCTCTAGATTCAAGTCAGAGGCTCTAAACAAATGTCTTTTCCTCGTGAAGTTAGCCTGCATTTTAGTAACAACAAATGGACTAATATAGTCTGTAAACTTATTTATTAAATACATACATACATACATACATACATACATACATACATACATAAATGAGTGATGTCAGCTGTATTGAGAGCATGAGGGGTGATGATGGAAACTGTGATACCCTGGGCCCTGTGCTCAGAGAAGTTGCTCATATCCAAAAAAATCCTTCACTGGGAAAGAAGAATCCATTCCAAAAGATCTTTCCGACTGTCAACAGATTGGCAAAGTCTTTTCTTTCATTTCATTTCTTCTTTAAAATTCACCTTTTAAAACTGTATGCATGAGTGTGTGTGAGACAGAGACAGAGACAGAGAGATGAAGATAGAGAGACAGAGACTGAATCTATGTGCACAAAGTAAATACAGGGCCCAAAGAGGACAGAAGGCATTCAATCCCTTAGAACAGAAATCACCTGGTGTGGGTACTAGGACCTGAGCCCATGTCTTTTGCAAAAGCAAGAAGTGCTTCTGACAACTGAGCAGACTCAACAGCCTAACTCTGCTCACTGTTTTAAGAGTAGCTGGTAGGTAACAAGGAGGACCCTAAGAGGAATGCATGGATTACCCTGGGAAGGGGAATTAGGTGAGATCTCCAGGGTAAACTGAGGGTGAGGGGGACAATAAAGAGGGGAAGGTAATGAGAACAAGAAGGAAAGGGACAGAGTGGGAGAGCAATGAAAGAGGTATCTTGATAGAGGGAGTCATTATGGGGTTAGGGACAAACCTGGTGCAAGGGAAATTCCCGGAAATCCACAAGGATGACCCCAGCTAAGACCCCTAGCAATAGTGGAGAGGTTGCCTGAACTGGCCTTCCCCTGTAATCAGATTGGTGATTACCCCAACAGTCATCATAGAGCCTTCATTCAGTAAATGATGGAACTAGATGTAGAGATCCACAACCAAGCACCAGAACAAACACTGGGAATATAGTTGAAGAGAGGGAAGAGGGAATATATGAGCAAGAGAGGTCAAGACCAAGATAAAGAAATCTACGGAGACACTTGAGTCAAGTTCGTGGGAGCTCATAAACTCTAGATCGACAGATGTGGAGCTTCTAAGGGATGGAACTAGGCCCTCTGCATATGGGAGACAGTTGTGTAGCCTGGTTTATCCTAGGGGACCTTGGAAGTAACATCAGGATCTATCCCTGGTGCATTAGCTAGCTTATTGCAGCCCATTTCCTATAGTAGGATGCCATGATCAGCCTTAACTCAGAGGGAAGGGGCTTGGTCCTTCCTCAACTTAATGGGTCAGCTTTATTGATTCCCCATGGGAGCCCTTACCTTTTGGGAGAAGTGGATGGGGGAGGGAACTGAGGGGGGTGAGGAGGAATGAGAGAGAGAACTGTGGTTGGAATGTAAAATAAAATTTAAAAAAAATTAAAAATCATAAAAGAAAGTAGCTGGAAATATACATCTTGCATTAAAAATCAATTAGCAATAAATTGAATAAAGATTTAAAAACTGCAACATGAGCCAACATTCACAGCTAACACTTACATTTTCTAACCCAAAAATTCATAAAATTTTACCCTTGGCCATGTTATGTTGCAGGAACCAACTAAACTAACTGAACACAGAGTGGTTCAACACAGCATCATATTGCTCCTAGAGAGTGTGACAGTCCATGGTAGTTCCAGATCAGTTGAGCCAGGAAGGAGGAGGTTGTGGAATCAAGGGAGATCCTACTCTGTAGAGTCATCCGGGGAGGAAGGTAGATCTGCGATGTTCCCTGTGAGATGGCAAATTCTCACTTCTCCCTCCACACAAAGCTAGGGGTGGTAAAAGGAAATGGGATTTCTTAGGTTTTTGTGGTATTCTGAAGTCTGTCAAGGCGGGCATGCATAAACATCACCTTTGAGTAAAAAGTAAAGAAGTTGGCATTGATCATGGTGCGAATTAAAGAAGATAAGAGATGGCAGTAGATCCCGGCCACCACAATATAAAGGTGAGTATTTGCCCATGGTCACACCATGTGTTTTATCCAGATGTACAGTTAGAAAAATCTCTAGCTTTTGTCTTTCCCCTGTTTTATAGAACTCCAAGCCAGAAGGTGAAATGTTTTTCCACTCAAAGCTAAAATACTACATTATAGAGGGTTTCCTTTTTTAAGATTTCAAGGCTGGAGAGATGGCTAAAAGCACCGGCTGAACTTGCAGAGGACCTGGGTTAGATTTCTGGCATTCATACCGTAGCTCACAAGTACTTATAATCACAGTTTCAGATGTGACATCTTCTCCTTGCCTCTGCAAGTACCAGACACATGAATGGCAAGTGAACACACGTTTATAACAGTAAAATAATTAGAAAGTTTTAAAGCAGGTTTCAAAAGTCTGTAGCATAAACAGGAGGTCAGAGGAAACGGGGAGGACATCTATCATTAATTGTACCTCCTGGTGCCCTTTTCTGTCTGTCCGACAACAATACCAATATTTCTTTTGAAGAATAACTCATTCCACAACCTAAATAATGCTTGACCCTGGATCCTCTCCCAGTGATCAGACCAGGAAACTCAGAGCTTGGTTACCATGGCACAAGATGTGTCACATGTCCTAAAAAGACAGCCAGCCTCTCACCACCAAAGCTTGTTGCTCACAGAATAAATGGGTCCATAAAGGTGCTAATACTGTCTCTATAAAACTGTTCACACTAGGCTACTTTTCTGCTATTTGAACAATAGTACTCTCCATCAGTGAGGACTTCACCTAGACTAAATATACAAAAACTGCAGTCCAGAACAAGGCTAGCCTCTCTGGCACCTCAGGGACAGTGCAGCATTGCAGATGCATGGATGATCATGCATGTCAGCACACTGAATTGCGGAAGTGCACCAGCTTCACCACCAGACCCAGCACCCTGGGCTAAAGCCTGAGTTAGTGCGATGATCGCTTAAGTCCCAGCCTGACAGCTAGACACATAGCCAATATCTCCAAACACCTGTGACCGAGCCGTTGACAATACCATTTCCTTCTAACTCCTCCCCACTACCCACCCCATTACAGCACCACTTATATACTTTCCACATTGCACACATCTAAATCATATTTATACCCCTCCCTCTGTGGTTGCAAGTCTGGTTTGCCAACTTGACTGGATCTAGAATTGGTTATGAGAGTCATCTCTAGGTAGATCCGCCAGCACCTTTCCAAGAGGAATTAACTAAAGGAAAGAACATCTATCCTCAGAGTGTGTGGTACCATCTGGTAGCATCCCAGATATAAATACATCTGGAGGAATCAGGACTTCACGCCCCCTTCCCTGTTTGCCAGTGAGTATATAAACCCTGCTGCCACCCCTACAGCTGCCATCATTTGCTAACATCAGAACCCAGCTCTTTTGACCTTCCACTATGGAATGAGGACTCACTGCTCCAGAAACGTCCAGGTCTTTGGTGTCAGATTGGTACTACTTAGGCATCTAGCCTTGCGGACTGAGTAGCTATTCGGTTTTCAGCCTCTTCAGTAAGCAGACAGCCATCCGTTGTTGGACCTGTTGTTGGCCTGTCTAATGCAGGTCGACTTAATAAATCCCCTTCTGTAATAATACACATTCATTCTATCAGTGCTTTTCCTCTAGGAAACTCTAATGCACCCATACAACTACAAGAAATAAAGGCACCAATTAGTGCCAAATAGTATCTAAGACTTGTGGTTCCGCTCCTAGTTCTTTTACTTTTAACACAGCTTTGAGTGTATTCATTAAATCTCTAAGTGTTTTTTTTTTTTCTTTCTCATCTGTAAATTGGAACTAAGTATTTTCCCCACAAGGCTGTTGTCATAGTGACTGACATAGAGAGAGCAAGTACTAAGTGACAGTTCTTTCTTTCTCACTACTGTCCCCATCCCACCCCCACCCTCACTTCCAGTCCAGCAGTGAAGTCAGCCTGAGTCCTCATTCCCACTAATGAGCCTTCAGTGCTCAGTGGAGCTGAAGCTGGAGGGTTTTCATGTACCAAAGCCATCCCTGCCTTTCTTCATTTATATTTTAGAAGGTCCAGATCAGACACTCCACCTCTCATTTCATCCCACGGGACACAGTTGACCTAGAACTGTAAAATGAGCTGATCGATAAGTTCTCCAGGGATGCGACGACACTGGTCAGTAGGGAAACAGAAAAGGCACTTGGCTGGCATTCGAGACCAGCTAGAGAGAAAAGGGAATAACCAATACTACATTTAAAACAGCCAGATCAAGTGACAAAGAGGTTCAGGAACCTGATTGGAGTCCTATTTGTTTGTATTTAGGTATTATAAACTCTGCCCCAAAGCTCCTGGCTATTCAAGAACTTATTTGCTTTCTCTAATAAAAAAAAAGTGAAAGTGAAACACAATTATTTTTGTTCAAATTAAAAATGTCTTTATGAGGACAGATAGATGGATGTCTCAGTGGTTATAAGCTGGCCCCAAATGTGTTGACTTGAGCTACATCCCCATAACCTGCATGTTTGAAGGAGAGAAAACTCTCACAAATTGTCTTCTGACCTTTATAAACATACATGTGCACACCACACACATACACACACACAAACACACAAAAAAATCTTTTATCACTCATGTGTGTCTTCCATCAAGCTTATCCCTGATCTCTGAGAAGCTTATGCTTGAATGGCAGAATAAAAGACAAGAAGGAAAATGAATAACGACACAAGATGTGAAATCCTTAGTTGTTAGACTTAATGAGTCCAGAGGCAGAAAATCCACAATTCTATCTCTCCATTTCCATCATTTCTGTAAACGATCATACAACCTCACCTCTGCTTCCTCCATCCCTGTCCCCTGACTCTATCCAACACCACACTCTCTCTGGGCACTGGTTAGCAGCATCTCCAGCTTTGACCACTTCAGCATCCTCTGCAGACTCCAGCCTCAATCCTTTACATTCTAAACTCCGACAATTGATTTTTTTAATATAAAACTGATCACATCATTTGCCTGCTGAAGCTACTTAGATGATGCTCTATAGACCTCAGGATCAAGTAAAAAGGACACTAAAGAATTTGAGTCCTTACTGCTCCCCTACTGCCTTAGTTTTACTTTTAACTACTCATTGCATTGTAGCCCAGACTAAATGCTGGCCGAGGTCTCCTCTTGTTGCCCTTTCTCACATCCTCTTCTTTTGGCTCAGAATAACCTCATTTTCATTTTCTTATATCTACAGTAGTCCTGCTCACCTGTTTTGACTTAGTTTCATATGCCATTCCCTCCAGGAAGACCCTTCAATCCTTCACAATGGACAGGCAGAGAGGGGGCAGAGCACCCCCCCACACAGGCCCTACTACCTTGCACTCCCTTGGCACCTGTACTTACCTTAACATCTCTTCTGGGAGCTTCCATCTGTTTTTTGGGGTTTTCATAGAACTTGGAGCTCACTGGGACTGGAAAAATCTCCTGTGGGGGAGACTTTCAGTGCCTAAAAGGGATTCTAACACACATGTTATATTCAAAACATGCATGTCAGAAGGAGGAGTTAGAAGCCATGGTAGAAATCTCAGGGAGGCAATGAATTTAAAACTTTGATCAGGGAAAAAAAAAAAGATCTTAGATAATTTAAATGCAAAATGCATGGGACTCTTTGTATTATCTATGGATATTTTTGTTTCCAAAATATTAAGTGCTGCCTCAATTGGAATCAAACACATGCCTCAAGGAAAATGCCCAACGGTTCTTCATTGAAGGAGACTCACATACCTTTCCCTGATCCCTGGCATTGTTCCAACTTGCCCTCATTTATATCTTTCTCTTTCCTCTTTTCTATATACACCTTTTCAAGACTTTGGGGCAATTAATATTACCAGACAAGCTTTAGATTGATTTTCATCTCTCTTCCTCTTCTTGTCTCTAACTTTTCCCAGAATGTCTTTTCTCTCTCCTGAGCTGGTAAATTCACACCCTAGTGTCAAGTTATAATCCTTACCCCTTTTGCAAAGCCATTTCCATCCTCTCCAAAGATGACCTTAATTCTCACCACTCCATTTTCCACAGCTATTCTGATTCAAACACTTTCTGAACATCTCTAGTTTCACAGAGTGTCAACAGGCCATGTTTATAGGATCAAGGGTCTCCATTCCAATATGCAATGAAAAATTGGCTGAGGATTCAGCATTTCTGAGGTTCTTTGTAAGTTGCAAAACTTACCAAAATGATTAGAATTGGAGTCGTTCTCCAGATTCACATAATCATGGCATTCTTGAAACCAGGAACTCTTTGCTTCACAGAATAAAATGTTGGACTAGTGTTCTACAAAATGTGTTTTGTAATTTTGGCTTATTTAGGTATTATTTGCATGTCAGTCTTACCAAAGTGTCTATGTAGTCCTTCAAAATGCTATTCATTTTTCAAATTTTTGTAACCTCAATTGTCTGTACTCAGTATGTTGTTATAAAAATCTCTATGAGGTCATTTACGTAAAAGGCAGAGGAATACTAGAGGAAGTAGGAGAGATGGCCGGCCCTTGCTCGTGTCTCTCATGACTGAATGAAGCACACATGCCCCTTTGTTTACAACTCACTCTACCCGATTCAATCCAGCATTTGCAGAACAGAAAGAGTACAGGTAATTTAACTAGTTCCAGAGTGGGTGGCAGATGGAAACGCTGCAAGCTAAAGGTCTAGCATGGAAGACTGTACAACTCTATGCTGTTGCAATCCAGTGTTCTCGCTGTCTCCTTTTCTACCAGTGCAAGGATGCTTCTTCTTGCATTTATGCTGCAATTGTTTTATATACCAATATAATAGTTTTATTTATTCTTTGAGAATTTCAGACACGCAGCCAATGTATTCAGTCATACTGACCTTATCGTCCTCTCTCTGACTTCTCCTGCATCTCTCTCCACAACTTCCTTCCCGCATCATGTCCCCTTCTTCTTTATGTATTTAAATATTTTAAATTCTATAATTTTAAAATTCTGTTTTTACTTTACAGTTTCACATATGTATGCCTTGCATATTGGCCACTCTCACCTCCCACCTCCCAATCACTCCTGTCTCTCCTCAGTTCCACACAAATCACTCTTACATTCCTATCTATTCATTTTGTTTTGTGTCCAGTGGGTTTAGTAGCAAATACACAACTAAAGACAGTGAATGCCTCTCCCAGAATCTAATACTAGTCAATAATTTCAATGCAAAGCATAGTATCCTGCAAACACCTTCCCCATCTTTGGCAGACGGTTGAAAGAAGTGGCGTTGTGTGGGCTGAGTACCGGTAACTACAGTTGGTGTGAACTGATGAGGAAGCCGTTGATTAGAATCTAGGAAATGGTGCTTTGTAGCCCATCATTCTATCTTCTGGCCCCTATATACTTCCCACTCTGTCTTTCCTGCTATCCCCTGTGCCACCGAGAGGAGCAGCTTAAGTGACTTCTTTAGGGCTGAGCCCGACATCTACATTGACCTCTTGGGCAGCCATGATTCTCTGCATTTGCCACTCTTGAGCATGAGGAAATACTTCTGTGATTAAGGTAGAGAGTGACTTTTGTCTATAAGCATAGGTGTTTAGAAGACAGTTTGTTGCTATGCCATTGAGTTACCTGTCAGTATTATGTTTCCCAAGCTATTGGCATGACTCGGCAGTTAAAAGCACTTCCTGTTCTTCCAGAGACCACATTTAGTTCCTAACACCCTTATCAGGCATCTTACAACCACCTGCAATCCTAGCTCTGGGCAATCTAATGTTGCTTCTGAACTCTGTAGGCACCCTCACACATGTAACATATATTCACACAGACACAGATGCATACAAACACATAATCACAAGTAAATAAAGTAAAAATAAATGTTTAAAAATAATAAAAAGAGCCGGGTTGTGGTGGTGCATGCCTTTAATCCCAGCACTCGGAAAGCAGAGGCAGGTAGAACTCTGTGAGTTCGAGGCCAACCTGGTCCACAAATGTGAGTTCCAGGACAGCCAGAGTTGTAACACAGTGAAACCCTGTCTTGAAAAACAAAAAAGAAAAAAAACAAAATAAAAGAAAAAATAAAAATAATAAAAATAAATATGTTCCACTGGGCCTATTACCTCCTTATACCTGGCTTGTTAGCCAGGCTTATAGTACCAGGTACTGGCCCTGTTTCTCATGGAATAGGTCTTGAATCCATTCAGAGGGAAGCTGGTTACCTCCATCCAGATCACTCGGGCCATTATTGCATAAGTGGTCTTTGTAGTTTCTTTCCAATTTGTTCTTGTACTGTTCCCTTAAACATAGTCAATCACCCATCCCACACCCTTCATCTTCCCAGTCCCCCTTCCCATTAATAATGTTTAGCCAGAATGACAGAAAATATAGGATTCACAGTCAGATCAAGTACCTTTTCAGAGGTTTTTACATAGATCTCAAGCCCTTACCTAGAACCAATGGCAGTCACCACTGAAAAGAACAGTCCAGCCAAAGCTTGACCATAGACCATAGCTCCAGCCATTCCTATGTTAAGGTTATGCTACCCTAAAGAGCACATGGGCCAACCATCCACTCCAGTTAGGTAACAGGGCTCTTAAATAAAAGGCTGGGCAGGCATTTCATCCTGCTGACAGAGAGAAATAACATTTTCTTGTTGTGGTGGTGAGAAGAGCTGTGTCTTGCTTTTCTGTTTTGGCTTCAAATATATCTCTCCCACTGCAAAGGAAGCAAGGGAAGAGCCTTGCAGCAGGCAAAGCAAAGTCACACAGGGAACATACTCACTTGGCTTACTGAAGTGGAAAGATGCTGAGCTTGTCCTTAAAAGGCAAATATGTGAAGTCTTTTAAATACCCTGAGAGCTTGGTAACAAGAGAAACACCTGTCTGATAGGTTAACCATATTGAGTTATGTCTTTGCTCCATATTTTATATTTGTTTGTTTTTGTGTTTTACTCAGAGGAAACACAATTCAGTCTCCAGACTGCTCATAAAAATCTAGGCTAAGAGCAGGGGAGAGTTATGCACAAGCCTCTTAAAATGTACACCAGTCCAATATTCATACTTATCTTTTCCACCATACCAAGAAAAATCTGGAAGAACCATTTATCTTCTGCTTTCTTATGTTATCTAAAGTTTTCTAGTCATCAGTGGATCAGAGTTTAATTTTGGGGCGAGATAAAAAGAAAAAATGAAGAATTAAAATTGTAATTAGAAAAATTGCTTCAATTACTACTGCACTTCAAGATGCTTGAATGGATGGGCTAAATAAGTTCAGGCATCCATTAGCTTTCAAATTGAATTAAAATATATTGAGTGCTAATTTCAAAAATCTAAAGGCAGCCATCTGGAAATGAACCCGAATCATCTGGGTCTAAAAGGGTAGGGTAAACAACACAAAACAAAACAAAAAGATGATGCCATTCTCAATGACCTGAAAGAACACAAACAAGAAATCTTAAAAAACCACTGGTGATTTATTACAGTCCATTATACTAATATTGCTGTTTACTCCAAGCTACATAATAGGGGTCCCTTGATTCTGCACATCACAATAGCATCTTTCTAACCATCTTCTGCACTCTCCCACAGGAAGTCCTTTTCCTCTGCCATTTGCAGTGTGCTGCTGAGATGACCTGCGGCAATTAATGACAGCATTTCCACCCGTATATTTTTTTTTTGCAAGTGTAATTTCCTTTTGATGTTGCCACATCCTCTTCCCACCCTGCTGTGACAGTTAACTCCAATAATCACAACAGTAACATTTAGATAGTGATCAAGTAACGCAGCCCTTTGTATCATAGCTTTTGACTTTTATACTTATGTGACTACACATACTACCATTTAAGGTAACAAAAAAAAAAAACAAGAGTTTTTTCTCATTAATAAAAATAGTTTTGGGTTTGGGGGAAAGAAAACAAAATTGTCCTGAGTTTCAAAAAATATGATACATTTATATAGAGAGATTTAGATATGTAAATAGGTAGATATAGATATATATGCCTTCAATGAAAATTCTTTTAACAAAAGAATACTTTCCTGTAGTATATTTTCAAAATGAAAATATGGTTTTGAACAAATAGTGCTATTTTTTAACACCCCTGACTGTCCTGGACCTTGTTTTGTGGACCAGGCTGACCTCAACTCACAGAGATTTGCCTGCTTCTGCCTCTCGAGTGCTGGGATTAAAAGCATGTGCCACCACACCTGGCTAATAGTCTACTTTTTAAAAGCTGTCCATCTAACATCAGTGGGGTTTTTGTTTTTGTTTTTTTAAACTAGGATCACACACTATAACAGAAATTAGTTGGAAACTCACTATGCAACTTAGGCTGACCTCAAGTCACGGCAATTCTCCTGCCTTAACTTTGTATGCTCTAGAGTGCTCATGGGCATTTATTCCTGCATGATGGCATGACACTATATTCTGAATCTTTAAAGCAAGCCATTCTTAGAAGGATGCAGAAGAATGGAGGAGTTGCATAGAAGATTACCTCAAATGCTAATGGCTCAAAACGGTCAGGTATTTGTTTTACTTGTAGATTACTTGTGGATCAGAAATGCAAATGGTCATAAGACACAGGACACAACAGGGATGCATGGCTTATTTTGCTCCTGCTGGCTGGAGTCTCTGTGGGAAGCCTTGAAAGCTGAAGTCTGAAACTGTAAGAGTCAATACTGGCCTTTGGCTGCAGAGCTTAGCCAAGGATAATATCAGCTAGAATATATCATACATGGATTGAGGGCTTCTTTATGAAGTCTTAGCATCCTCAGATATTGATAACTTAGAACCAGCATGATATCTAAAAGACAAGGCAGGTGAAAGATACCGTGAACTCACATCTTTTTTGAGGCCCTCCAGGAACAAGAATACATCTTATGTATGACCTTAGATCACAGTCTAAGTCTTCTTGAGAAAGAATGAAGAAGATGACAGAGGAAGAGGGAGAAGACCCAGGGGAGACAGATGGGAAGGAGGGGGAAATTGGAGAAAGGAGAAAATATCTGAAAAGTTGCTTAATTATAAACTGATAGAATATTTACCAAACAAAGTTATTTTAATGTTTTTAAATAATTTCATTGATGCGTAAGTGTTTGAGCGAATACCACATGTGTGTGGATGCACATGGAAACCAGAATGGGGCTTTGGATCTTCCAGAGTTGGATTTATAGGTTATTGTAAGTCACCCAGCACAGGTGATGAGAATCAATTACAGGTCCTCTAAGAGATGGGGGAGCACTGTTACTGAACTATCTCTCTAACTCCAAGGAGATAATTTTAAACATGAAGAGTGTAAGCATTTTTTCTGTTACCCCCCAAAAAATGTAAATCCAAGAACAAGATGTAAGTCACTTCTAAACATGATAAAAAAAAAAAGTCAGTTTACCATTGTGTCTGAGTCATGCATACATCTTTGACCCAAATAAATTAGAAAACTTTCCATATATTGGGAAGTAAGTTCTTCCTTAAGTCGTGAACTACTTGAATTTATGAACTATAACTCGTCACCCATTTGATTAACTATCGAATTTCTGTTGTGTCCTCATTTTTCAATGGAGCTACTGAGATGCCCTGTTTATGTAATCCTTTCCTTCCTGTTCTGTGGCTCTGGGCTTCTTGAAGGCAGGAACAATGTCATTTATTTCTATGTTTTTAGTGATTACTTGATCACTTCTCTCAAAGTAGATAATCAACAGAAATTCCCAAATTCATATGGGTGAGAGACCTCCATTCTCACTACAAGATATCACCTTAGTGCTCATTCATTTCTCATTGCTTCTTTTTTACCAGTTCACTGTGACACTGAGGGTACCGGAAAGATGCCATTTAAAGATATTTTTGGAGCTCTGGACATTCCATATTTCACTAAATCATAAGAGCATCAGTTGCAAAAGTATCCCATTTTATTATTTATTGCTGTGCAGTAAATATAGCATCAAAGAAGATACTGCTCTGTCCTAAAACATCCATAATTACATCACATTCCAAACTTGCCTTGAAAATATGAATATATTTTTATCATAAAAGAAACACAGTGTCATATGAGAACTCTAGCATGGTCATTGGATATAGTGAAGACCCAAGTCCTGCTGAGAAGTTCTGAGTTGTTAAATGACTGAACATAGTCCTCCATAGGTCTGGGATTAAAAACTCATTATCACCATGGCCTACAGAACCAGGTGCAATTTGATTGACAGTGATCACTCTTCAGGACAACCAAACTCCTGGGTCACCCCACTCCAACCCCTCACTTTCAGTTCTAAATCTCACTACCCAAACTTACACTATTAATATTAGGAGAATGATATTGTCATCAAAATAAAATAATTAGGAAGCTTACAGACCTTTATAAATATTCCTCTTTTGTAGATGCAAAAGAAACCAATCAGTAACTGAGACGTTGCTTATATTCTTCATGTTATATATCTCTATGTTTAAACTTTTGAAACTGAACAAACAAAAAAATCAACAAAAAATGTTCAGAAAGTGAAAGTCATTTAAAAACAACTAGAGCTTGCAAAAGTTTAAAAATGGTGGTAGAAGCGTTTGAGCGATGGAAAATGAAGTTGTAGTTTAATTACTATTGCTTCTCATCTTACATTTTCAAAAAAAAATAGGTAAGGTAGTGTGTGAAAGGTATGAGGGGACCGCAGCTGCTTTCCTAAAACAGAAGAAGACTCGAAAGAATAAAGGACCTCATTGACAGGTGTCGCAGTAGACATATTATTAGAGGGGTAAAAAGTGAATTCGGAATCATAGGGATTTGTTTCATCTTCTGCACATCCTTCCTCATTGAAACACGGTGAATTTGCAAACAGCTACTAAAGAAGAGTGGCCAAGCTAAGTCGAGAAAGGGAGCAGCGCCCACCATCCCCGCTAGGAAAACAGTCAATTAAATGCAGCCTGGAAGGGATCTAATCTAATATCAAAGATGCTGTCAGGGGATCAGGTCCCCAGAGTTTAGGGTTAATGATGTAAAGCATGGCAGTCTGGCCATAAGCAGGGGGAAGCAACCTTAGCAGGATCAGGTGTGACTAGAAGAGACTAGAATAAAATAAAAATAAGCATTTCTCAGAATAACGGAGGGCCTTGGGCAAAACTTTCTGCGGGCGTGTTACAACACCCTCTCCTTGCAGCAGTCATCCCTGGCTTAGGTTTTCTAACATGTAGCAAAACTTTCAGTAAGCCCTATAATTGTAATCAGCATTGAGGATTATCAGAGTTTTAATATAGCAGACTCCAAAATAAGAGCCATTCCTAACCAGAGTGCAACTGGGTGCATCGTAATAGACCCGGAATGCTTGGTGCAAAAGCTCTATGTGATAAAGGTCACTCATAAAATTGTGCCCAGGAATCCAGGTGTAGGTCCATTACCCGACTCTTCTACGCTCGTATAAAAACCCAGAGACCAAAACAAATGGACAGCAGGCCAGCTACAAAATGTGCGGCCTTCACAGGTTGTGGTCAGCAGCGCTGTCATCCTGAAGAAGTCTGAATGTGTGAAAAGAATCTCCTACTATATCACAGGAGAAGTGAGAAAAAATAATAACTGCCACCCACTCACCTGAACAGGAAGACAGACTTTAGCACATGTCTAGGACTTAACCTTTAAAAGAGCTAAGGTTACAAAAACTAGGCTGGCAAAATGGTTGGCTGTGTAAAGGCACTTGCCACCATGCCCTATGGCCTGAGTTTGATCTCCAGGACCCACAAAGGGGAGAGAGCTGACTACTGCAGACTGTCTTCTGATTGCCATACACGCGCCATGACAAGCATGTGTGTGTGCATGTGCGTGCGCGCACAGCCACACTCACACACACTAAATAAATGAAGATTTTTATTTCATAACACCAGCTCACAAGTAAGTGACCATTTCCCAGTTTTCTAAATTTAATTTCTAGCAATCGTATGGACAAGAGAGCCTGAAACTTCGTCCCATTTGAAGCACAGGCTGTTCTCTCTTTCTCCTTCTTGTTCTTGCAATCCTGGAGTTGGTTTGATAATTAGCACTTCTTTTTGCTGTGTACACTGACAAAATAAAAAGACTACGATGCCCTTTTGGACTCTGCTGCTGTGCTTTCATTTAATTCTCTTGTTAAATCCTTTAATTACATAACTTTTTGTACTTGAATTAGATAACAGAAAAGCACGTTTGTGAAATAGAGAGGTTTCGGGTAACATTTGCTTGAATTATTCTCTTTGATGGAAATCAAAGAAGATAACAGCTCAATAACAGGACTATGATACACATTTTGGAAAAAGACGAAGAAAAAAATATATTTTGAAAGTTGTCTGTCATGAAAACCTATTCATTACATAGAACTTAATGGGTCTGAAAATACTGGTGAGATACAATTGAACTGTTCTCCCCTTCTAGAAAAGTGTTAACTCTTCTGGGACATCATTCAGAACGTCCAGCGAGCCAATTCACTCAATGGTGCATTGGTGGCCTCTAAAAATTAATGCACCTTTCAGGGTTGCTATTTATCACCTGATACTGAGGTCCAGAGCTAGCTATAGTTGGTTGCATTTTGAAAATTAAGGGTACAAGAATACAATACTCATATGGGTGAGTTTAGAGTGACTATCAAATATTCTAAAATCAACTAAAGAGAATGAAATATCACCTTGTTATGTATTGAATTGCGTCCCCCTAAGATCAGTGTGGAAGTCCCAATCTCTCATATTCCAGAATGTAACTCTGTCTAGAAATAGGGTAGTGGCAGATAGTTTTAGTTAAGTTTAAATGAGGTCTTACACTAGCAGGTAAACCATAAACCTGATGTATTTGGTGTGCTTCTAAAGAGGAAAACCACAAAGAAAGATGACCAGGGTCTCAGCCAAGTCAGAGATAAGAGTTGGGCTGTGACCAACAAACGAATTCCTGAAGCTGTAAGATACCAGGAGAGGTCAGAAGGGATACTTCTGAGAAAACATGGCCCTGCCAACATCTTGAGTTTAGAAATCTTTCCTCAAGAATCACAACAGAGTGCATTGTTATTTATCCCCCATAAAAGAGTATTTATTGGTTTTCCTATAGCCTATTAGCTAATTTAGGGATAAAGATGCCTTTAGTGGGTAGCATTTATTTAACAGCAGACATGCAGCTCATCTTGTAATCATTCGCGGACTTAATCTTCACAGCAACACCAGGACATCACTATCACTGTTTCCTCCAAGTCACAGAAGAAACTAGAATCCTTAAGATTAAAAATCTGGTGCAACCGATATGAACATAGAAAAAATAATGAGCAAAAGTGGGAAAATGTCATAGTAAGAACAGTTAGCAATTTTTATTTCTGGACATCTGCCCAGAAGACTAGTAATCCCTCTGTCTCTCAAAACGGTCAGATGAAATTCCAAAATGAATATATTAGGACGTGACTTTGGGAGCCCAGTGACTTCAACCACAGCATTCAGAACAAGTCATGAACAACAATAGAGAAACTTCATGCTCCACGGGCAATTCTTGTCAGTAACATCAAATGGACATTAAAACAATATTTATGTGACACTCCAAATCAAAGACCCATGGGAACACGACCCAACCTGTTTGAGAGATGGTGATAAGGCAAGACCCGATTAGTCTGAAACTAAGCTGCCAGAGGTATGCCCTTTAACTTGGCAATACATTTTATAGCTTCGGCAAAACTGAAGCTATAAGATGTGTCCATTTTATCTGGTATTTGGTAAAAATCCCTTTACAGACCTAATATGCATAAGATCTTTTTTAAATTTTCTTACTAATCTCAAGCCCCCAAAAATGAAATTATGAAGCAAAGGACAGAGGAGTCCTTAGTACAGATCATTCACCACCTTTGCCTTAGCTCCAGAAGCTACACGAAACTGAAATTCCTCTTCAGTGAGTTTGTACACACACGTATGCTTATACATGAAAGAGAAATAATGGGCTTCTTCATTGATAATAAAGCTTGAAATTTATACAAACAACAAGCCAAATCCTACAGTTGTCCACTTGAGATGCCATCAAAAGAAAATAATCTCAACACATATTACTTCTCCATAGTTGGACCATCTAGGCAGATTAACAAATTGTTTTGTAAAGATATCCTATAAAGCTTACCTTGTTTTGGAAAGCATAAAAAGACATTATGAAGGTGTGTAAGCATAGGCCAATAGCATATAACAAAGTGATAGACTAACTAGATTTTAAAATCTAATACAGAATTGTGTCTATACAATACAGAATTGCTTCTATTTATATATAAATAAAAACTTTATTCCACACGAAATAATTATCCTCCAGGAAGATATTACTTCATCGTAAGCCAAAAAAGGAAAATAAGGGACAAATCTATTAAAATAGTAGATCAATAAACATATACAGAAAACTTTCAGATGGTTATTATTCACGGTTTATATCAGTCAAGAAAATTAAGTAGGTCCATCCGTTATTTGAGCTTCCCAGGCAACGAAGCTCTAGCCCAAATGGGTTATGGTCCGATACACTGAAGTAATAGCTGTCTGTGTCTTAATGTTTTTTCATTGATCAGAAGATATTTTCCTAATACTTGTTAATTCTTCTAAAAGCCAAATCTCAGTCAAGCAGTCATAATGGAAAAAATATAAGAAGATTTTAAAATTTAGTTCTCAGAAAAACAGGAAGGTTTGGAATCATCTTCTTAATATCAGTAATTGTCTTTTTTTATAACTCTATTAAAGTGTGAGTCATTAAGAAATGAATGCAAATTCTTGCTCTATTTCTCCCAACTCCAGACAGCCTTCCTGTAATTGTTACTAAGTGTCTGCTCTGCTAACGATCACGATCATACTGGGAAACTGACAATGTGGTTGCATGTCTAGCTAGACAACTTTCGACCGTGAGTTTTATCATGGGTTTGACCAGAACAACAGTAGCACCATAGCTGGACTGTTGAATGCCAAGCCTGGCCTGTGGTCAACAGATAAATACTAATTCCCTTTACTTTCTGATTTGAGTAAAGAATTATAAGCCTCTGGGCTGGTGTGCCTTTGGGGAGGGAAGGTTGAGCCATACGTGTTGAAATCCAGCGGCCATGCTGAGTCCTGTCCCTCACTGGCCCTGGGATAACTGGCCCTGCACCTTGCTGGACTTTATAACAGGAGAGCTAATTCCAGCACTTGGGAGAGATGGCTCAACTCCACACCATAGGCATTGGGGAGCTGGCCCCGATGGCATGGGCTTAGGAGTGCTGGCTCCACTCCTCACCTGCAGAGGTTGTCTTAATGGCTGGATCAACCAGCTCAACTGCCACCCAGACCCACATTCTGGGCCTTGAGTTGGCAACCCTAACAGATGCCCCATCTTTGACCTGCTGGAGCGCACAAAGCGACTGGACCTTCAGAATGATAACAGCAGAATCTCCACAACTTAGGCAGCAACAGGATATCCATGAGGAGTTTTGATGAAGGCCCAGCCTAGTGATGATGGTGTTCCAGAATCCAGAGGCCATGAGCCAGACCAATGACACTTTGCAATAAACTTTTTGTAAGAGGGGTTGACTGGACAAAAGGAGCATTCTGCATGACACCCCACAGCTCCTGCTGCCTGTGGGATGAATGAAGAGGTGTTGGAAAGATGAAGGAGTGATGTGGGGTATTTATTTATTTATTGGTTGCTTTGTTTTAATTAATTTGGGGGGGCAGGAATACCAAGAGGATGAGGGGCAGATATGGAATGGGATTAGGATGCATGATGTGAAATTTCCAAAGCATCAATAGAGTCAATAAAGAATTATGCTAAAAAAATAATTATAAACCAGGTGAGTAGTACAAAACCTTGTCCATATATATCCTGTAAACATGTTCTCAAAACATTTAATAGGCTACAAAACTCAAATAGAAACTGAAGTTAAAAAAAGTTAGTAACGTCACCTGTTAGACATGAGATGATTGAACTAATAGTTGTTTTCTCTCCCTGCCAACAGGTGTTCCTTATGTTAGATGGTATTTCCTGCAGACTATTGTATGCCTATTGTAGAAGTTTCCCAAATGATTCAAAGGCTATTGCTTTGTAAAGATCTTGTCCTGAGACTGTGTCAGATACTAGGAGTTCCCATGTTTTATCTTGCTTCTTCCTCTGTGGTACTCTCTATAGGCAGTCCTCCGAAAGCTTTGCAGCCCAAGATACCTGCCCCTGAACTACAGGCAGCATGATGTTGGCATTGGTCTGGGTTGTTTCCAGAGTGAGGCATGTTCTCTGGGGGCTTCTACCAATCACCTAGGTGAAAGTGTCCACTATGTTCCCAAATTCGGGGATCCCTTAGTTGATGAAGAATATTACCGTAAGTGTCTAATGGAACTCACTGAAGAGGAGAAATATGATCAGGAGCTCAAGAAAACCTCATCAAAGTTGCTTCTGAAACAAACTCTGTGTTTGTGGATCTTGTCATCAGCAAACTCACTAGCTTGATATTGAATTGATGAAATGAAGTACTGGCCAGATCACTTAAGGCAGAGGCCATGTGCCAGCCAACTGTCTCTGTTGGTGGAAGAAAAGGAAGGGTGGGAAAAGGCCAGGACATACTGCCACAATGAACCATGTGAGTTATTACTCTACTGGAAAGGTCCTGAACATTAAGGATAAAGAGGAACATTTGTAATGCAATCTTAGGTCCTGTGAAGCCATTCCTAGATTCTCTCCATACTAGCCAGAAGTTGGGCAGAGTAAAACTTGAGGATTTGTATTGCCCCTCGCACAATAAGCCTGGGTCACTGGCAGTCTCGGGAGCAGTGTGTGTGCTGCCTTCTGGTCCTTCCTTCCTGCCATATCAAAACTGGTTTCTCTGCTCCTTTCCCACATTAGGAGACAACATGTCTCCATCGAGATTTATCCTGAGAAACTAAAATCCAGCCTTTGGTTTTCTCATCTTAGGGTCTACGTTTGGATGAAAGGAAGAAGATTCAGAAAAGACTTATTGGAAAGTCCTCACCCCAGCCAAGTGAGGCACTATCACTCATTACAACTGCCTGGAGCAGACATGCTCCACAGTGGTCTCTCTACAACACATATAAAAACACTATTCCTTTCTCAAAAAAAAAAAAGTATTTTTTTTCATTGTGTGTGCATGTGTGTGTGTGTGTGTGTGTGTGTGTGTGTAGCAAAGAGGAAACTGTATTAACTGACCTGATAAAGAAAAGAGAAGAGCCATGACCACTCAACTATAAGATAAGTACACTGAGCAATATCAACCCTAGACTAAAATAAAATACGCTGGTGCACAATAATCTTTGAGCAAACTAGTGACTTTGCTTGAGGAGCATGCTTAGGTAAAGGTGACCTTCCAAGAAGAAAATCAGAAGCAATACTACCCATACCTCAGCCTACATCAGCTGTGAAGGGTCCTATACCACAGCCAGAATCTCCGTTTCCTGGGCACAGAGAAGAAAAGGGTGAGGGCTGACTTCATCATATACAGTACATCTGAACACTGTTATGGAAGTTGACACAGATTTACACTTTTCTTTACATTTTTGAAGATAAATTGCTTACTATGACTAGACTGTCAAACTAAACTGTGGAAGTCTATTGAATTCATTACAATACCCCAAAACAAAATTGTAGTAGAAATTCTTTTCTCAAAGTCACTGGGATAAACAGTTGATAAATAAATTACAAGCATCCCAAAGGGAAGGGATTTTTTTAAGATTTCTTTTTATGTGTATGAATGTCTGCCTACATGTATGTATGTGCACCTGTTGCTAGCCTGATGCTCATAGGAGGTAGAAAAGAATACCAGATCTCCACATAGAGACAATGTGGAACCTGGATCCAAGAGCAGTCAAATGCTATCAATGAGGAGCCATCTCTCACCTGGGTCCTCTACAAGAGCAGTCAAGTTCTGTCACTGCTGAGCCATCTTTTCCAGCCTCCAAAGTGGGATGCTTTCATATTTTTCTAAACTTATTTTAATTTTGAATCTTAGTAAGAACCTGATGCCTTCCATCTGTCATGAGTGTACCACAACTTAAACTTGCACACTGTCTTTTCTTCATAAATGATGCCCGTAGTTGTCTGTCACCTTTGCTTTCCTACATTTGTTTCTTAAAATTTGTATGAAAACTTAAATATATGTATGAAATATTGTAGATCCAAACCCTTCTTATTTCTAAAGCATGAACCCAATATTTTACAATCATCTTTTTCTCCTTAGCTCAACAATAATCTTTATCTTCTTGACAATTTCCAGGTATTCAGCCTCAGTCCTAATTTTTACTAGATGTCTTCATTAGATTATATAACATTTAATTAATGTACATAGGTGAAAAATGCCATCCCAGTTTAGGAACATATGTATCTCTAGTGTCTCTTATTATGTCCAAAATTCAAATGTTGAGACTAAATGTACATGAGTATAATAAAGAATAGAGAATTTAGTGAATGGTTTAGAAATACATAATACTAACAATAATCCCAGTACATTATTCAGGAGAAATGGAAATGCTCTGTCAACTTGGCATTTTGGTTAAAAGCCTCCCATAATGAAAAGTGCGGGTTCACCTACTAAAGTCTATCACTAGCAACTCTGCTATAAAAGTTCCTATGTATCTCTTAGCTCTAGAAATAAATTCAGTGGATATATAAATGAGACGCAGATGTATGCAGATGAGGTAGGTAGGTGAATATGGGCAGATGGATGAAGACAAAGAAAGCAAGAAGGAAAGCAGCAGTTAGAGATTCTACTCTGGCCACCACCAAATGTATGTCCTTTGGATCAGAAAACTGGATAGGGGTAACAGCTGGGATGATTTTGAAACAGTTCATTGTATATATTGGAATTGGGCAATTAAGTAAATGGATAACAGATGGCAAAAGCCAGGTTCTACGCTGTTGGAATAGCAGTTTACAAACATGGAGAAGCAACCACAATGAGCTTATGGTAATGGACTCGAGTTGGAGCCATCAGTAATAACCTATCCTTAGTTTGATATAGATAGATGTGGACACATGGACAGATACTTGTGGGTTGGATCTTACATGCTTACTACACACATATATATTCCCCTTTCTCTGTATGTTGTGAAGGCCTACTGACACCCACGTAGCAACATATCAGTTCAAAGCTAGACCTTTATTTTTATTATTCTCCAACAATACGAAGTAGATCCTAGAGAAATGCTGTTTCTAGGATTGGAGTTGGGAATACACAAGATGAGTCTGGGATGTTTTACAGTGCCAGAAAGCAAGAAGCACTGAACACCAACAGAGAGAATGGCAGCGGGTGTTGTAGAGAGGAAGGAGTCAACTGAATGAACTCCAAGTGGCTGGGAGGGACAGCATTTGAACAACAAAGTGAAGATGAATAAAACAGGAAGCAAACAAATTTGATGTGCTCCAAACAACATATTTGCAATTTCAAATAACCTATGTAGACTCTCCATCTTCACCCATCATGCTTCGTTCCTCCTTTCTTGTGTGCAGACAGAGCTTAATTACTTCCTTGCCCATCACAGCACAGAAGAGAGATAGAAAATAAGTACACAGTAAGGAAAGGTGATTTAAGCCAAGTGATCAAATTTGTATCAACACAGATAATCTTGTTGATGGAAGGTGCCCTTGATTTGATGTGGTGAGGACAAAACTTTCTCCACTCTCCCTCGAGGAAGCTCATCATCACAGAAAATATCAGAGAGATAGGCAGTCTACAAAATACCATATCAGTCTACCTCCAAAGAGTCAAGGAAACGTCTGAGAAATGTCACAATCAACAGGAGTGCAAAGAGACACGACAAGCATATGGGACATGGAATCCCAAAAGGCATACTGTGATAGAAAGAATAGGACTTGAGGTAAAAACAAAGAGTGTAAATTCTAAGTCTACTATCTCTGCTCGTCTTCTGTGGATCTGAAACTGTTCTAAAATTTAAAAACTTCCATTAAAAGTTTCATCAGGGGCATTCATTTATGCCAAAAACAAATCTATAACCTCCATATAGTATAAAACAAAGAAAAGTAAAAGTTTACCCTGGTTACCCCCATGGGCTCATCTCGAAAAACTTGGACTTCTTAAACTTGGCCAGTTTAAACATTTTGTCTCTACCCTTTTTATCTTGGTTGTATGCTTGCACTTGTAATTATTGTTAAATATTTGATGTGCCGTGATATAACACCAGAGGGACCAGTCTGTCTTGTTACCAGAGCCCTCGGTGTTTACTACAGAATCCTATCTAGTATGCACTGTAAAAGACTCCTGAGTGACATACTATTTATTGTGCTTCTTCTGAGATTTTTCACCTGTTTGAATATGACTAAACACATACAAAGACATATACTTCTTTAATTCCTACTTTCTCGTCCTAATAAAATTCTTGAAGTTATTCCATTCTTCTTTACGAGCCCCACAGTGTCAAACATGGAGTAAAAGAAAAAATATTTTAACTGTACTTTCTCAGTATACATCATACTTGGTGACAGAAGATTGTTTTATGCAAAAGTATTTAAAATTTGTTTTATCTTTTTAAAAAAAAGCATGAAAAAATGTCTGTCAGTCACCTTTGAGAGACCTGGCTACACACCTCAGTAAATGTTCCCTTTAATTCAGCCACAGGGAATATTAAATATTTAGGACTGTGGTGCCAACCGCTTTGTCAGAACAGCTCCATTTAAATTCTCTCCCCTGTTACCAATTGTAGCTGATGATTTAATTAGGTGGATGGAGTTACTTACAATGATCATTAATAAGCTGTTAATGTCATGAAAGTTCCTATTCTCCGGAGTTGAAGAACGACACAAAAAGCAACCCGCCTAGTGAGAAAGATAGCCTGTTTCTCAAAAAATTCATTCTGCTTTTTCCCACTCCAGTAATTAGTCTTGTTTTGTTTGGTGTGTTCATACTAATTACAGACACAGTCCTATTTTGCTTTGTATAACAGATTACTTCATTTGATTATACTCTCAGAGAGTGGCATAGTATGAGTTTTCCACAGTATCAAAAAAGCCTTGTTGTGTTCTTTTCCGAGGTATTGTAGCAAGCTGTTCCTTATATTAATGTCAAATAAAGAGGGTATCAGAAAACAGTAAGTAAATAAAACTTAGAGACTATGTGTCTCGATAACTTCGAACACTTAACTTGGGGGTCCAGATATGAGTTCTATAAAGAAACAGTTCCCATTCCTAAAAGGACATGGGAATAGGAGAAAGGTAAGAGGGTGTCATGAGTAACCCTGAGTTTGTACCAAGAGCTGACAGCTCCAAGAGAGTCCCCTGATTCTGTGATACAAAGCGGAAAAACAGACCTATACATTCAGGTGTACTGTGACACATGGTGACCTCTATGGCTCCATGGGGTGCCCACAAGTACAAAGAAATTCACTTCTAAGTTGACATTGATCTCAGAAGTCTGCTTCCAACTCCAGTTAGGCAAATGACAAACTGGACTATCTTTTTTCTCACAGGAACAAGAAAGAAAACGGAAATAAAATTGGTCCCATACATAAGGAGAGCTGCTGCTTTAAAGGATACTTTTTAAAAAATACACCCACTTAAATCCCTTTCAACCTGACGAGAAGCTCCCACAAAGGATTCATTATTTAGAGAGAGAATCCTCAGCAATGAGATGGATTAAGACTTTCTTGCCCTGGGAGAAAGGAACGTTAGACAAATAATTCAATAGAAAGGATTAGTTTATCTCTTGAACCAATTAGAGTCACAAACTACAGTGGGAGACTGGTCATTTTTATCTGAAAGGAGGAGGGACAACCTCAGGAAAACCTCATCCTATCCTAACAATAGCTGGACACTATTAAGTCAGTCAAAGAGAGATTCAAGGGAGATTCATTCACGTTTTTCCCCCACTTTTTCTTAATGGAAACAAAGGTTTGCATGAGTGCTAGTGAGATTAATACCCAAGGCAACATGGAGTGGGAATCGCTTTTTTGCCAGCTGATGCACCTGAGTTACCACATGTCTGTGTCCCAGCTCTATGAGTCAAATGGCCATCTTCACATTACACATAAAGAACCAAAACCATAGGGCACAAATTCAAGATGTCACACCTACCTCATCAAGTGCAGACTCTGCTTATCCAGTTTCCTGTGCTGGTTGCTATTGGGAAGGACTACGATATCATCTATCCTCCAGAAACTAAGTCCTTACAAGGGATAAAGGCAGAGATAAACATCACTGAAATAAATATTACCAAGCAATATAGGGACTAGTAATACAAAGAAGTTTAAGCACGGAAAAGTGAGAATAGAATGAAACTTCATCTGGGTCTGAGGTAGATTTGGACATATGACTTATGGAGGAAGCAATGCAGAAAGAGAACAAAGCAAAGTATTAGAAAGGAACAGAAACTAGATAGAAGATAGACAGACAGATGATGAAGGAACAGTGATAGAAAGGTGACAAAGATTGGTGATAGAAGATGATAGATGCATAAATGGATGTTAGGTAGATGATAGAGAGATGATAGATAGATAGATAGATAGATAGATAGATAGATAGATAGATGATAGATAGTAGATAGATAGATAGATAGATAGATAGATAGATAGATGATAGATAGATAGATAGATAGATAGATAGATAGATAGATAGATAGATGGTAGACAGACAGAGAGATAGAATGTAGCTGGCTGACTGAGTAAAGCATTTGCCACATTACCATGAAGACTTGATTTCAGATCCTCAAAAACTACAGAAAGACAGACACAGTGGTTTGTATCCATAATTCCAAGAGTCTTAAGAAGAGACAGTGGTGGAGACAGAAGCATCCTGGGAATCCTACGGACTAGCTAGTCTGACATATGCAGCAGTAAACTTGAGACCTTGTTTCAGATAACTTAGAGGACATAGACTGGCGCCGGGATTATCCCCTGACCTCCACACTCACTCTATAGCGTGTGCCCACCTGTACTCACATGTATGTACACAGAGTTCCAAAGCTGTGAATATGCACACACACAAGCACCAAGAAAGAAAATAAAAACCCAGCCCAGACACTAAATTTTGACTTAATGATTTATTTATTTTTCCAGTACCAGTTTTCCTTGTCTAGAGACAGGGGTAAAGAGAGAAGCAAACAGATCCAATCATATTAAGGCTGAAACAAAAGCATTTTCTCACAGGGTACAAAAACTAGAAGTAAAAGACTTAGAATGAAAATTAATAAAGAATGCTCACCATGTTTAAAGAACTGAGAGGGATCAAAAGCATGAAGAAGGGAGGGAAAGAGGATTGAGAAGTCTTCAGAATCATCCATGATAGATGACTGAGATCTGTAATTCCAGCCCTTGGAAGACTGAGGGAAGAAGAACGCAAGTTCAAGACCAGCCCCAGCTTTGGGGGGAGTCTACTAAAATAAAGTTTGGAACCACAAAATACAACCACATATAAGGCTAACCTATTAAGTAAAACAGAATAGAACCTAATCAAACAATAAATGGTAAAGGATTTGATGGGGGAAAGGCAATGGTCATTATGGTCTGGAGGTGATCAGATGACAGGCCAATGGTAAGCTAGAGCCACAACACAGCAGCCCACTCTGTCACAGATTCATAGTTGAGACCTTCTTCACATATATGGTGTCAATATTTGTGCCAGAGAAATTGGCACACTCCAAGTCTGGATACTGCTCCCAGATTTGACAGGCAATTGTTAAAATTTATCACTACACTACCATGACAGATACAAAAGTCACAGTAGATTCCTTACTGATCACCCTGAGATCATTATCAGATATGATAAGCCTTAAATATGACTATTAGGTTCAGGGAAGCCATTCACAATATAATTTTACCAAAAGATTAAACATAATAATATTCAAAGAATACCTATAAATATTCATAGTAAAACCAAAAAAATCTATAGGTAAAATGAGCAAGCCTGTCAATTTTTCTTGCTATGATATTTATAAACACAACCTGTTGAGTCTATACACTGCTCCTGGTGTGTATATGATATCCGAGTTAAAGTTTCAAGACCACCAATTACCGAACTCCTGGGCACTAAGTACAAGTGCTACTTATCGCCTACAATCATCCCAGAGAGATGCATGGAAAGACTGTGGCTGAAGCACTCTTTCCCATCCCAAGACTCCAGAGGCTGCCAAAGTTTCTATCATTGAAGGAATGGGCAAGTATATGTAATGCATGTTCATGAAAACATAAGCCAACATATTCACATTGGCAGTGGAAATTGGTGGTGTGTTTTAAAGAAAGATGAAATTTATACAAACTAAACACTCACATGAAAAAAATTAGTATGTTCGTTCATTAAGGCCATGCCTATCCTAAACATATGAACACATGATTGGAAAAGCATATTCTGAGCTCAATGAAGAGAATGCTTATAGTCAGACTATAATGATTGCTAGGATTAGACATAAAGGAAGAAAATCATCCTAAAAGAAAACAAAAGGAGGGGCTGGAGAGATTGCTCAAGGTTTTGGAGCACTGGCTACTCTTCCAAAGAATCTGGGCTCAATTACCAGCACCCACATGGTAGCTCACAACTGTCTATAACTCCAGTTCCAAGGGATCTGATGGACCCACACAGACACGCATACAGGCAAGACAGCAATGCACATATAACATAAAAATAAAAACTATTAAAAATAAAACAAAAGGATATTAAGAAAAGAAGGAAATCACCGTGAGATTCCTGAGACTGAGATCTGGCACCAGACATCACAGCAGGGAAAGTATAAGGAGCTCTGAGCTCCTCCACGGGTGCACATTCTCCAAGAGGGAAATAGCCATGTGTGTCATGTAACTACATGTCAGTTGATGGAGTCCATATTGCCCAGTCCGTTCTCAGTAGTAAACACAGTCTAATGTCCAAAAGATAATGCTACACACTAATTCACGGGTGCATGCATCCCCTTTCCTCCTCCCACTCTCACCAGAGAGATCAGCAAAGCATTGCATTGGCAGGAAAGGGTGCTATCTCCTCTCCACAGTGTGCCGTCTGTCCAAACTTGACTTTATTATGCCTGTTCTTGTGCAAACTCCCAAATCCCTGAAGAAAAATGACTCAAAAATCTCAGATTCGGTGAGCAGATAAGCTTAAAATAGAAGTAAAATGAGCTATAGTTTGTCTAGAGATTTTTTTCCCTTGGAAAACATGTATTGCTCTATGCAATTATATGGAGAAATGAAACTGCTACAGATGGCTTCCTAAGACCATTAATACCATAAGACCATTATATGCAATTTTGTCATTAATTGCAAAAATCCCATTGATTGTAATCTACAAAAGTAATAAATCTAACACACAATAATTGCTTGTATGTTTAAATCCTAAGAGATTAGACATTTCTAAATCTTTTTTTCTTTGCGCTTAACAAGGGAATTTAAATATTAAGGAATAAATTTGAAAGTTCTGCCTTCAGAATGAAAATATAAAATCTGTCAGAGTAGCATAAAAATACATGAATTCCATTTGCACTATTAACCTCTCCCTAGGGTTCCCCTAAAAGTTATGTTAGAAAACCAAACATTTGTACAATTTACTGTCCTTAAATTGAAAATAAAAAACCAAACATAGTTCTCAGATTATTATGTGGAAATTCTCAAATATTTTAAAGCATTTTCTTAATTGTGATTATAATTATGTGTAGTTAATTATGGACACATTTATCTTCATTTGTATTTTAAAAATAAACTTCAAAATGCATAACCTCAATAGCATAGTAAAATTGTTATATTTTTAACTTTATAATTCAACAACAAACACAAAAGTTTTAGTAATGGCTTAGAACATTCCATCTGCTTGCTATAAAAGGATAGTTAGTGTAGCAAGCTTTCTTTTGGGCCACCAACCAGCTCCAAAATTATGACCTGGAGATTTATTGTTAGTTGAATGCTCAATCTTAACTTAGGCTTGTCCCACTAGCTCTTATAACTTAAATTAACCTTTGGCTCTTCGTCTACATTTTGACTCAGGGCCTCTTAACTTTCTTTCATTCTGTATGTCCCACTCCATGTTTTACTGGCTGGTGTCTGACTGACACCATGTCTTTCTTCCTCATTCTCTCCTCTTGTTCTCTTTTCTCTCTTCCTACTTATTCTCTCTGTCTGCCAACCCTGCCTATCCCTCTCCTACCTAGCTTTTGGGTGTCCAGCTTTTTTGTTTGACCAATTAGGTACCTTAGGCAGGCAACGTGAAACAGCAACATATCTATACATAATTAAACAAATACGGCATAAACAATTGCAACACACCTTTACATAGAGTAATATTCCATAGCATAAACAAAGGAAACACATCTTTGCTAAGCTAAAGTATTATTCCACAAGTTAGGGATGAGATAAAAAAGAAAATATTAAATAATGATGCACAAAAGTAAACAGTTGTGCTTTTTTCCATTAACATAACATTTAATTTTAATAGATAAAAACACATTATGGTTATGTCTACAAAGTAAAACTGTAGAAGATATTTAATTTTAACCTTCATGCTTTTCTATATTTTTCAATTGTCTTTTTGAGATTTATATTTTTTAAAAATAGGAAAAGATGAAGTGTAGAGTTTTAAAAAAAACTATGTACATGATCCATGGTGTGGTCAACTGGATATCTGGAGTTTAGATGAAGAACAGATCATGAAAATTTTCAAATAAAAGTCATTTTGAAAAAAACACACATTTGAAATTTTATGATTAAAATGTCTTTTGAAGAAAAATGTATAGCTCAATAAAAGAAATAATATGTTTTTAAGAAAATAGGATCCTGGGCAAGGCAAGAATAAGTTGCAATTGGATGAGAGACAACCTTGCTAGCACAATTTTAAATTCTTATGAAACTTCATCTAACTGATGATTAGGACTAGGGCTGTGGCTCATCAGTAAATAGCATGACAACCTGAGTCCCATATCCAGAACCCATGTAAAATGATTGGCTGTGTTGGCATGCATTTATGATCTCAGCCCTGAGCATATAGACAGAGGTAGATTCCCAGTACTCAGCCACCAGCCCACCTAATCTACTTGGAAAGCTGAAGGCCAATGAGAGACCTTGTGTCAAAAATAAGATGAATGGTAACTGAGAGGGGACAACCGAATCTTCCTTTAATCTCCACTGGCAAGTGCACACATGTGCAGGCACACACATGTATCTTGATACCACTACACAGAGATGCATGTGCACATACATTAACATGTAAACATGGGAAATACACAAAGTCATGAAGATGTGGATTAATTTGAAGTTCAAAGTTAAATATATGTCTGACAAACCTCAACATTTTATTATAGTATCTTAAAAAGCAGAGTGTGTGTCCTCGTATGAGTTTTCATTGGTGTTCGTATTGCCTCGGGAACTATCAGTGTGTAGAACTGTACTGCCTATTGAGGAAATTGGCATACAGCAGAGGGTGCTGAGACAGCAGGTTGCCCATACAGAAAAACAAGAATCAAGCTGAATTTCTCCCATACATGAAAAAAAATCAATTCTATGCCAACAGAATCAAAGTGAGATATTATTAAAGACATACTCAAATTTTGAAAATCGGGAAGACTGGTGATAACATGAATGAGATTGTGAAAGAGGCAGATTTTCATATAGGGAGGGGAGAAATGTAAAAAAAAAATAAACATACAACCACTTTTGTAATAATTTGGGAGTATTTTACAAAATTAAATGCTTGTTACCATTCCTAGGTACTATCTCAAAAAGCCAAAAAATGAACATATATTTATACAATTATATTACATAAATTCATCTCAACACTCCCACAGTAGTTAAGTGTACCTCCTATAAACTCTATTTAACAGATAAGGATACATCAATATCTTTATAATGAAGTGAAGCAATATTCAGAGAAAAAAGAAAATCATTTTAAAAAAAATTCAAAGACACAAGAAAAGCTCATCGTCACTACAGTATATAAAGGAAGACACACACACATGTTGTTTCATTTGCATACAATTGTAGAGCAAAAAAATTCTGATCTCTGATTGTGAAAAAGATCAGGGTCTAGACAGATCTGATGACTTGGAGGAACAGGCAATCACGAAAATGATTACAACAGCCACAGTTGGACTGTGATAGGTTTATATGTGAACATGTTTGTCAAAACCTGCATTGTACTATAAAAAATAGCTGTTTTATTCTGCATGGAAAACCCTCAATTAAATATATATGTTGCGTTTATGTTATACATGGCCTACTTAGGTATCTTCATATACTAGTAATTTTCATATAGATTAAAAATTTAAATATTGAAGATAAAACCTTAAGTATATACTAATAAAACATCTGTTTCCTAGATAAATAATTTTTCAAAGACACTAGGCAAATAAATTCATAAATAAAAAGACATGGATTTAAATTATGAACTTACTTCTGTAATACATTACAAATAGTTATAATAGAATTATAATCGCTGAAAAGATGTCAGAAACATAAAGCAGGGGCAGTGAGATGACTCAGGAGGTAAAAGCACTTGCTATGCAAATGGCCTGAGTTTGATCCCTGGAACCCATGTATAGGTAGAAGGAGATAACAGATTCTTGAAAGATGCACTCTGACCTCCATGTGCTGTGTGGAGTGCATGTACACCTACATTCATCATGCACCCCAAACACACACACACACACACACACACACACACACACACACAACTATAAAGAAGCACTATGATAAAAAGAATTTCTAAGATATTATCTTTATTTCCATTTTAAATAAAAGAAAGCATAAAATTTTCAAAGTATCAGGAATGTTTCTAAAACTTCTAAGATTCAAAAAAAATAAACAATTAACTTCAGTGCAAATATAATGAGCTAATAATACATTTAAATATGTGAAGTGGTGCTCAACTTCAATGTTGATATTTAAATTAAGGCTACAATTGGATATCACTTTATACGTAGTAGGTTTGTTTTTTAAAATGAAGTTCTAGCTGTGCAGTGGTGGCACAGCCTTTAATCCCAGCACTTGGGAAGCAGAAGCAGGTGGATTTCTGTGAGTTTGAGGTCAGTCTGGTTACAGAGTGAGTTCTGGGACAGCCAGGACTACACAGTGAAACCCTGTTCCCCTCCAAAAAAAATAGATAGAAAGGAAGAAAGGAAGAAAGGAAGAAAGGAAGAAAGGAAGAAAGAAAGAAAGAAAGAAAGAAAGAAAGAAAGAAAGAAAGAAAGAAAGAAAGAAAGAAAGAAAGAAAGAAAGGGAAGGAAGG
>NW_026067912.1:6255590-6344099 GCF_014885135.2 Alexandromys fortis | reverse complement strand
AGTGCTTAACAAAACTGGGTACAAAACAATCAAACTTCCATTTCCTACTGGCAGGTATGATAACTGGGAAAAATGTTTATCAAACTACTTACCCTGTAAAGTTACCATGTCCACACTCTGTGACTTAGCAATTCTACTTGGAAGTAAAATGTTGCAAGTAATAGAAACTTGGGGAAACTGACCTTCTTTAGAGTCTTGACCCATTATCAGCATTATTATCAAGAACCTATAACTAGATATGCCATAGGCTTACAGAAGAATCTACTACTATTGTTTTCCTCCTAAATGGACATTATTAAACCCTCAAGTGTTTCTTAAAACACAGACTCCTGCACCCACAAGTATCTGATCCAGAAATCTGGGCTGGGCCACTAGAACTGGCATTTCTACCAGTAAATCAAATGGTACTGATGATGTTGCCCTGGAAACAGCACAGTGAGATGCACTGGTCCACAGTGATACTCCAACCAGATTCCTACCTGGGTAAATGTGAAATGAGAGCACTCCTATGACCTTTCCAAGAGCAGTACCCCCAGGAACAACATAATGGAACACATTTAAATGGAGTGGACTCAAACTGGCTCCTCTTTGATTTTATCACACTAGACATTTAGGGAGACATTATCTACCTTCTATTCTACAATCTGGAAACATGACACTAACACTTTATCAGCAACAACAAATTAATCATTTTCTAATTGGGAGTCTTTCCTGTCAGCCTTTCTAGTTTCTCACTAATCTGTGAACTGCTTTTTATAGAAAACTGTGTAAATTATTCAAAAGATCTAATTATACCTATTTTTCAGAAGACAAGAAGAGTAAACCATGAACTTAAGTAACAAGAAATGAGCATCTGATTTTAATTTACCTGCTCTCAACATCAGGAAAAAGAAGAAAATTCCAATTACAGGTTACAGTCACAATGTCTAGGAGCCTGACAACCTCTAAACAATTCATTTTAAAAACTATTGTTTTGCAGTTCCCAAGGATGTCACCCCTGGTGTTTTCCTTGACAGGTTTTAAATCATAAAATTATGATTTTATGTGCAGGCTAGAGAGGTTAAGGGTGAGATTTGCCATTTCCTGTCTTGGTGTCATCAAGCAATGTCAATATAACCTCATCATCATCTAGGGCTAGCAGAAGAAAATACATGATTATGTAAGAGGTTTGCCTCTTCAGAACAAACTGTTTTACTCAAAGCAAAAAAAGTTCCCATGTACGGGCTGTTCATGAGTCGATGCAAATAAACTTATTTCTGTGGGGAGCTATATAATCAGTTATATGCATATATATATATATGAAATAATATCTAACTATTGGTAATTTCCACCAAGATGATTTGCATGCTATGGGAGACTTGCTGCTGTAACTGTTAATGATATCATAATAAAGGAAGGTGGGTCACAATGCCAAGTCACTGAAGAAGGAGACAGCCTGAGAAATTATGCACAAGTCAATAAAACACAAGGAGGCAAAATCTGAAGAAATTGTATAGTAATTGTGTAGGTTTCCACAAACCAAACCAAGATGCCAGTGGGGGGAAAGTCTGCCCTGGAAACCAAGGTGGACCTTGTGCTTTGAGTTCTCCTTTGCTTCCAGTGCTGACATTCTCATGTGGTACAATTGGAACAATTCAGTAGGCTGCCTTCTCCCAGCTGATGTTCTCCACAGAGACACCAGGGTCAGGACAGAGAAAACCAAACTCCCTCCCTTCTGGGCTCAGCTGTCTCCTGCATCACCATCGGATGCCTTTTTCGCTTCATTTGCACACTCCAGCTGCAGCCTGTGACTAACTCATCCCTTGTTTGAGGGGGTCAAAAGCTAGCACATGGAAATCACGTCATAAATTGTGGCCGCTTTATCAATTAATAAATCTTCAGTTAAAGAGAAGAATCAGGGCTGGGAGCAATTAATAATGGCAGAAAACTTAGCTCACATACCTGAGGCCCTGGGTCCCATCTCTACCATTACGCCAAAATAATAAGCATCTGAGTTGGGAAGTGGTGGTGCATGCCTTTAATCCCAGCACTCAGGAGGCAGAGGCAGGCTGATCTCTGTGAGTTCAAGGCCAGCCTGGTCTACAAGAACAAGTTCCAGGACAGGCTCCAAAGCTACAGAGAAACCCTGTCTCGATAAACCAAACAAAAAAAAAAAAAAAAAAAAGAATCTGAGTTTGGAGCTGTGAAAATGTTAGGAAGGAGATAAATATCTTAAGATCCCCAATCTGAAGACTTAATCTGTATTTTTAAATGTTATGATGAACTTTAAAGTATACAAATTAAAGCTGGCTTTTTAATATTAAAATATACCTACCACAGATTTGAGTTTGCGATTTGAGGGGGGATTTTGGTGTTTTATTATTGCTTTTATACTTGCTTTGTTTTGGGTTCATAATTTGGTTTGGGGGCTTTGTAGAATTTTGTGGTTGGGGCTGTTGGGGGTTGGCATTTCTGTTTTGGATTTTGATTGTTTGGCTGGGTGGGTTTTGCCTGGCTGAAAGACAATACAGATATCTGTCCTTGTCTACAGCAGCTTCTACAAGCAATGCAATTCAGGCTGGACAATCTATGACTTAGAGCACAAAGCATTTTTTTAAACACCAAACTCAGACGGAAGTTTCTCACTTTGAGGCTTTGTGTGCAGATGATCAGGTGCTAAGGTTGGGTACTTACTGCTGTCCCCGCCAATCCCTTCTAGAAGTCACATGTTTGAGGGGCTTTCTTACAGGGAATAAATGATACACTTAAACAAAACTTTCTAAAATGATTTGTGATTCAGAAATTCTGTTCAAGTCAGCAAACTGATTGTTTCTTTTTAATACAAATAAAGAAATCATGTATCCTAGCCTCACAGCTATACGTGGGCTTTTTGGAGAAATAATGGCGACAAAAAAAAAAAAGAAATAAAAAGAAATAATGACGACAAACATGTGTTGTTCCCTATAAAGTACAGCAAAAACTGGGTCCACATCAGCCACCTTTTTTTGTAAAGGAGTGTGGGGGCCAATCAAGATAGGGTTTCTTTGTGTAGCTTTGGAGCCTGTCCTGTGAAGGCATAAGTCACAAACAATCCCACACCAGTTTGGAATTATGATTAATAGGATGGTTATTTGTTTAAGGGGGGAAAACTTACAGATCACCATCCCGGACAACAGCCCTCTGCGCAATCAGGAAGGGAGTGAAGCAGAGCCGGAAGCTAGAGAGAGAAAGAGCATGCGCACACACGAGGGAAGTGCCATTAAAGAGAGAGAGACCACGCCCCAATGGGCTGGTATCTCAGCAGCTATTGGCTAAAGGAGCAGAAGGAGCTCCCGCAATACCCCTGGAACTCATTCTGTAGACCAGACTGACCTCCAGCTGAGATCTGCCTGCTTCAGCCTCCCAAGTACTGGGATTAAAGGTGAGCACCACCACAAAATCAGAGCAGCTGTTGTTTTTTACATTGGGTCATAAAAGAGTGGATGTGGATGAGCAGGGTGAACTACTTGGCCACCAATAAACTCTGGAAAAGAGGAGCCATTATTTTTGGTTGGTACCCACTGGTGATGTTCCAATCCTATTACACATAGGGCCTGGCCAGACCCTGGAGGACACAACCAAAACAAATGGACATGAATGTAAAAAAGAAATTAGTAATGAAGGCAGGAGAGTGCCAAATGAACTGGGAAAAAAAGGGGGGGAGTGAGAAACGGTGGGAAATACAACCATCAAAATGTATATGTATGAAAATGTCAAAGAACAAACGTAACTGATAGAAGCATCTCTTCTTACGTGTTGAATAAACCAATGGGTTTCCCTGGACTTGTGACTAACATGTTACATATACACTCTTGTAGTTTTTCACTATCCAAGAATTTTAAAATTACAATCCTATTCCCTACTGAAGCTCCATATTTCCAAGATTCATATTGTTATGCCCTGTAAGATAAGAATATGCTGAAACCACATTAAAAAAATAACTAAGGTTTCCTAAATCTCTGCTCTCTGCATACCTGTCTAGAGACAGGGCTATAGAAATAGAATTATTCCATCATTATGAAGAAGGTCATGTCCTTACTAAAGCACAAGAGACACAAAACTATTGTCTGCTACGAAGTTGAAATCAACCTAATGGGTTGGATTGTATGATCCCTTGGATACCATCAATCCTTAAAATTTTCACCATTCTCTATCATAATATAAAATTAAACCTAAATTGCTAAAGAGGGCCAGAACATGGAAACACAACCCTGGCTAACCCCTGGAGAGTGATAATGATGTCAGAACTTAAATGTCAGAACGTTCTCCATATCTATAAACATTTAGTATGGGGAAGTGAACCTGGCTGATGTGGTCCAGCATGAATGTGTGTTGTACCCCTTGTGTGGGATTATAACTGCCCAAAAACAAAACTAACAGCTTTCCAAACACTTGTGTATTTGGAAAATGTTTCGTTTTCTCCTTCACCCTAATCTCTCTTTCATTGTTCTCACTTGTCCCTCATCTGCATGCCACACCCTAGACTAACTCAGGGCTGTTTCTTCTCTGAGAAATGACCACTGTCATTCCTGCTTCTGCTCCTTTGCTTTTCACCCCAAAGCACTACATCATCCTTTCCCCTCCATGTTGTGGGAATTCAGGTCCGAGCCAGTTGTATGGAGTGACTTGGCCCAGTGGACTTGGTCTTCTCTGGAGAGACATGATCCGATAAAATCTGGGGGAGTGCGAGGATGGGAGGGGGCGGGGAGGTGAGAACTCTCTTGGTCGGTGTGGGAGCTGACAGAGCCACAACTTGGTGTTTCCCCTTTGCCCTTTGGGAACAAGGTTATGAAGCAGTGGTGGTGAGCTGGACCGCACTGGTGGTGATGCAACTCGGATTCCTCCTTCTACTTTGTAACCATTGTTCATGGATTTGATATTAATAAAAGGTAACACAATCCCCAGACTTCCTGCATTACCTCCAGCTAAAGTTGTCTCTTTATCATTCTGCCTTTGCAGTCCACAATTCAAGTCTTTGCCCGCCAGCCTCCTTCCCTCTCTTCGCCACTCATAATCTTGCATGAATACTTCATGTTTGTTCCTACCTCTGAGTAGCTCACTCACTGTTCACCCTCAGTGAAATATGCCAATGACCATGCCTGACTCATCTCAAATGGGCATGTTGTCACAGCGCTATAAGACTCTTTCTCAGTCCTTGTTCTTATTCCCCTTGCATTCTTCTCCACTCCCACCACTTAGCCTTCCAAGATCCCTCATTCCATAGAGCCAATTTTTTCCTGTATGTCTAAGGTTCCCTGCTACTGACACCCAAGTGTAAATAGGACCTCCATCCTCTGCTCTTCTAAATGCCCTCGCCTGCCTCCTTTGTGTTCCTGGAAGTTTAGATTAGGGACATATAACACTTATTACCATGGCAGAAGTCTCTCAGATGGATAATCTGTGTCTCTCTCTTCTTCACTATCACTTCACTATCCAGCATTCTGGCTTTATATAGTCTAAGAAGTAGTAGGAATGAGAAATGGAGATAATAATTCTACTCCCATTGTCTTCTATTGATATAATTAGAAAAACACTTCCATTTTTATAAACACTACATGTGTCAACCAGTGTAAAAACACCATCCTCTCTTGCCCAGACCTGTCTAATTTTTCCATCCCTGACTGGAGAACTTTCTGTTCATAACTTTGACTAAAACAGCTCCCTCCCCTCTGCTCCTACTTAGACTTAATTTTGGAATCTACACCTCTCCTGTTCCCAGGAGAGCTAGATTCAGGTCACTGCTATTTCAGGGAGGCTGTGCCCCAATTCTGCATCTCACAGAGGAACAGATGCTGCAAAGCAGCAAAAAGAAACTCACAAGACAGTGGGGGCAATAGTCACGGCCAGTTCGATTTCTGGAGGCATAGGACAAAGATCAAGAGGGTAGGTAGAGTCAATAACTACGAGAATTGGACTCTAATGAGGGACACTAAGGAAAGTGCTTTAGCTGCTGGTCTGTTCACCAATAAATATGGACAGACAAGAATCGGAATATAGAAATAAGTACACTCGTGCTATTGCTTGAGACACAGCATGAGGCAGTGCTCATTCTATTTTTGTATTAACACACTTACAATATCTGCTTTTTACCGTGATCTTTCATACCAGAGCCCAGTACACATGTAACAAAAGTAACTGCTGATTGAATATTAACAAATCATTGGTATTTATTATGTACCTTTCAAGTAGTATGCACAGAACACATGCTTTAAATATGCTCCAAAATTTTAACACTATTTAGAAAGAAAATGAATTCACACTGTTTGCCATATTTTAATGGCACCCACAGTTATTGGTGATTGGGTTGGAAGTAAAGTCCAGTTTTATCCAACAAGAAAGTGCCCACTACATCCATGATGTCATAATGAATAATTCTTGGAGGTTTTTCTTTTCTTTTTTTTTTATTGCAGAGTGTTTTGAGAGCTTCTTGAAGATCTGGCCCATGTTCTGATCCATGCATGAGATTGCTTCATGAAAAATAGACTCTGAGACTTAAATTTAAGTTGCTTTTATTTTTTTAAAGGAATAGAGCAAGGTTTTATAAATCTATGGGGAAAACGGGGCAGGGCAATATTCAGAGGTAGGAGCATCCAAGGTTCCCAACTCATCATGTTGTTCAATTTTGTCCAAAGCCAGTCTTGTATTATTATTTCCAAATACCTAAGAAATGAGAATTATCTCTAAACTCGACAAAGTCCATTAAATATAGATGACTGGGAAAGAGAAGATCTGATACTAGAGTGATCCAACTCCTATTTGCCCAAGGCAAAGTCTTGAAGGAAAATAATATATACTAGTATGTGTTTCATTCCTCTGACCTGTGACATAATTTTGGATATATGCATTTCAGTTTCCAGACAGTTAAAGGCAACATATTGAGTTGTGTTGTTCTAAGTAGCTAATGTGAATTATTCAAGGCAAGGAGTCCTTTAATCAGAAATACTTAACACAGGAAACAAAACTAAGC
This sequence comes from Alexandromys fortis, assembly GCF_014885135.2. Taxonomy (NCBI): domain Eukaryota; kingdom Metazoa; phylum Chordata; class Mammalia; order Rodentia; family Cricetidae; genus Alexandromys; species Alexandromys fortis. Next base: position 6,337,114 of record NW_026067912.1, on the reverse strand, counting down.
CATAACATAGTAGATTTCTTTGGCCAAAGGACCTACCATGCACCAATGTACCAACAAAGTAATGATATAAAACTCACTCTTGCTATGTTATAGCTTTATTAATAGGAGTGTTGAAACCAATGAGAATGTTCTCGGCAGTCATAGCAAACTTCCTGGAACAAGATGAGTATCATTAGCCTCTACCCTAGAAACCCCTGTGAGAACAGAAATGGTAGTCTAGTTTTTTATCATTCTATCCCCTGGAGGCTATAGAGTGTTAAAAGAGGTACCAAGGTGGTGAGTAAATATTTGAAAATAAACATTTAAAAACATGAAACAAAACATTTTTGTCTGAGATTTCCAACAATACAAGCAAACATGAGGTTGTCTTTATAGTCATTCACTCAATGCCTCTATTCTCATTCCACCCAAGTACATCTTTAAAGTCCTCTGGCATGGCAATTTTTTGTTTCCATTTCAAGAAGTCTTTAAAGAAGCTTTGGCCCACCTCCTTGGTCACACTCTTGGTGCTTCTCTCTCCCGTCTTTTCAAGTTGCAATCTCTAGGGAATGAAAACAACTCTTTTATTCAAGTCTCTAATTTTTATGAAGAGAAGGCTGGAAGTACAACAATAATATTAGTTAATGAAGATGAGGTTGTCATCATGTTGTGCACTATGAATCCCACTCTTCCTGACTGGCCAGGTGTTTGATAGACACATACTCCACTGTTCAAATCCCCACGGTTGAGAAATTTGTGATGAAAACAAATATCGCTTTTCCTGCCTTGTCGGGTAAGATGGCAAGCAATTAACAAATATCTATAATGTTCTTGGAAGTATATTGCAAATCTGTATAGATACTCCAGGTTATCACATCATGAAAACTAAAATCAAAATCAACTCTGAGATGCAGCCATTGGAAAAAAAAGAAAAAAGTTTTCTCAAAAAATAGCCTACTTACAGAGGAATGTCACAAACAGAAACATAAATCTATGTTTTCTTGTGACTGAGCAATCAATATCAGACCTTTTAGTGTTGACAGAGGTTTCTGTCCTGCCTGGTCCCGCAGCTGTTCAGTCCTAGAGAAATGCACAGAGGCCTACATTAGTCATAATCTGATTGGCCTATTAGATCAGACTTATTATTAACTCTCATGTCTTGCATTAACCCATAATTCTTGTCTGTGTTAGCCATGTGGCTTAGTACCTTTTATCAGCGAGGCATTTTTGTCTTGCGTCCTCTGTATCTGGGTGATGAATGTAGACTCAGCCTTTCCTCTTCCCAGAATTCTCCTGTTCTGGTTGCCTTGCCTATACTTCCTGCCTGGCCAATCAACATTTTATTAAAGCAGTACAAGTGACAAGTCTTTACAGGGTACAAGACCGCTGTCTCACAACACTCTAGCCTTCACCTACATACTTCCACAATGAGGATATGAAGCAGCTATGATGCTAGATGTTATTTATTATTGATTTGGGGAAATTTTTGTTATTGGAAACATAAATAGATATATGATGTTAGATAGATTAGAGAGAGAGAGAGAGAGAGAGAGAGAGAGAGAGATCATATTCCCAATTCAGTATTGGTGCTCCAATACAATTTGAGAGGTGCTATTTGGAACTAGAACATCTAAGGCAGCACAAACACAACTTACTATCCAAGTCCCAAGCAACACACCCTAGAAGGTAACAGACATTATTAGATGAAGCTTTGGCTGATCTCAAACTCATACTTTTAGTTTGACTCAGTCATTCCCAGTTTTCTACTTATTGCTACATGTGCACATCAGAAAGACATGGAAACATGCATATGTCCAAAATCAAATTTCTTATCCTCTTCCAAAACCTGCCCCTACGCCTCCATGCCTGAAACCCCATTATCTGTAAGTAGCAACTGCAACCATTTCAGTTGCACATGTTAAGGGACTGGATTCATCCTTACTGTGTTCTTTGCCTTATAGAAGCTCTATGCTTTATAAACATCCAGGATTAGGTGGCATCTTACCACCTTTATTGCTAGTGTGCTAGCCCAAATTGCCACCAATGCTTGCCTGGAGCACTGAAACAGTGAACCCAACTGAGTTCACCCATTAAGATTTTCTTCATTTGAGTGTATTCTCAGGAAATAAAAGCATTAATAAAATTCCTGTGGACACTGCCCTAAAACAACTACATGCTTGCTTCGTCCATAATCCAGATTCTTTGTAAAGGCTTGTAAGAATCTACATGATCCATATACACAACACACACCAAGTTGTCTGAACCCATTCCCACCCCTTCCTTCTTTCTGCTTTCTAGGCTCAATGGTGTCACTGCTGCCTTGGTAGGCATGCCCCTGCTTCACGGTGCTTGCCCTTGCTGTTCTCATCACTTCAGGTGTATTCATATTAGTATGCTAAATCACTTTTTTCTCATAGACACATTAGCAACCCACCAAGATCTTTCCAAGTTTTCTCTTTTCGAAATTTGCAAAATTCGCGCCCAACCTCTTTATCCCTTCTCCGCAAATTCTCCTCTTAGCATTCGACCAGCATGCGCTACCAATTCATGTGTCTGCTGACTACTCCACACACTTAGAATGCAATCCAGAGTAGGGGGGTCCTTAGGGTCACTGGTTTTTATCTGCTCTTTTTGCCATGCCCAGCGCCACACATCTAACATATGGCAAGCACTGAATAAGGACTTTGCTTTCTGCTACCTTACTGGTCTTTGAGATCCCTAGTGTTCCAAGGAACTACGTGACCAGAAAAGAGGCCATCCTCACCCCAAACTCTTAAACATACAACTTCCAGGCATGAAGTTGTTAAAGAGAAAAAACTGGAATTTGATTTTTCCACTCATTATTAATATTGAACACCAGTCTTCTAATTATAAATACAAGGCTGGTTTTCACCGGAGAGCCAGGCTGGAGGGGAAGAAATCAAACCAAAACGTGCATTTCATACCCTGGCTCTGTCCCTTGGATATAAGAGACAGTTTTGTTCAACAGCTAAAACAATGTTTTTAATGTGTAAATTTGAAAAGAAAATTAAAACTGGCAGCTACTTGATGTTTAGGAAAGAAAAGGATCTCCTGTGTAACAATCATGAAGATATAGAGCTGTAGTAATTCCTGCTAATAAAGAATAATTTATGACTTTCTCAGAGCTGAGAAAATGGCAGTGCACCTGAGTCTCTCGTTTATAAAACATGCATTATCCAGTCTCTTTTTAAAAAAAACACACACACTGTATTTTGTGCAGTTGTAGTTTTGCAGTCAATGCCAACCATTAGAGAAAGCTTTTACATGACAATCATAACCTAAATGCACAGGGAATGAGTAGACCAACTAACTTGTCTTGGAAAACCCTCAAGTGAGACGCAGAGGTCTTCCCTGACCACCAAACCAGGATTTCCCCCATCATCCTCCTTAACTGTTAGTAGAAAATGTATCCTCTTCGGGCTTCATTTCTACTGCTGTCATAAAACACCTTACAAAATACCATTACTTGGGAAGGAAGGGTTTCTTTTTAGCTCACAATCCAGCTTGTAGTCTCTCACTATAGAGAAGTCAAGGAAGAGGAGCTGATCACATCACAAGAGCAGCCAGAGTGGAGAGGGGATAAACAGATGGACTCTCACTTGTGCTCAGTCTCTTCTCTACCTTTACACAGCTCCTAACCTGTATCCATCCAGGGAGTGATGTCACCCACAGCGGATGGGTCTTCCCATGATTAGTAACCAATGCAGCTAAGACAAGTCCCCACCACACAAGCCACAGGCTAACTTCATCTAAACAATCCCTCATTGAGACTCTTTCCCCAGGTAATTCTAGATTGTATCAAGGTGGCATTTAAAACTAACCACAGCATACCCTCTTCTTGTTATATGTTATCTATCCCATTTTTAGAAACACCCAAAGATGAGAATCCCCTGTTTTGCCAATGACCCTATTAGTGGATTTAATAACATCCAGCAAAATAGAGGTGGTGACTACAAATTGGATAAAAGAATGAATGCATTTCATCTCGTTCTGTGTCAAAGGAGGAGGCAGGATTTCAACTTTTGGCAGCTAGTGAATTAAACTGAACAACTTGTATTGAAGGCATGACTTTGCAAAGTGTACGTTCTTCATATAAAACTCTTTGCCATATAAAAGAGTTCTGTTTAGTGTAAGCCCATCCCTGCTGCCCTCCCCAACTCCCAATACAATAAATGAAATGTACATTTCTGTTGGCTTCTATTTGCTGGATGACATTTAGTTTTAATTCGAGCTGGTCTTCATAAATTCTGGCACTGTGCACAACATCTTAAATGGCTCTATTCTTTATTCAAAATCGTCCTTCTCGCTCCCAGAATTGCAGTAAATAGATCTTCTAAAGGGGAAATAAAACTATTTCAACAACAGGCCTATTTCAGCAGTTTTTTAAAAGGTATTTCTTTCATTCCCTTGGCTAGACTTTTCGTTTTATGCTTGGAAAGTTGTGTTATATATACATGTATTTTAGTCCAAATGGATGTGGTATTTTTTTGTTGTTGCTATTGTTGATTTTGGCTTTTCTATTTTCCACTTCAGTATGTTTGCAAAAGCAAAACTATGTATTTCCTTTATTCTTCCATTTGTGAGTCCCCATTATTGAACCTGTCTTCTCCTTTAAAGAAAGAATACTCTAGATATTCCGATTCGTGTTTCCCCCCACGGGGGAAAAAAATCAAACTTATAGATCAAAATACTTATACCACCATAATAATTTCAAGCAATCTTTCATTTTCTATACACTTTTAGGAGTATCTTATGTGCAAGCATTTCCTAACTCTGCTTCTTATAAACTCTAATATCAATGGGGGGGGCATCAGAATTGTAATCTATCCAGACACAGTCCTGAACCATCTCCATAAATTCGGGGACCAGTACTGGAAGGGAGGAGGATTTTTGGAGAGAACTAGTTTCTGTTCTCTAATGAGCATGTTCAGTGGCACTAATTCCTCTCTCAGGCCTCACATAACATCTAAACTTCTGAGAAATTAAAAGTAATCTGAATTAAACCTAAGAAAATAAAACCATATACAAATGAATACACAGAAGACTTTATTACAATGTCATTGTATTATAACAGCAAAAATAAATACAAATATGTACTGAAACTGGAGAATAAAAATCTGAGACAAAAATATAACAATTTAACATTTTGATAACATCTCTCAATGAAGTACTTGCTGATTCTTCTTACCTTTTATTTTTGGAAACAAATTCTAGCTGTGTAATCCAGATTGACCTTGGATTACAGACTCTTGGAGCCAGAGTCCACCTGGCTCGGTTTCCCAAATGCTGAGATTACAGGCATCTGCCATTCACATACCTCTATGTTATTTTCATTTACAATTCTTCCCAAAAAGATTTATATTAACACCAATTTCAAAATGTTTAAAGAAAAATAATTTTGTAAATAAAAAAATACAATCCTATGATTCATTCTTATTTTTAATTGTATATCTGCACTAATGATACGACAAATGAGAACATGGTGTCCTGAGGAATTGAATGCCACATGCTGGCATTGCTAAAGAACTTGTGGTTTTTTTTTTTATTAAATCACTGCTTGACCCATTAGCTCAAGCATCTTATTGGCTAACTCTTACATATTAATTTAACCCATCTCCATTAATCTGTGTATCACCACGTGGCTGTAGCTTAGCGTCTGTCTCTGTCAGCAGTTTCATGGCTTCTCTCTGACTCCGCCCTTCTTTCTCCCAGCATTCAGTCCATTCCTCCCTGCCCAGCTCTGCTCTGCCCTGCCCTGCTCTGCTATAGGCTCAAAGCAATTCTTTATTCATTAACAGTGATCACAGCATACAGAGGGAAATCCCACATGAAGGAAGTCCCTGAAACTGACAAAAGTAAACTATAATGATTGCTGGACATCACCCTCCAGACAAGGCAAGCCACAAAGAAGATTCTGAGATCAGACCTACTGTCGGCACCAAGCAGAGACCAGACAAGCTGCCTGAAAGAGGCTTGGACCAACTGAGACACCTGGAAAGGACACTTTCCCAGCTGTTAAGCTGCATGCTGGCTGTGCAGTGAGCTCCAGGTTCCCAGCTCTGTGAGCTGTTCTTCATGCTAAGGTAGGCTTTGGTGATGCATCTGACTTTGAGTCATTTCTGCTCCTATAGGAACTTGTGTTTTGTTTTGTTTTTTTATTTCCTCCACTTTCATCTTAGACATCTACAAAGTGGCATGTAATCTCTGAATGGTTATGTTTGTCATATATCATGATTTCCCTCCAGGAAATCTTGGTTAAATAAATACCTACTCACAGAATTAGGGAAGCATCAAAAATCACAGCTTCAAGCTTTCATTTATGCAAGTTTTATTTATTCTTTACTAAAATACACAGGCAATTTTCATCACCAACCTCATTAGTTGCTTTTCTTCTTTCTTACCCACACTACCCTACATTCCTACTTCATAGCGTGGTAAACATGTTAGATATTTTGCATTCACTGTTTAAATTTAATTTTTACGAACAAGATTCTCGTTTGAAATAATTGTGTGCTTTTAATTCAAAGAAGAATTTGAGGTCTGGGTTAGAGATATCACTCCACTGTGGTACCAACTCTAGAAGTAAATACAGCTATTAAAATTAATTACACCAAATTGCCTGAGCAAGGTAAACAACAAACCGGGCCAAGTACTAAAAACTTGAGAGAGTCGCTTATCAAACTATCTCGTAAAAGCCTTCAAAAATCGATAATCCTCTAGCCTTACTTTTATGAAGGCATTAGAAGTACCATTAAACTTTTTTATATAAAGAGCAATCACATGGAAAGCTGGCCTATGCTAATCCTTTAAACCTATTACTAACAGTTTATGCATTATAATCCTAAGTAAACCAGAGTACACATGCATACAGTCTCTCCCACAATAATGCTATCGGAAAGGGTCTCTGCTAGGCAGCCACACCGTCTATTCACTAAACATTGCCCAGGGACTAGCCATGCACGACTCATATTAACATAGATGTGAGTTTCTCAGTCACATCCAAGGTCCCTGAAATAAACGAAGTAACTCAGTATTGGCTGTTCTCTCATATATATTTAACATGGGTTGTTCCAAAAGAAGAGGAGTAGAAGGAAGAAGAAGAAGAATTTGGTCTTCTTGACGTTTCTCATTTGCCAAGTCCCTTGAGGTTCATAGTTTCAAAGGCGGTTTGTCCTTTAAACCCAGATATCATTCTTTTCTCAGGGGTTCAGAAGTAGAAGAAAATCCACACCCCTACCAACATTTCTTGATTGGCTTCCTCCCAATTCCTTATTTTAGTGACATAATTCTAATTTGATTTCCAGAAAGAGTTACAGAGGCTATGACACTGTACTCCAGTAACTCCAAGGACAGTACATGCTCACACAAGTGAAGACAATGACTTTACAATGAGCCATCAGTCAACTTACTTTCTTAGGATTAATGTTACTCAACAAATACTAATGCCCACCTGGGGCCATGCAAGCAGTGAAGTCAGAGGCAGCTGTATAAAACCTTCTAACAAATGATTAAATAAACTGCCCCTGGTCCATACCAGGAGATAAGTCCTCTTTTTTCAATATGGTGACTGTGTCTCAGTTTATCGCTCAGGAAAGATTCCAATGACAAATCACCAATTAAGAAATAAACAATCAATTGGCCAATACCAATTTTGTGCTGACAAATATCTTTGTTATAATAGAGCACATAAGAACATGAGACTTTTTTTAATATTTTTTTTTATTTAACATGTGTGTGCCTGATTGTATCTAGGTGTACCGCATGAAGGTAATGCCTATGGGTGTCAGGAAAAGGTGTCAGATCTCCTATAACTGGAGTTGTAGGTAGTTGTAAGCTAAAATGTGGGTGCTGGGAACCAAACCTGGGTCTTCTGCAAGAGATCTAGCTGCTGAAACATTCCTAGAGCCCCACAAGGCAAACTCATATCTACAATTACATCTGGATGTGATAACCTTCATGATATTGTATCCTTGTTTTCAGCCTGGCATTTTATTTGCACAATGGCAAACACAAGTTTATTAGCTCAAAGAGTTGAGGAACAAGATTTATAGAGATAGGGAAGTTTGTGATTGGAGACAAGTGAGAGGAGCAAGCCTTTGCTGGACAGACACAGACATGAATCTTCACACAAGTGATAACTTCATTGATTCCGATTCAAAGTCCAGCATTTAACAGTCAGCGTGAGACTTCCAGGATACAGACGGTTAAACCGTGGAAAGCCGGGGTGTCTCTGCTGTTCTTTGTCCTGTGCGGCAGACTAGTTCAATTTTCCTTACCCACATGTCCTCCATTAATTGCCTTTGCAATGGATTGCTAATAAGTTTTTGATGTTAAGCAAACATCAATGCTCCCATTAAAGTGAGACCAAACACTGTGACTATTTGTTTAATAACACAGTCTGAATGAAGGACGAAGTTCAATTAGCACTGGAGCTGATACAGCCTTCATTAGGAAGGAGAGGCAATTAAAAAGTGGAAGGCTGCTGGAGGCACTGATGTGCACATCATGCGGCAGGCAGAAAAGGACAGCAGCACCAAGTTCCCTTTGAGAACTCCGGAACGTAAAGACTTCAGACGGAAAGAAGGATCATTAGCTGGGAATTAAGCGCTCTAATAGGGTGATCCTTACCTCGCTAGCTCCCGAAGAAATATGAGGCCAAATCGTGTCATCTAAATAAACTGTGGGGTGTCAGGACAATCGGAAGGGACAGGAGCTCTCTAGCAGGTAGACCTTTGTCTAGCACGGGACTGTATTTACAGACACTCTTCTGTGGATAGTGCTGAGCACTGTTTGGGGAGTCAGAGGACCCACCTGGGTCATTTACTAGTTGTGTGACCTTGCAATCAGCATTCAACTTCTTCAGGCTTCCTGTCTGTAGAAAATTTAAGGGTAAATCAATGAGTTTTACTATGAAAACACCTTCACCATTTTAGCACCTAAGTATGAGGCCCCATCACTGGTACTCTAGTGATGTACATCATACAACTCACAAACAGTAATCATCTGATTTTCTGAAGGGACTGTGAGAAGGAGCATGCCTGGCATTTCTACAGCATGACAAAAACTCTAGATTCAACAACCATTTGCAGCTCCCATGTTATCGTTAAAGCACAGACAACCAGAGTAGCTTCGCTCTTCTTTGCCCTGTGTTGATCTGCCCCCATTTCTATATATGTTCTGAGGATAGTAAACTAAGATGATAAATATAATTTTAAAAATATCTTCCCTTTACAGTGTGAGTGTTTATAACTCGGGGCCAGATATTTGGAGAGAATAAATGCGCCCGAAGTGTGAAGAGGACAATTCTTTCATCTATTAAATTGTTTAATGACAACTCAGTCGTACTCCAAGGTCACTCTTGACATCACTGCCTTGTAAAGTGGCCCACTGGGATCCGACCAGCTGCCAAGAGTCTATTCTGCCTGCCGAGCTCCCACAAGGGAGAGAAAGCTAGCCAGCCTTCCTGAGTCAAAGAGAAGACAGGCGCACAGAGGGCTGTTGAAGAGGGGCAGGAGACTGTTGCAATCAAACAAGAAAGGAGGGGGGGAGGGTGTGGAAGCACAGAATTCGAAGAGGAAGATCATTTCATTCGCATGCAAAAGTCAGCGCCTTTGCTTCTCGATATTCACTCTCCAGAGGTATTTCTTTGGCATATTTGCCCAACACCCATTTAGCAAATAAACTCCAGCAGCTAAAGGAGAACGGAAGACCTGAATTAGGAGTGTAAAGAGGTTACAGGTGTTAGCAAAGGCTCCTAGTCGGTGAGAAACAAAAATTCACAGAACCTAGGGGGGAAAAGCATTTGTGCAAGGAATAGCAAATGTTTTAAGGTGAGTGATAATGAGGGAAATACGAAGAAAGAATAGAAGAGGGGTGTCAAAGAGCATAATTTATCTGACTTAAATGTTTAAATATCATTCTTGGCTTCTACCAATAAGCAGTATAAGCTGCGATCGCAGTAACTCAGGAAGGAAGAGAACCTGGGATGATGGTGTGAAGGTGAGAAATGGCTGGTGTCTGCCTTGGCTTTAAATGTCTATAAGATCGAACCATAGATTAGTGTAGAGTGTTAGAGAATGAAGGACACTAAGAACAATGACAAGATTTTAAAGCTGACTTGAAAAAATTAATTACATTTCCAAGATGGGGAGGACTGCAGTGGTTGAGTGTGTGACTTATTTCTCCATGATTCCAAGGTGAATCTCTGTAAACCGTAGTTAGCCACACAGATATTGGTAAACCCATCTGTGAAACCAAGAACTCAAAGCAGAACTACATGACTTCTCATAGAAAGACATGTATGTCAAAATTAAACACAAGCTGTTGAATACTGTGGTATCATTAATATGAATTTCATATCTGTATCTGCTTAATCAGATATAATAAAGTTTTAATAACTATTTATAGATATTGAAAAGTGAAATAGAGACATTAATTATTAATGTGTTTGCTAATTTGACAATGGACAATTTCACAATTCTTTGAGGTTAAAAAATTTTAAGATATTTCATTACTTATAAATATTTAGTATGTATTTCTGCTACAGTTTTTAAAAGAAGTTGTGTTTCTATTAAGTAAGCAAAAATGACATGGCCTGTGTGGTACAGAAGTATACAATTGTGGTTAAGGACTTAGCTTTTTAAATTAGGCTCTGAGTTCAAATCCTGGCTCTACTACATTGTGGCTGTGAACCACAGAAAGTGCTCAAACTCTCTGGGACTCAGTGGTTCTTCTTTCAAATAAATAATATTATCTATATAAGAAATTTACTGTGTAATTTGATCAGATAGCCAAAGGGTTTCTAAGACTACCTGGTACATATAATTCTCTAAACAAAAATGAATTATGAATAAAAGTTAGCCAGAGACTGGGAAATACCTCAGCCAAAAATGTCCACATTTCTTTCCTTTTGGGGGATGGTTCACAGCATCCACATCAAGGCCCTCCACTTTCCCTTTAGGACTGAGGACATGGCTCATGGACAAGAACATTATATCACTCTTGTAAAGGTGAAAGCTTGGTTTTAAACCTTTGGCCTATGAGAGTATCTGAATTCTAGTGCACTACACACACACACATACACACACACACATGCTCACAAACACACACACATGCACACATACAAACACATAAACACATACACACACAATTTTTTTTAAATCTACCAAAAGATGAAACAACACAGAATTTAGAGAGTTGGTGAGTTTTTGCTGTTCTTTTAGCAGCATGATGGGATTTTCAGGACTTGTGCAGGTATTTATATTTGGGGCATTTTTTCTGTCTTCCTTACTTTGTCAAGGAAGTAATAATTTGGCAGCTTAAAGATTAATAGAATGAGATAATCTTGAATTATTCTCATAAGAACAAAAGATATGCATGAACTACATAAAAATGCCAGGCTCATTATTTCAAAAAGAACTGATTTTGTTTACTGTACCGCTGCTCTTCCTGTGGCTAGCTTTTAAGACCCCTTAACTACATACAACAGAATTTATGGTGGTCCAAAGCACAATTCTCCTAAAGAATCCTTAAGAAGAGTCTCAAATGACTTAAAATGTCAGCATCCACTGATAAATGTTCACTTAGAGGCAAAAAGAGCTGATTTTACATTATGGTATATTAAAGTCAAATAAAATATGTTAGTACCCATGTATCTTCTTTCCCATTGGGTGGGATGGTAACATAATTAATTCCTTGGACCAGGGTCTACTGTGTTAATTCACTATATAACTGAGGAAGACCTTGAACTCATGGCCCTCCTGCCCCTTCCTCTTAGGGGCTGGTATTGTCAGTGTCTGCCACCAGACCTGAATCTAATCCATCTTTCTCCAATGCTCTCAGAGTCCTTGAAATAATTGTATTTAAATGTGTCCCATGCAGCTTCACCACTGTTTCATTATCCTCGCGGGATCCACACTTTGAGGCTGCTAACAGTCTTCTCGAGCTCATTACGAGCCCCTCTGAGTTGTCGGAAATGGGGCATGCTACAGTTGGAAGCAATATTATGCCCGGCTCAAGTGTGCGCCACTATCATGCCTCTCATCAGCCCGCAGGAGTGCATTTGTCACCTCTTCAGCCCAAGCGCGCAGAGCTCTGCCTTGTAAAAGGCCCTTTTCTAAATCAGCCCTACTATGGGGTCAATTAGCTACACACAGGTGACTCCATTTCCTTACTCTTCATGGTTCCTGGGCTCAAATTCAGGGTTTTACATATACTTGACATGTGCCTACCATCAAGCTACACCTCTGGTCCTCTCCCAAGGATACTATTAAAGTATTTCATTCAGAGTGACCTGACCTGTTGTTTCACATCATGTGGCAAAACGTCTAAGAACAATGACCAAATATCTATCAAATTCCGTAGTCTTTCTTTAACTTAGCATGGCAAGTGATCTTTTTAAGTACCCAAAACAGGTACTGGAAATGTGTGCACTTACTTGGCACAAACTATGGTGCTATTTTACAGTGACTGTCTTTGGAGAGGCCCCACACAACTTCGTATCACAGTGGAAAGCCGCAGTGAGCCCGCAGCACCCAGAGAGTGACACCATCACAAGGAAGGATAGCCAATGCTCTCCAGTGCCTCTATGTTGCTAGGCTGCACGAGGTTAGGTATATTAATCAGATCAAATGTATTTTCAGCTCTCAACATTTTATTTTACAAGGAGCTTATTGCAAGGTAACCCCACTGCAAATGGAAGAAGGGCTATAATGTTTTATGATCCTCGGCGTCTATGTGTTTTTAATGTATAATTTTATTGGCGTATATCCATATGCATTGTAATGGGTTTCATAAAGGCATTTTCATACAAGAATACCGCATACTTTGACCTATTCACACATACCCTACCTTTCCTTTTCATTCTTGCTCCTCTCCTACTATTCTTTTGCATTTCCCCAGGCAGTTTCACTTCTACTTTTGGTGTGTATGTGGGGGGGGTGGGGTTCTATTGCCTAAAAAAAATCTAGGATCCACGAATGAGTGATAGCTGGGATATTTCTGCTTTGAGTCTGATTTATTTCACATATATCATCCCATGTTAAAGAGGAAGCAACTAAAAAAACCAGTATCACTGTGGTAATGAATTAATGAGTAAGCACTCACTGTACCTCATAGCCTTGTGTTTCAGTCTTACTGACCATGGTGTTCTCCATCAAAGCTTCTGGGAAAATACCCTTTGTGAGAAAAGGACACTAGCAAAGAAAGGAAGGTTTCAAAGAAAGGTGTGTCTCACTGTTCTAAATACCAACAAGTCTACAGTGGGGGGAAGAAGCCAGAACCGAGGTGTTCTCAGTGTTGTCACCACTAGCGTGGTGTCCATGCTCCTGTGAGCAACTCTCGTGGAATTTACTGGGTCGCCAAAATCAAAGAGATAGGACTGTAACATGGGGACTATTTTAGAAATGAAAGGGACCGGCAGGAGTGTGAGTGGACAAGAGAGGATAACTGAAGGGTGAGTTTTATCAAAATGCATTAAAAGCATGTAGGAAGATGTCATTAAGTAAGCCCATTATTATGTATAATTGATATATGCTAATAAAAATTTTAATTGTCATTTTTATTAGGGTAATTATAAATCCACCTGTACCAAAGAAAAAGAAGTCTTTTAGAGAGAGAGAGAGAGAGATGCTCTTTCAAGACATTTCTCTACAGCATGAAGTTCAGTAAAATTTTGCTTAAAATAGATGTTGTTAAAGCCTAAGAACTCTAATGCTTGAAAACCTTAGAACAAATTCTTCATAGGTTCATTTTGAAAAGTAAACGGCTGAGAAGAGGAACTGGGGTAGTCATCCCTATAACCAGGATTTCTATACCATGATGACCTCCAACATGAGAGGGAACAAAGTGTCTGTTGGACAGTCAGTTGTGTGGGAAGAAAGGAGGAAACAACACTCAGCCCTCAAGACAAAGCAATATAATTCATTCACCTTATCAATTTGTTAAATAATGCTTTTGTGGAATATGCTAGATTCCTAAATAAATGTCCTTTGAGTATTTGTTGAGTAACTCATGTGTGTGTGTGTGTGTGTGTGTGTGTGGACGCGTGCGTGTGAGATATTGTTTCACACTCTTTATTTTTGAAATTTTTATAGCACCTTTTATTTTATCTCTTGTGTGTGTATAAGGTCTGTGTATGTATGTGCATATATGCACGTGTTTGCAAGATCATGTTCACTTGCAAGTGAGCACATGGAGGCCAGAATATAATCTCAAGGGTTGCTGTCGTTCCTCAAGTGCTATCTACCTTCAAAAAAAAAAACAGGGTGTCTGACTGGTCTTGAATTTGCCAAGCAGGCTCTGCTAGCTAATAAGCAAGCTCCAAAATTACCTGTGTCTGTCCCCACCATAAGGATTATATGCATGGGCCAGCACCTCTAGCTTTTTTAACAGTTGTAAGAACCTATGCCAGTCCGTTCCCTTGCAAGGCTAATTTTGCAAACTGAGCTTTTCCTTCCAGCCATGACTAGGACTTTGTTAAGTGTTTTAAGATTATAAGAATGAACTGAGTCAGGCAGAGTTTTAATCACACCACTCGGGAGGCAGAGGCAAGTGCATCTCTGTTAGTTCGAGGCCAGCCTGGTCTACATCGCAAGTTCCAGCATAGCAGGTCTGCATAGTGAGACTGTGTCTCAACAACAAAAATTTATAAATAATAGTCATTGTCCTTACTCTGTTTAAAATGTAAAGCTAGTTCTTTTGGAACTACAATTGTTTGGAATTAATTGTTTTATTCTTTTGAACTGCATTTTCTAACTAAATCAACATAGGCAAACTAATCTCTCTGAGGCCTATTTCCTTGCCTATGATGTGGAAATAATATCTCTTTCATTGAGTGCATATGAAGAATAGATTAAATAAGACATATAGTAGATGTTTTCAGTAAATATTAGCTATTTTTTCACTTTTATTATTATTTTAAGAACTGTCTTATTTTTATGGAACCTTTGCAATCCAATTGTGCTGGGAGAACAATGCAAAATTTACCTGACATTAAATTAGCTCTGGTTCAGTTAATTCATTGCTACCACAAAGTAATATGTAATTAACTGTTGTATGTATGTCAAATAGAATTGTGGATACAAGGAGCGATCACTTTGCCCAGACTTCTCAGAAATAAGTTAAGAGAAGCTCCAAGCTTCCACAAATGAAAAGGACTTGGCAAGAAGGGATGGGCAGGAGAAGGCAGTGTCAACAGTAAACAAACCCTAACTTCAAATCACAGAAGCTGGGGTAGGAAGTTATATTGGGGCAGGCAGTGGGGGGCAGGGAGCTGACATCAAGGAGCACTCACTGTTTCTTCCTCCAATTCTAAGGCCACCAAGGCCTTTAAAAATCTTTTTAGCTGTTTTCCCACTCCAATGTTCAAACACTTTTTTTTTTTGAGTAAGGAAAGAGCCATTTTCCCTCTTCTCGTGGCTCATGTCCTGTCTCTTCTTTCCCTATCCCTCTCCTAGTCTAAGTCTTTAAGAATCACAAATGCAGGAATGACATGTAGTCAGTCTTTCTCGATGTAAAATGGGATGGTACAAAGACACGGTTAGAATATTAGCTGGGAGGTTGCTTAATGTAGCTACTCTGAAACTAGAACCCAAAAAGAGATGAAATAGTTATAGAAAAGGAGGTCAAGCTAGGGGAGAAGGGATGAAGATCAATGCAGACGTTCATTGTAAGTTTTGCCGATCTTTTTCAGCAACAATTGTTGGCTGAGGGACAAGAGAAATGGAAGACAGAACTCAAACAATGTCAAAACTGTTTGAAAATGTGGTTTCCAAATTATCTGCTCTGAACCCCAGATTCTAGTGTGGTACCATTTCCAGCTGATGACTGTCTCATAAGTTTGTGCTCTTTTACTGTTGTGACGTAATCAAAACTATAATCCATGCGTGGCAGGCCAGCACATTATCTCTGAACTACACCTTCAGCCCTTACCACGGAGGCCTGAGGAACTGCCTCTTCCCCACCTGCATACTCTGAGCTACCCCCTCTCATTTAACTACTTTGTGCTTTAGTTAAAGTGCGCTATTTCTCTCATGATTCAAGTACTCACAAGTCTCTGAAAGATATCAATATAGGTCTAAACTTCAGCTGAAACAGCAAGCCTTTCCTCACAGGGAAACTATGCTAATTAGCATATCTATGCTAATTAGCATGACTTCACTTAGTTTTGCATCCATCGATTGAGTTTACTCTTTCACATAACGAAGAATGACATATAGCTCAGACTCTCTATTGGCTACAAGGGTATAAGCATGAGCAAAATAGACATGGCCTTTGTGCCTCCATGACCCACAATCTGCGGGAACTATGTGTCGTTCAGTGAGACTGGTGGCCAAGGAGTCATTCACAGAACACCTGTGGCACAGCATGAAGGGCCTTGCCTCTATCTTGACTTTACCTTACAGATGTCCAAGGAACGAGGATATCATGAGTTGCTGTACTTTCAAGTGAGGACCACCATGAAATTCAAGCTTTAGCTCGTGTTTCTAATACACTTATAAGTTTTTATACAAAACAACCAAAGTGACTGTGATCCAGTTGCTTGTGAGAGGGTCTTGTCCCTTTTCTGCCACACTCCTGTTTTGTTTTGTTTTGTTTCTGTTCTCCCTGAATTCTACTGCATTAAGGACCACCCACTTGTCCATATTGATACTCATTTAAGCTTTATTCCAATGAGCAGTATTTTTTTCAAGTCCAGTGCTTCCAGGACTAGAGCGATGACATGGCATTAGGAGCACACTGCTTCTGCAGAGGGCCTGGGTTTAACTCCTAGCAACCATAGACAGTTCACTCCCTGTAATTCTAACTAAAGGTGATGCAATACCGTCTTCTGGCCTTCCTAGGTATCTGCATGCATGTGGTACATACACATATACTCAGGCACCTGCACATACACTTAAAATTAGTAAACAAAAGATTTATTTCCTTAAAATCCAAGTTCTTCTCAAATTACAGGAGCAAGGAGACTGGAAAAAGACTATTTAGCAATTAAGAACACATACTGTTCTTCCAATGGACCAGAGTTTAGGTACCAGCACCTCTGGCAGGCAGTTCATGTAAGTCCAGCTCCAGGGGATCTAACATTTCTGGCCACCACAGGCACCTACACTTATATGTATATACCCACACAAACACATGACTCAGTAAATCTGCAAAAGACAGAACTACCAGTCCTAACACATTCTCCAAAGGACTGAAGAAGTAAATCCAGGAATTGCATTTTTGAAATCACTGCACAGAACCAAAAGAACAAGTAAGGCTTTTAAACCATCTGAGACTAAAAGATCAGTGTGAAAGGCAAAAGATGGAGCTATGGCTCAGTGGTTAAGCATTGGCTGTTCTTCCAAAGGATGGGAGTTTTGTTCCCATCATCCACATGACAGCTTACCATCATCTGTAACTCCAGTTCCAGGGTATCCATCACCATCTTGTGGGTCCTGTAGACAACAGACATGCACATGGTGCATATAATACACACACACACACACACACACACACACACACAGAGAGAGAGAGAGAGAGAGAGAAAGAGAGAGAGAGAGAGAGAGAGAACACTTGTACAGATTTTTTTTTACAAAGTCCCAAAGTTAACAACCACCTACAGAGTTCTCACTGATACCTATTTCCAGCCTGGAAGTGGGCACAACTGAGGTACATGAGTTGGATGAAAACCTTTACAAGTGTCAAGATGAGGTTGACAAAATTATGAGAGCAGAATACAGTAGCATAAACTTGTGGCCCAACAACCCAAGAGGCAGAGGCAGGAGGATCAATCAATCCCAGGAGTGAGACCCCACCTCACATGGATGGATGCATAGATGAGTGGATGGAAAACTATGTGGTAAAATGACAATCAACAAAGCTAGAATCTGGAGTCAGTTTTGTCATATAGCCTTCAGATGGGACTTCTAGTTCTTACTCCAGAATTTTCCATGTAAATAAATTACACACACTAGACACCCCTCCTTTACTGCCTGTGACGGGGATCTGGGAATGGTCTGTATCCCCTCAGCAGTCTCTCTCATAAGACCAATTGAATATCTTGGGTTTCTCTTACAATCTTTTCTAGACTTAAGATTTGTACTAAGTTTCATCTGGAATAGAGCCTTAGGGATCTACATTCCTTGTATGTCGACCATAAATTTTAGAATTAGATGGCTGTTAATATCTTGTGTAAGCTTTAATCATGACAGACACAATTCTTTCTCATGTCACTTCTTGAAAGGTTCTGACCAAGCAGTAGGTACATGGGACAACCTCTAAGGCAAACAGGGAGCAAGCAGCTGTCCCCTCGTCGCTCAATTTTTCAAATGGTCAATAAACTTTGCTAAGCAGACTGACATTGGGTTAGTGGATTTTGTTTTTAATCTCCCCGATGATCTGGACTAGTAAGATGGCTCAGGAGCAAGCCAATACTGAATTAATTTCCTTTACAATGTGCATTTCATGTCTCTGGTCATTCTTGATTTTCAATAAAAGTAACCTCACTTTAACCAGAGCATCCACTCCCTATCCCTGAACCTGACCTTGGCAAGCCTTTAAGCACAATGTTCAAACATGAACAAAAGGAGGAATGGGAGAGACTAATCAAATCAATGGATTTTTGTAACTCAAGTTACTCAGCTATGCCATGGAAGTTTTCATCCTTAAACCAAGCACCTTAGACTAATGCATTACTGAGCACAAGAATCTAATGAAGCATTTATGGGAACGCAGATCCCCTAGTAGTTCCTTGACGATTCAGAGTCGACTATCTAGAAGAAGATTCTGAAAACACTCTTAACAAATAAACTAGAGTATTCCATTCGTTGTGCCAGACTTCAAGTTTATACGCCATGCTTCATTTACTGCATGAAACAGTTCTCGTTTCTAGACACCCTAGTGCAAAAAAAAATACGTAAGTTGCCTGCACTTACAAAGTAAAAGCGAAAATGGGAGCATCTTTCTCCTGATGGAGTTCTCCAGCATCCAAAATATAAATACAGCCCAAAACTGACAAGTCCAATATTAAAGATAATTAAACTCACAACTACTAAGATTTAAGGTGGAAAAGAGAAGGCATAGTTCACAGAAAAGAAAGGTAAGCAACGGTGTCAAAAAGAAGGCAAGGTAGTTTGGGCAAGCATCTCAGCTTTGCCAAGGGCCAGGTCCACTTGTGGGAATGCCAGAAGAAGGCTATCGGTATAAACAAGGTAATACAATTTCTATAAACGTGTCAGGGGGAAAAATGAAAGTTTTGCATGCAATTAATTGCAAAGACAGTTCATAATGGCAGCCTCCTCTTGCCTTTCCAAATTAATGAGTCAGAAAAGCACTACTCTCGATCGCATCTTTACAAGTGGGCAAGCCCCCCTCCTGGGTTCCCATTACACAGAGACAAGGACCTTCAGCTAAATGCTGCAGTGCCCTCCATTTCAGAAAGTCGAATTCAAGCTGTAAAAATCCATGCACGGATTTTTTTCTGGAATCCCGTTTGGTTTCAAATGAGCAAGGAGGTAGAGAAAAAGATAAAGATTTATCATTTGGGGTAATGTGGTTTACAACACTGAATGCAACTCATTTGAAAGACATGGTGCTCTTTGAAGGAAAAAATGTCCTTTTTAATCAATGACTAAAAATTTATGCATGCTAAGAAGTAAAATGAGAGCAAAACAAAACAAATGAAACCTGGATTTATTGTTTGCAAAGACTGCATTCTTAACAAAGGTTCTTTCTGACTATTATTGCCCTATGGTGTGTATGTGTATGTATGTGTGTGTGTGTGTGTGTGTGTGTGAGAGAGAGAGAGAGAGAGAGAGAGAGAGAGAGAGAGAGAGAGAGGGAGAGAGGGAGAGAGAGAGCTATTATTAGGGAAGAATTAGTATTGAACCTTTCTTTTTATAAAATCCCATCTATGAATAGACCAAGCCTAGTGGGCTCAAGCTATCCCAAAATTAAACTTCAAGGCCAGGGTAACTACCTGGGGGTTTGCATTCTGCAAAGCTTTGCCTTTTAAATGAACCAACAAGGGCCCACCTGTGCTTGCTACATGTCCCTTGGATAATTAATGCTGGTAATAACACCTAAGTGTTAGCACACAAAGCACCTGGAATGTGACTCGCTGTACACATTCTAATCACACCCGCCACCGAACTCTCCAAATGACCTTCTTCAAAACAATGACTGTCTTTGAAACCACAGAAAGCCAGCTGAGGAGGAGGCAGGTTCCCAGCAATTGCCTGTGGCTTCGTCGTTCATAAAGCCAGAGCGGCACCAAGCGGCTGCAAGCGGTATTAGGCTGTCACCGGGTATTCACATCCTCGGGCCGAGACTGCATTTGATCATCCTTCCAGCCTAGCTGTTTCCAGGCAGATGAGATGGCAGCGTAGATCCCCAGAGCAGGGGACCACACCCAGAGTAACAGAGGCATCCTCACATTTTAAACGTGGATTTAAAAACCTAGTGTGTCTGAAACGCCTTAAAACTGTAAGGAGCTCTATACGTTAGCCAACACCACAGAGACAAAGGTGGTCAAGGGGGGGGTCTCACTTTTACAGTTTTGCTTGCGGTACTTGCATAGAATTTCCTTTTTAGCAAGGCTGTATCATTGTGTAATCACAAAAAAAAAAAATGATGAGAAACACTGTTTCTATGTTATTTATTAGAAGGGGGATAAAATGGAGAGAATGACCGGCATGGTTTCTGTGACTTTAGAGCCCTTGTCCAACTGAGCTAATAGCTCCCGCTGTCTCAACTTAGCTCCCCTGCTCTAAACGTTTTGCTTCTCTCTTTCACACACCTATATCACCCATCGTGTCCCCAAGACTGCTCCCCCCACTTATGCTCTGATTTTTTTTAAAAAAATTTTTTTTTCTTATTTTTCGTCTTACTATCCCCCGCCCCCGCAATGGCTCAGACTCAAATAACTTGGGTGGCTTCAAAGACCGGTATCAGAAATGGCTTCTCCCTCCTGTGGCTTCCTATAATTATAGACATATCATTTTTCCCACAATGCTTCAGCATCGTTAATCACTTCAAATACAGAGAAAGCCAGGCAAGCTTTTCTGTGAACAGAGAGCTCAGGGTCCCATTTCAATTTGTGATTATATCAATAATCTAGAGACTGTCCTCGGTGAACTAACCCATTTCTACAGGAACCAGAAGGAAGCTGCTCAAATCATGTAGGCATACCCTTGCTGACACAGGGAATATCTGTTTGTGTGACAGAAAATTCCACATCACATTTGTCAGCTGCTTTGTCCTGCATTTCTAAGTGGCAAAAATAAAAATAAAAAAAGACAATTTTGTCTTCCCTGTCAGGACATTCATAGGGAGATCTGCGAGAGACTCTATCATTAAAAGCATGAATTATTTGTGGGTCTCTCTCACACACAGCAGAGGTCACCACGCATCTTCGCTGCTTAGAGATCAAAACAAACAACAACAAATTAATCCTGCCATACTTTTCGAAAATACTCTAGTGTGATTTTCCTGCTGAAACCCCTATACCCTGAGACCACGGGCAAATCTTGTAGCAATTTCACAGATAATCTTACCGCAGATTGGAAAGATTAGAGGAAGCAAATTTTCTAAAGAAATCATTTCATGCAGGGAACAAAAGCTTAACATAAACATTGGGTATGTATTGATTATTTCTCATGAGTGCGGCTTTAATCAGAGGATCCCGAAGCATAGAACAATAATCACGCAATGTCCAAAGAGGAAAATACTTCCAGTTCTCAACCGAAGATAAGAAAAGGGGACGCACAACAACACAAGCAGCTGTGGTCAGGCAGCACAATCATAAGGCTTCGGGAGACTGGGTTTAAAAACAGAGTGCCTATAAAAATAAATACATCGATTTGTTGAAATAAATGCTTCTTGAGCATACACACCTGATGTACCGTCCTCCTGATGACAAACAATGCCTCTCCCCTCCTAAGGCTACACTGGAGGAGGAGGACTGTGGGATTGTGTGGGGTGAGAATAATAAACAAATTTACATAATGTCCTATCAGGGAAGGACCAAGGCTGTGGAGCAATATAAATCTGCTGAAGTGCTATATGCTGGTGATAGGTAGAACTGAATGGGGTAGGTGAGTGAAACGGGAAGGAAGTCAAGAATACCAGCATGTG
Organism: Alexandromys fortis; assembly: GCF_014885135.2. Classification (NCBI taxonomy): domain Eukaryota; kingdom Metazoa; phylum Chordata; class Mammalia; order Rodentia; family Cricetidae; genus Alexandromys; species Alexandromys fortis. The sequence goes on along the minus strand of NW_026067912.1, from coordinate 6,315,001 downwards.
CATAGCTACAGAAGCAACTTTCAGGGCAGACAGAGCTGAGCTTCAGGGTCCTCAGGAAGGAAAGAGTTCAGTTTACCTAACCAATAGCAGGGAGGTAACTGGGGCTGGAAGGTTGTAGGCAGAATGAGGAGTAGCAGGTTAACTCTCGGAGAAGCTTGCTAACCGAATGACGGAAAGACTTACAGGCCATGTTGGAAACTATGGATTCTTTCCTGAATGTAATGGGAAAGCACTGGAGGGGGATGCGAGAAAGTCGAGTGGTCTTGTTATGTGTTTGAAGGGCTGTTGATGATGAAGTTTGGGAGACTGACTGTAGAAGGGTTAGAACAAGGCGACCTGTGGGATTAAAATTATGCTCCAGGAGAAAGAGAAAGACAATGGCAGTAGGGCACCATTTGTGAAAGATTAAGGAAACTTTTCTTTACCGGAGTTGCACAATCTGAAATTCCTATGGTGTGTAGTTTTTCTTCAAAAAGAAGGAAAAGAATCAAGAGGCAAAAATTGTATTCAAGTTCTTTAGGGCTATTCAGAGCTATGCCAATGTCTAGGCTGTTGCAATATCTCTTGAGTTCCTATCGTATCAACCCAATACAGGGGCAGGACACCGTATAAGCTTTGCCGATGGTGATTGATTTGGAATAAACGAAAATAGAAGTAGAAAAGAAGAAGAGAGAATTTTGCCCACAGTAGTTCAGGGAGCAAGCAAATCATTCTTCGCTGACTTGATGGATTAGTCACACTGAGGCCGGATTCCCATCGTGGCTGATTTTATTTAATTACACCTGTAGCTGCCAAACTCAGCCGTATTGAGTCATAACAGTTTTCCTACAAAGATGGTTGTTATCCAACTGATCTACCATATTTGAACACCTTGCACTCTAATTTGCCTCTTACTGAAATCACTAGGGTTGTGTTGCCTTTTCAGGGGCTCCCAGCTGGCCCTATCTGTAGTCAGGGTCCAAAAGAGAAAGCCATTTGCCAGCGATGCCCTTTTATCTATTAAACCACAGCATGGAACATGTCACAAACAGCTGAATGAAAACTAACACCGTGAGCCCTCAGGCATGTGTGGCATCATGATTCAAATCCTGGGAGTGCATTAAGTTTCAGAACAGTTTACTTTGTCGTGTTTTGTATTCAGATATTTACTTCATACCGTAGATATATTACCTCGCGTAATTTATTTTAAGGATCCATATGTTCATGTTTGTGCCTACCAAAGATCTGCCTTTCAGGAGCTTCTTGAACTTGGAGAAAACACAACTCCATTCAGTCATTCATTAAGCTAAATATTTATTATTATTAAGGTCTTATGCACACGGCAGTATATACTGGAAATATAGTGGTGAACAAGAAAGAGAAAGACACTTAAGATGACTATAATAAAAAATATCTGAATGAAGCCATCAGATTCTTTCATTATATCTGCAAATGCTGAGTGTATGCCTATTAGGTGTGAAATACTATGCAGGATGGTAGGGATATAATAGCAAACAAAATGGACATGGGCCCTGCTTACTTCACCTTTTTTTTTTTCTAGTTTTCTCAAGAGAGAGTTTCTCGGTGTAGCGTTGGCTGTCCTGGAACTTGCTCTGTAGACCAGACTGGCCTCGAACTCACAGAGATTTGCCTGTCTCTGCCTCCCGAGTGCTGGGATTAAAGGCATGTGCCACCACCGCCTGGCCTTCTTTGGTTTTCTACAAATGTAGTCACAGATCAACACACATACTCAAAGAAACAATGTGTGTATAAGTAATTTATATGAGGCTTTTTTTGTATTACAGGAGCACTGAAGTTTAAGAAAATATGATGGAAAGAATAGTGAAGGGCCGCAGAGATGATGGCTCAGCTGTTAAAGGCTAGGCTCACAACCAAAAATAATAGAATAGCTAAACACCCGAGGTGAGAACTGAAGGACAGATAAGGTGGGACCTCAGGGGAAATGGAAGCAGGTTAGCTAAAAGGCTTAGGGCATGAAAGGCCATGATCAGGTGCATATTTCAGGATTTGCCTCTGGTACCAGCCAGCAGAAAGAACCAATGACTGCAAAGAATGGAGGCATCCCAGTAGCTGGGGTTACTATCGACTCCATTTAGGGGACAGGGGCATTAGCCAGTCACCATGAATATCAAGTGCCCATTCCCTCATTTCCTACAATCTGGGACATATCCAGCCCCTTCTCCTTTAACAAAGGAAAAGAACAAGGGCCAGGATAGACACAACACCTTTGGCATTTGACAGTGTCTGGAATTAGCTGCCACAAGATACTAGCCTCAGATTTTAAGTTTCTAACAAATGTTAGCTTCACATTAGTTATGCAAATACAGATTTAAATATATGTAGATTTATGACAAGATCTTTAAATGTAATGTATTTAAAAAAAAAAAAACTTCCAAAGGAATTTGTAGCATAAAATAAAAATGAGGAAAGGGCGAACAATGGCCATCCGAAGGGGTTTTATATAAACACAGTAATGAAGCTTGTTCCAATAGCAATAATAATATAAACCCACTGATTTCTTTTCTCACACAGCTCATTTTACTGAGCTTTTACATGTATCAGAAGGCAAAAGCAGCTGGCAATCTGGAGTCAGGACGATTTCATCTCGCTTTGCATATGCAGGCCTCATGCTGTGGAATTAACAACTTTTAGATTGTTCTCCTGCAACCTTGGAGCTGGTGCATTTGGACATGATGTATATTTTTTAATTTAAATAAAAGACATTTAATATTGATTTTTGTCATCCATATTCAGGATGCCATCCAAACTGCAAGACCTACTGGTAATGAAAGCAGCCCTTCCAGAGTCTCAAAAACACCTCTGATTCTGTGTTCCACTTATTCTTTGTACAGATTTGCTATCCCACAATGCCGCAACTCTCACCAGTCCGATCAATAACTATTGATAATTTTAACAACAATAAAAAAAAATGTTGTTCTCCAGGTACTAATCAAGCATATCATAAAACGTGCTTTGGGGGATTCAATGAAAAATATAGAATTAATTCATTAGATACGCGGCTAATAAATCAGTAACGTATTGGTGTATTACCAAAGTAACACATTTTCTATGACCATCATGCACTTTGTACTAATGAGCACATTGAGCGTAAGCGAAGGTGTTCAAGAGAGCCTTTCTCTGGCCGCTATGGACATGACTGCCAGCATCCTAAAAATGTTCTCAATGTTTCTCGCACTGGGACCAGAGAAATGGTATAGAAGAGAAGAGCTCTTGCCATGCAAACCTTGTGACTTGAGTTCTATTCCTAGAACCCATGATGGAAGGAAAAAACCAACTCCTGAAAGTTGCCGTTTCCCCTCCAAACTCATGCAGTGGCACTTCTGTGCCCATACTGATCCCTACACATTAAGAGCACACACAGAGACCTAAATAGTAAATAAAATAAAAAGGATCACTACCTCTGGAAAGGAGCAAGAATGGTTTCTTTTAGGATTATCAAAATATCTGCATAATAGTTGTTTATAGGACTCTGTATAGTTTCATCCCAGGGAAAACAAGAGCACAGCTCTCTGCAGGCAGGTTTCCACGCTCCACAGGGGCTTTGCTAGTTTTATCTCTTTGAGGCGGTCATACCCCATGCCACCACCGAATAGAAAAAGACAAAACAACTTTCTTAGAATCAAATATTTCCCCCAATGGATAGTTAAAAAAAAAAAATGTTTGAGGCTTTCAGTTTCATTGAACTACAAGAAATGAAACACGTTCCCTAACTGACAGCTGTGGTTTCTTTCTAGTGTTAGATGAACACTAGAGAAGAATTTTATGAACATGCAGAAAAGTCAGAGCCTGTGGAAGAGAAGAAGAAATACTTGCTTTAAAATGAATCTCACCAAAAATTTATAATTTCCTGACAGATCTTCTCCTGTCATCTTCAAAGACTCTCAGAGAAGTTTTATTTTCATCATTTTTAAGCAGAAAAAAAAAGTAAAAGAAAAAAATAGAAAGAAAAAAGGTCCTTAATCATTATCAAAAGAATTTAAATTTGAGATACCCATCTGTTGCAATGTTTAGAGGCTCCAAACACCCCTCACAGAGAAGAACCTTGGTTTTGAACTTCAGTGATTAAACAAAGGTCTCCATTGTACAATCTGCTTCTACTGCTGTGAGGTAGCAAGCAGCTTAATGCCAACCTTCAGTCAAGAGCCTCTTGTCCTACAAGATACTCATTATTCAAGAGGAAAACAATCTACATTTTAAAAATGAAAGAATCTGTGCTCATACAAGTGTTTTATGGTGTATCTTTTTTTTTTTAATCTCCAATTCAGGGTCTTTGAAATCGCCAGAATTGCAATCTTTTTTCCTCTCTGAAATAATAAAGAGATCATTTAATTATCATCTCGTGGTCATCTTTCTTCCCAAGCACAGATTGCAAAGTCCAAAAACAAGTCTAACGAAAGCATCCTTTCCTGGCCACAGCCCTTCAAACCTGCACGATAGCTTTTAGAAGATGATTATGTACTTGCTACCAGAGGGTCACCACACAAGGCCAAAGTCACCATGCAGGTGCATGAAATCTTCCCAAGTACCATGCTAACCCAACACAGTCTGAATGGCTCTGAAGGCAGAGACGGCTCATGAAAACGACTATTTTTATATGTCCATTAATGATCGTCTTTAAACAAGCATGACAATACAATGAGATTAAGGCAATAGGCTGATTTTTCCAGCATGCCAACCAACTTGTGGTTTGAATTAAAAATGATCATAAAAAGTAGACCAAACTATTATTTTACGGCAACGTTCACCAAAGTAATTGAGACAGTGCTTAAATGGGAGGAACCTCTAGAAAAAAAATATAGAAGCCTACCTCATTGATTTGCTATAAATGATAGCATATGTTGTGTTTTATTTTTGAATTCTCTGATAAATGAACGTTTATCCTGGGATCAATGGCTCTGGGTGAATGGCAGATTGCAGTAGCAATTGCTTTCTTACCAAGAGAATTATCTTAAATCAGATCTTCTCTGTTTGATGAAACCTAAATTGCAGGGGGAATATTTAAACATCTAAGGAGAAAATCCATAGATAAGCTAACACATGGCTCCAAGATGCATTTAGCAAAACTAATTGTCTCTATTATTCTTTTATTCTAGGAGCTACAGATAGAATGTATAAGTCAAATAACAAAATGCCCTGTCATTATACCTTCTTGACCAAGGACTGTAGGCCACCAAAGTAGTATATTTACTTCAAGTGAAGTGGGAGGCCTGGAGCAAATGAGACAATTACATCGCTGGCAAGCCCAGCTAAATAATGAGATTAAGAGTAAAGACACCTTCGCCGTGCTGTGTTACGATTTGCAAGGACATAGGAATGGTGGTTGCCTTCTCTCCTGTATAACATTGGTGGTCACAAGTACATCCGAGGATCAAAAGTACTAAGAAGGCTTGTTATTTGTAGGTGAACACACAGCCAAGTCGCGGTAGATACAGCACCCATGGCTAAAATGTGTCCCGGAGATAAAACGGTCCTCATTTGAATCCTGTGTTTACCAATCCCTGGATAGGAAATCCCAGGGGAAAGCATTTAGCCTTTTTAAACCTGGTAAAATAAGTTTTAAAAAGCATGAAGTATTCAAAAGCTGATTTCTGATCACTTTCTTCTGCCGTACTCTACTCTGAACACCCCAGCCACTGGTGCCTCCACTCCTCTGTGAGGGCTCTAAGTACCATGTCTGCGCACCCCCAGGCCTTTATCCGTGGACCCCATTGTCCTGGCTACATCCATCGAATGCTTCCTGTCTCCCCTGCCTTTCACCTCCTTCTCTCACGCCGAGTGGCAGACACTGACAGGCCTTTCTCTCCTCTCTTAGAACCTTCGCTCTTTGTTCTTGCTGGGTTTGTCTACTGTGAATTTTGCTTTGAATCACCTTACAGGATCAGAGGCTTTTATGCAAACAGAAGGCAGCGCCACCCTAAAAACAAACTAATCTGTTCTTTTCAACATTCAGCAATAAGTAACCTCCCCTCCGTGATTTTTAAGTTTTGGTAACCGGCAAGCGTTTATCAGTCACTCAGGAGCAAGGAAAAAAAAAAAAAAAAAAAAAAAAAAAAAAACATGAAAACCCAGGGCTCGCTAGAATCCATTCAGAAGCCCGTTCACCAATTAAACGGTGCCCCTGGAGGTTCGCTCAGGTCAGATACAGGAATGAGAGGAGGTTGCCTCACATTTAGAAGAAGCTGACTTAGAGCCCCAGGCCTGAGATATTCTTCATCCTTTAAGGGACTTATTTAAAATAAGTAGCCAGGGCTTTGTCTCTTTGCCACAGCCTTGCCTATTATGAGTTGAGGTCAGGACAAATGGCTTCTGTTCCCTACACCCTGCTAAGAGTGAAATGTCTCCTTTGAAGCAGTAAATCACACAATCCTCCCAGCGAAGGACAAATGGAGTTTGCAGTGTGCCACCGGCTCAGACAGGTATCAACAGGGCTTGGACGGGAACCCCTTAGGTTGCAGCCTCGCTCCAGGTCTTTTCCAGCTGCCCTTTGAAGAGATCACTCCATCTCTCGGGGACCGAGCTGCACCCGGCTAGAGAGGCTGGCGGCCATCTCACTGTAGATTCTCCACGGCTGTCAGGGATGCTGGCTAAGACAAAGACTGACAAATTGCACCTCCTTCCATTAATTTTCAAGTACATTTTTAAAGCACGGGCCTCTGAGGAAGTATTTTGAATAGTGCTGTGGATGTCAAGGACACATTTAAAATATCTCTCACTCATAATTTTTGAAAACCTTCCTCATTCAGAATTGTCCCAGCTTGACAGCCTAGCTCTGTTTGGAGTATATTATTTTACAATGTGCTACCAACTGATTGAGGACCTGACATGTCTGACTTCACCCAAACAAGAATCTTTACATCTATCTGATTGAAAAGAATGTTTAATTAAAATGCACATACAAATGTCCCATGTAGCATTCTGCTAAGGGAAAAAAATGTCCAATTACATAATTAATGTCTTTGCTGAAAATACGTCTCTACCCACTGGCCTTCTAAGAAACCCCACACTCTTTTTAAGACAGAATGCTGCAGTTACTAGAAACCAGTTTGACTGAATATTCATTATTTCTTTGTCTAAAGAAAAATCCAGGACTTTATTTCCTACACATACACGCACACTTTTAAACAGAATTTAATATAATTAATATCTTACTTAGCCATACTTTAAATCCAATGACTTATCATTTCTTCTACAAATGGCTCACAAAAAGGAAAGTATAAGACAGAATTGGGGTTATTTTAATTCTCTGACCCAGGCTAGAAAATTAACTTTAAGATTAAACACAGAAGAAGTGGGAAGGAAGACAGGGAGGTAAGGAGGAAGAGGATGAGAATGAAGGAAGGGAAGAAAGAGGAAGGAGAGAAAGAGGAGAAAGAAAAGAAGGAAGGTGGAAGTGGGGAACGGGAGGTGGAATCTGTAGACAACGCCATAAAAGGAGAGAAACCAATCATTTACCACAGGGGAGACTCTAAAATTTGCTCTCCACAACCTGATGTCAAGACCCCATTGCTGAAGACAAAACCTACACAGTTCATTAAACCTGGACAAGTCTAGCTGGTCCTGCATCTAGCCTTCACCCCTATGTTGTAGTGTCTTTGGTACAGAAAGGTACTCTGCAGGCTATCAAAGGAGAAACATAAACACAATCCAGCTACAAACCCTTTTATCTAACAATGATGTCCTATGTGCAAGGTTTGCTAGAACAATGGTGGCACAAAGCTTGCAAGAGTAACCAACCAATATCTGATTTTAGGCTCCCTGCACTATATCGAATCCATATCCAATACTGCTTGAGTGATCAAGAACCTGAGACTAGATAGCCCAAGAACCTAGGGTAAAATCAAACACTTCTGTTCTACTAGAAGAACATAACAAAGAAATGACTCCTAATGGTATTCTACTGTACTCCTAGATCAGTGTTTTGTTTATCCATCATCAGAAAAGCTTCCTCCTACAATACACAGGAACAAACACAGAGACCCACAGCCAGACAATGTGCAGAGAGTAAGAACATTCAGCCCTAAAAGGAATGTCTTCATCAAATCCCTCCACTCAGGACTCAGAAGCCCACAGAAGAGGTGGCTGCAGGAGTATAAGAGCCAGAGGGGGTGGAGAACACCAAGGAAATAAGGCTCTGTAAATCAACAGGATTTATACACATGTGAATTATAGAGACTGAGGCAGCATGCACAGGGCCTGACTAGGTCTGTCTCAGATGTGGCCCTACAGCCGAAAGAAGTGGACCTATGTCTCCATCCCTAATCCAGAAGCTATTTCCAATTGATAACAACTTGCAGATGAAAATTTAGTTTTATCCAAGGGAGTCTCACTAGAAACAAACTACTCTTAAGGGTAGGCTGCTTGTCCAGCAGTAGATGATCAACAAAAATCAACCTCAATGGCACGTTTGGATGTTCCTTGTCTCATGACATTATGACAAGGCCTTTTTTTTAATTTTATCTTTTTTATATTATTTATATTTTCTTCCCTTTTTTTACCCTACAGGTTCTTTGCATATATATTACAGCTCTCAGGTTAGTGATTGTATGGAATTCTTGAGTGAGTTTGTGAACAAGTAGGTCTCTGTGTCTATATCCACTTTTGTGCCTTTTCTTGGACTCTTTTCTTTTTGTTAATTTGTTTTGTCCTATTTTCATGTGTTAGCTTTTGTTCTACCTTATATATTATATGTTATTTCACTTTAATCCATTAGAAGCCTGTCTGTTTTCTAATGAGAGACAGAAAGAGTGTAGATCCACATAAAAAGGGACATGAAGAGGAGCTTGGAAGAGTAGGGGGAGGTAAAAGAATAATAACAATATATTATATAAAGAAATACATCTATTTTCAATAACAGAAAATGAAAAGATTCTACATGCAGCAAGTAGTCTATCCACACCTCCCTAGCCTGACAAGTTAACCTATAAAGCCCCACTGATGGCAGAAGGGAAGCTTTCTAAAGAAAAAGCCATGCAGTTATATACAAAAAAAATTATTTGCCATAATTCATTTTGTCCCCTTTGTCATTTCTTACATTAAGTCTATATCACTAACAAGAAACAATGAGGATCAGGAGTTCGGCTGAGGGGTTGGGTCTTTGAGCAATATCAGAAGCTACACCCATAAAGTTTCACCTGCATGACTGTCCAAATGTGAGCTGAACAAGGATGAGAGCAATGGACATGCCAGATGATCAAATAACATATGTACTGGCCAGGTGCTATATATTATATATATAATACATATACATATATGCATGCAATAATGTTTAGTAATAAGGTTGCAACTTTCTAGGAGAGTGGGAGAAGTGTGTGGGAAGGTTTGGAGGAAGAAAGGGGAAGAGAAAATGTTCTAACTAATGCTTTTATCTCAAAAATTAAGTTTAAAAAAGCATAAAATGGGTAATTTTAAAAAAGAAACAAGCCACAACTTGGGAGGGGGAACACTTCTGCCAGAGAAGAAGATGAAGTTGAGTGGTATTTAGAGCTAGGAAGAAGCTAAGGATTAGTAGAAAGAGCAGTATGAGAGCATCCTGGAACTTTACAACTTTTGTGAACTTAAACAAAACAGTCTCCAACAGGAGAACCCAATGCAGTCAGTCCCTTCTCAAGTCTCTCATTCACAGATGACTCCAAGTTGTGCCAAGTTGACAACTGCAGCTAACCATCATGCCTACTGTCCTGGGAGTAGGGGATGGAGACAAGAGCATCTTAGGAGAGATGCTGTGCTCCACATGCCACAGAAACAACACTGCCACATCACATGGTGTGAACCAGGCAGATGTACACACCAGGCCCTTCTGTGAGGCTTCCCGAAGCTGCTTCTCCTCTGAGTCTCTCTGGGAACAGCTCCAATGATACGGATATGATGTCTCCTTTTTATCGAGTTCTCCAGTGTCCCATTCTATACAGATTTTCACCACTGGAAGTTCTTAATTAGAGCCTGAAATAGTTCTGCTGGAGCTCTTGTGTGAGACAAAATTCATACATCATCTCCTTGGCCACTAGTGAACATGGAACTCTCTAAATTCAGTTTTCCAGAAATGCTGCCCATCTTTATTAGGACTTCTTTGACATGCTCTGATATGAACGAGGCCCCCATAAACCCTGGTAAATCCAGATACAGTCTCTTCTAGCAGTTCTTTTAGAGGCACCAATGTCTATCCAGGCCCTGTAAAAATAATCATCCATGCCATTCTAGTGTTTACAGGGATAGAGAGAAATTAGGCAACTACACTGCAGTGGAAATAAGGAAGAATATGTGCCTTGGATTGAATCTTAGTGTCACAATGTCCTGTGATTGATTAAATGAAAACTTATAATAACCATCCATCGATAGGACATTGATGGCAAAGATCATTCAGAAGTCAACACATCAGAAAAAGATCTCTCTCTCCTTTCCTTTCTATACACACACACACACACACACACACACACACACACACACAGAGGGAGAGAGAGAGACAGACAGACAGACAGACAGACAGACAGACAGAGAGAGACAGAGAGAGAGAGACAGAGAGAGACAGAGAGAGAGAGAGTTCTGTTCCTTTGGTGAATTGTCTGGTTATGGATTAAGAGTAATATTCTCTAAAGAAAATCTGTTCACGAAATTCACTCTTGTCTGTATTCTGACCCCATTCCTGATACTGACTTGACTGATAGGTTCATCTTCCCTTAAATAGGCTGCATTTTAATTTGCTGTCTTACTTGGTTGAAAACCATCTGTTATATATTTTTTTTACATTGGAAATGTTTTACTACATGCACTGATAGGGGCAAGGGACAGAAGACAAAATCAGGATAGGAGACCTTGGGAGGAAAGGAACTCAAAATCAGTACCAATAACTGAATCTTCAGTGAGCTGTAACAGGTGCCAGTCACCCTGAGAACCACGTTCTACAATGACATACTCTACAGATCCTCCCAGAACAAAACAATCTCAAGAGGGAGCATCAACCCCTAACTGACTGTTTTTACCCACAGAAAACTGTTTTCAACTAGAGAAGCTCCAGCTCACATAGGAGAAAGTTTACCTTGTTTTTTACATTTCATTTTCTTCCACCAGAGGGAATAGTTAAAAGAAAATACTTGACAGCAATATTAAATTAATTTTAGAAAACAAAGTTAGATGTTTGTTCATATTATGATCTAAGTCATAATGGGAATTTTGTCTCTTCTGGTGTTATTTTGTGTAAAGAATTTTGAATAGTTGTAGAGTGATGTTCTTTGACTATTAAAAACACATCGTAATAAAAGTCAAGGATACATGTATACTGAATTCTGACAAAATGTGAGGGAAAAAAAAAACATTACCCAAAAGGTGGCAGAGGCATCAAGTGGAACTAGAGTGACCCACTGACCAAAATTGATACATTCCATCGGTCTCCTCTGGGATCATATGTAAATGTTAAAATTCTTGGAGATAACAAAACAGAAGGAAATGTCAAACTACCAATGTAATTATAACTGTATTTTTATTGTGGCACACGAGTAAATAGCATGCATAAGTGAAAAACTTATAAAATATTCATTTCCTATTCTTAAGAGAGGGAGGCCATAAAATTCATCTATGTTTGATATTAAGAATTGCAAATAATGACAGGTACTGGAAATGGACATTTTGAAAACCTCGGTGCCTTTCAGCAATCAAGATCAGTAACAGACTACTGCAGTTAGAAGCCGACATTCTAAAGGTTTATAGTAAACCACTTATTACTAATGTGACCTTAGAAAGCATGCCCAACCTCTACATGTCACATTCCACTAAGGGTAACAAGGGGATAAAAGTAGTGATCTCATAAGTGAGTTTATTAGAACCAATGAAGAGACCAAGAATCCATCACGCTGTTAGAGTAATTAATGTCTTGCATGTACAAGCACTCCATAATGATTTCTTAAATAGGGTGGCACACACCTTTAATCCCAGCACTCAGGAGGCAGAGGCAGGAGGATCTCTGTGAGTATGAGGCCAGCCTGGTTTATAAGAACTAGTTCCAGGACAGGCTCCAAAGCTACAGAGAAACCTTGTCTCAAAAAAAAAAATACTATATATATATACATATATATATAGTAATTGTATATATATGATATATATGGTAGTAATATGTGTTAACATCATGATAATAAATTGTGCAAACTGTGTATTTGTTTTACTGTATAATATATAAAGATATTATGTATATATATGCACCCCTCACACAAATACCTGTGTATTTTTACTCTTTTTAATATTGAAATTGTTTATTAAGTTATATTTTACAATATAAGTTTTACAGGGAAATTTATATTTTCTTTTTTAAAAACAATATTTTTTTATTTTATCTACCAATCCCATTTCCCTCTTCCTCCCCTTCCCCTGATCCCGTCCTTCTACTCTAAGACCTTTGGAGAGCTGTGCATTTTATTTTGATTTTTTTTTCTTCTTAAATCTGTCGGTCTTATTTTCTTCACGCTATCCAAAGAGGAGAGATGAAATTGTCAGTATTGTTTTAAATGGGTTAAACTGAGTGATCATAAAGGCTACAATTAAAGCTGAGGTTCTGGTGCTTGTTCAAAATTTGTAACTGGCATTGTCACAAAGGAAATGTGGCAGGGGTGGAGGAGAGAACATTGACACTTCAGAAGGAAAAAACAAACATCAGTATTTCATAAGGAAAGTATCAAAATGACCAGAGTTTTGGAATTCAAACTTCTGTCATTTTATCTATAGTTTTACTATTTTGCAAAATCTTAGGGTATTTGTGAAGCGAAATTGTCAAAATTCTTACTGCCACTTTACAATCCATTGGCATTTAGTCGGATCTTTTTATCTCTCTTCTCATCTGCCAATGGAAATTGACAAACTGGAATGATTTTCCTGATGAATTCCAAAATAGGTAATTAAAATTCAATCTGATCAGTTTAATGGCAGGAGAATGAACTCAAATATTATTAAAGACTTTCAGGTATAGTTATGTTGGTAGACTCCTGCTATCCAACACTCAAGAGACTGGAGTAGAAGAATCAAGAGTTTGAGGCCAACGTAGGCTAGATAGCAGACCACAGTAGAATAGAGGTGTGAATGAGTAAAGAAAATGAATTTTTAAAAGATATTTTTGAATTGGAGAAGAAGGAAAAAATTATCCGTGTTGGCATATTTTTCATCACTGGAACAGAATCCCTGACAGATCCACTTTCAGGAGAAAAGATACAGTCCCCAAAGTCTCAAAGATACAGTCTCAAAGGGTCTCAGTCCTTCAGGGTTGGTTAGGCATGGCAGCAGAAGCCTTGGTGTCAGAGGCTCGTCCTATCTAAGCAGACCAAGAAGAAATGACAAAAACCCAAGCCAGGCTAAAACTTTCAAAGACCCTCCAGGACCCATTGACTTCCACTAAGGAGGCCTCTCATCTGAAATGTTCCACAGTTCTGCAAAAGATTGCTGCAGTTTGGGAAACAGGGCTTCAAAACAGGAGCCTGATGGGGCGGGAGCATTTCAAACACAAGCCATAAAAGTATTGTGCCTCAGGAACCAAATAGTTTAATTATCTGGAACATTTCATCCTTAAATAATTGGACTTTATATAAGTTTTCTACATTCTGGTTCCACTTTTGATATATAAGATCACATTTGTAGCTTCAGTCTTTTGTGCTGGCAAAAATCATTTGAACACATATAATTTGACAATGTGCTCGTAAAGAATAAAGATATATTTCTGAAACTACTAACACATACAAAAATAACCATTCAAAAACACAGTCATCACGCATTTGAAAGGAAGCATCCAGTTTTCTAAACACGCTAAGAACTGAGCTATGGAGAAGTAGATTTGATATAGTGGCCACTCACTAAGGGCATTTAACATGTGGTCAACCAAGGTATGTTTGAAGAGGTTCTTCTGCACACTGGCTGTGAAGAGCTGCTTGCACACTCTGCCATCTCCCAGGGTTATTTACACAGCTGAAGCCACACATCATTGACTCCTATCAGTATCGCCACTTCCTGCTTCTGGAGACAGAGCAATGCTAAGAAAAGATCTAAGATTTTGGGGTTTCCTCGTTAAGAGACTGGAGCTTGAATGACCTAGATAGAGACTGAATATCTTGGACACCTTTGTCTCACTTATCTTTGGTCCACAATGGTCAGTGTCTACCTTTTGGTAGATACATCATGCCGAAGCTTCTGCTCTAAGACACAGACAGGGAATTTATACTATAACTAAGATAGAGGGCATTAGAATGATGACAAATGTTCAGAGAATATTTGGTCTGTGCCTAACTTTAATTACAAAACTCTGTGTGTGTGTGTGTGTGTGTCTGTCTGTCTGTCTGTCTGTCTCTGTCTCTGTGTGTTTCTCCCTCTCTTCCTCCCTCTCTCTTTCCAGGGTGTCATTATATAGCCCTGGTTGGCCTGGAATTCAAAGAAATTTACCTGCCTCTGCCTCCAGAGTGTTGAGATTAAAAACAGAGACCACCATACCCAGATTGCAAATGCTTTCTTGTGCCTAGGTAATATCCAACTATCACTTCCTGTCATTCCACCTTCATGTTATATGTGTGACAATATATAAGGCAAATGGACAGCTTTGGTCGTTTAGGTAAATAGTATTTTCTCTTCCTTCTCTTCAGCTTATGTGATACAAAGAAAAATCAAAGATTAAAGTGGTACAGAATAACTTAAGTAAGAAGATTAGACTCTGAAATCAATATCTGTTTGATTTTTCATAAAATCCTTAGCCTCGTTTCCTCCTCTGTCAAATTGGATAACAATACCTACTTCTCCAATTGTACTCAGAATACCAAATGAGCTTCGTTTGCTCATTCATAGCCATTCTTCTTGAGGACCTATTGGCCACACAAATAGTCCCAGACATGGAGGGTGGCACTAAGAAGAGGGCTGTCAGAATTTAGATGTGACTGAAATTTCTTTCTAATCGGGGAAATAAACAAACAAGCAAATGTGTGCCCTCGATAGCTAAGTAGGGCAGAAATCCATGCTGGTGAAACACAGCCAAGAGAAAGTCCAGAGGTTATCAAAGTATTAGTTGGGAAGATAGATGTAGGATGCCCTCTTAGAAATGACCTTAAGAATATTAAATGATGGAGCAAGCATGCATATAGGCTTTGGAAGTGAGAACTCAGGACAGAATGGAAAATGTGTGAGAAAAGAGTAAGGTTGGGTCTCTACATAACAATAAAGAAGATGAAGTGCTGGGAGGGGAGTACAAGAGGGAATGAGACCTAAGAAGTAACAACAGAGGTGTAAGCGCATCTTTGCCCAAGCCTAGAACAATTAATTATTCGATAAGGCGCCTATCTGTCACCATTTCCTCCCTTCACTAGAGCAGACTGTGATTAGATGGCTTCCTTTAACACTGTCAACAAATTCTCTTCCAGAGAAAAACCTTCATCAGCTTTTCATCCCACACTCTCCCTCTTCAGTCCCAGTTTGCACTGTCCCCCTGGCTTGCCGTAAGTGGCAATAGCTTTCTCCCTACCCAAGGCCCCTGCTTGTCCTAATGAAGATGCATCGCTGGTGCTTGCTTGCTGGATGGCTGGGAAAGAGCAAGGGAACCAAGAGTTCCCGTCCAGATGGAGGAGCTCAGCTGAACATCTGCCTTGCCTGTCTGTCACTCCCTACCTCCTGCTGCTGTGCTAGCTGCCAGCCACTGCAGCAGCTCCCCTAGTCAAAGGTCCTCCTCTTCTGGTGTTTCCTTGGAGCTTTGACTAATTATCTGCATCGTCATGCCCAACAGCATCAGTCTGTCATTTTTCAAACTACGAGAAGATCCTGTTGGAAATCTGAGTCCTTAAAAAGATTGCGCTCTCACTTGATTCCAAAATGAGGCTCATTAAAACATGTATTTATGACTGCAAACTATGCATCAGTTGACATCAGACAGCTGATCCAGTCCATCTGTTACATGGATGATCTACAGTGCTCCACAGGACACGGAAGATAGGAGACAGTTATTGACAACAAAATCATTCTGCTCCATCACCATTACCACCATCGCCTTACAAAACAACTCCCATCTTTCTTTAAAATAGTACAAGAGTTTCCTAACTCACTAGGACAAAACCCTTTAGTCCAAATTGGTACTTACCTATTAATTCCAAGGAGTCACTTAACTAAGTGTTCTGCTACAGCTGTTTTTGCACAGTTGGGCACAAGGCGTGACATCTTAAAAGCCAAATTTCGAACATCTGAATTCTGTACAGAATTTCTGAGGCTTATCTCTGGTGGATAGATTGGGGTGCCCTAGGGCAGCCTTAAACTGAATGATGGTGACTTTTCCTATCTTTTATCTAACAGCGGCCCTCACTATGCTCCTTCATGTTGCCCTTTTCTCTACTTCCCCATTTCACACCTTAAGGCTTTTTGTAATACTATTTCCTTTGACTTAAAAGTCGCCTCAACCTTATCTCACTTCATGAATAAACTCTCACTGCCCAGATCCACTCAAGCACTACTTGAAAAGACCCTCTCTGCAAAACCCAGACTCTCCTAGTCTTCTCTGCCCAATTGCGCCCCGACTCTGATTCTGAGGATCTTACAATTTGTAATTGCCCATCCCAGTGGTTCTCCAATTTTATCTCCCTGCTTTAGGATGGATTCAGTAGGTACCAAACAATTGTGTTCACTTGGCCCATGCCTTGAATCCCAATGTTTATGCAGCTCCAAAGCGAGTGATCAGGCTACTGCTTTCTGAACACATTCGTCAAAGAATAAATGGTCACTTAAATCAAAAAGGCTTCTATGTAAAAGCTTCTTTTAGGGTGCTGGAGAGGTGGCTTAGTGGTTAAGAGCATTGGCTGCTCCTCCAGGGAACCCTGATTAATGTCAGCACCCACATAGCAATTCATAACTGTCTGTAACTCCAGTTCCAGGGGATCCAACACCCTCATATGGCATATATGCAGGCAAAACATCAATGCATGTAAAATAAAAATAGATAAATTATTTTTAAAAAAATACTTTTGAAAATCTTTGTCACTTGATCTGTTTTATAAAACAAATAAATACGAGGCATGATAGCGTCTACAAGTCCAAACAGGAGTTTTAAGCTAAGGACTAATTGCTCAGGCATCCACAATATCTGATTAAGGGGACATTGTGAAACCAAATTCTTTCTTCTACCCTTTCTTCCTATTAGAGGCATATGCAAAATCCTGAGCTTCGTATGCAATCATCAAGATAATATTGGAATCAGCCAATCTTCTGCTTCTGTGATCTCAGCCATATTTTTCTAGGACAATGACACATGATTCTGATAGGTTCTGTTTGCTTTCTTGCTCCCAATTTTGTATTTTAAGTGAATTAGAATAAAGTCTTGTCTATTGTAACTTAATTTATTTGTTCCAAAGACAAACATTCCCATCAATATATGTAATAACAATGGCTTAAACTGACCTCTTTTGGGAAGGGGTTGATTTTGCTTTTGGTTTTTTGAGACAGGCTTTTTCTCTGTAGCCCTGGCTGTCCTAGAACTCACTCTGTAGATCTGTTCCCCAGGGGCTGGAATTAAAGGCTTATGCCACCGTGCCTGGCTTTAAACTAACCTTTTTAAAAGAGCATTAGAAAAAAAATGAATAATCCACCTTTGCTATAAATATCTACAAACTATAACAAAAAAGGAAAGGCCAAAAAAAGAGACATAGAGACATAGAAATAAAAAGCTACATTGATAAAGAAGAATAATTAGTCTTACAATGAGAGATTATTTTCTAATGTGGGCTCATTATGCTACAACTAACCACTAAATTAGTAAAACATAAAATGATAATTTTTATATTCGGATACCATAATATCTGAAAGATGCTGAGTAACAACCTAACTTCCTTTACACAGTCTATCAATACATATTGATCACCTATAATGCACCAGACAGTGAGAATTATCCTAAATATACCTGGATATATACCTCTATAAAATTTACTTATTTGTATATACAGATGATGAATGATTAATAACTATGAATATTTTATATAACCTGTTAAAATAAGATAAATACTGTGAGGAAAAGGCAAACAGAAAGTGAATTGTAAGCTCCAGGACTGGAACTGTCATTTAAACAGAATGAAGACGAAAAGATTCCTTAAGGAGAAAAGTTTGAAAGACGTAAGCGAGTTAGCTATGGGAATATTTAGAGGAGATGTGTTTTAGGCAGAGGTAAAGACTGTGTCTGCCATGTCGTAAGAGTAGTAAAAATACATATATGGTGAATGTCAAACAGATGAACCAGGGAAATGTAGGGGAGTTCAGAGAACCACATAGCCAACCATTTGTAATTCTCTCAGGTGATGGAGTTTCTTTTATTTTAATTGCTTTTATTTTTGGATATTATAATATAATTACATTATTTCTTCCTTACCTTTTCTCCCTCCAAACACTTCCATATAGCCTTCCTTGTTCTTATTCAAATTCATGTACTCCTTTTACATCAGTTATTATTGTGTGCAGACATATTTGTGTATATACATGTATATTCCTAAATATAACTTGCTCAGTCTGTATGACTCTACTTGTATGTGTGTTTTCAGGGCTGACCACTGTGTATTGGATAAGCACTTGGTGTGCTCTTCCCTAGGGAAGACTATTTCTCCCACTCTCAGAATGTCTTAGTTGCCTGTAGTTCTTTCTGTAGGGTTGAGACCTCCTGAACTTTACCCTCCACTTTGCTGTTGCCCTTGCTCAGCTCATATTTCAGCAGTCATGTTGGAAAAACTTTCTGAGTGTAGCTGTTGTCATCACAATGGCCTCACAACAAACTCCTGATTCTCTGATTCTTAGAAACCTTCCAATTCCAATTCCTCTCAGATCCTCCCCACCTCCCTCCACACCCTATTTTATGTTTTCGCTCTCTCTCAACAAATTGACAAAAATAGTATTAACAAAAAGAAATTAACATAAAAACAAAAAATCCAGGGCTGGAGAGATGGCTCAGAGGTTAAGAGCATTGCCTGCTCTTCCAAAGGTCCTGAGTTCAATTCCCAGCAACCACATGGTGGCTCACAACCATCTGTAATGGCATACAGACAGAATATTGTATACATAATAAATAAATATTTTTAAAAATTCCATAAGACCAAAAGTTTATAGAAATACCACTGAGTTTGTTTTGGGTTTGGCCAAGTGCTCCTGGGAAGGTGTCTGCCCTCTCTTGTGGCGAATATACTCATTAAGATTTTTTGGAGAAACCAAGTTTTCCCTTTGACTACAAATATCAATTGCAGATAACACCTTGGGCAGGACTGGGAGACTCTGTCCATTGCCCTCTCTCAGTTCTGTTTCCCAATCAGGATTGTTCATGCTGCCCCTCTTTCTCAGTTCATTCGTGCCTCGGTTTGATGTTTCTGGAAGGTGCTGGTTCCTTGGAGTCATCCATGACCTCTGGTCTTTATAATCTTTCTTCCTCCTCTCCTGCATAGCTTCTTGAACCCTTGGAGGAGTTTAATGAAGACATCCCATTTAGGACTGAGTGCTCCAAAGTCTCTCACTCTCTGCACATTGTCCAGTTATAGGTCTCTGTCACAATTTGATTGCTTCTAGTCTTCTGCAATGTTCTCCATCTGTTTCAGGGAGAAGTTTTCTTGGTGATGGGTGAGGACTACACTTATCTATGGGTATAAGAACAACAATTTAGGATATAGTTAGCCATTATGCTGGCTGAATAAACTTGCAGTTGCAGATTCTTCTTCAAAATACATGACTTCGATAGCCTCATGTAAGTTCTCTGTGTTTCTAGTACCAGGCATGATGTCCCTGTTGTTGAGCAACAAGTCTAGCTCAGGATGAAATGTCAGCTTGATCTTTGCCAAGTTGGTAGTTATAATTTGCTTCCTCGCTGTTCTGTTTCAAGCATTATTTATACACTTTGGAATCAAATAGTTTGTTGGACTCAACAAATACTAGTTGGAAAAATGTTTTTCTCTGTACTATAGATAGTCTTTCCACTTTATGTGAAAACTGTTTTTAATTTTGGGGAATCCTAATTTACAAACTTCTTTTATTGTTTATAGTTCTAGAGTTCCATACAAGAACTGTTTGTTTAAACCCTAGGATATGCAGATTCTCTTGAAAATGAATAATTTTATAATCTGTAATTAACTTGGGGGATTTTACAACAGATATAAAAATAAGAGTGGCATTCATGTTTTGAAATGGACATTGAATGGTTTTAGCCCTGCTATCTATACTTTCTCCATAGAATTGCTTATGGACAATTCTATGTAATATTCAAAGACAGACATTCAAGGAAATCAGCAATAAGAATAAATAAGCTATCCAACTAAATACAAACATAGCTGGGTCTTAAATGAATGTTGCTAAGTGAAAGAAACCAGACTGAAATATCTACATTATCTGGTCACAGTCCTCAGTATGAAATGGCTACATGTTTTTTGGACCCAATAGTGCAACATTCTGGAAAAGGCAAAATGACAAAAAGAACAAAACTCATCATTGGTTTCAAATCATTCTTCAAGAACAAGTGGACCAAAGGACAGAGTAGTTTTAGGGTGGTAAAACTATTCTATATGATTCAAGATTGTTGTTGTATACACTATGAATCTGTCAAAACCCATTAACCTTTGCAGCATCAAGCAGTTAGAAGTAATATATTCAAATTCTTAAAAATGGGATTGAAGGGCCAACTTCCAGCAGTGGATGGGCATGTACCAGTTGGATATTTGGCTAGATTGCCAAGAAGTTTTTGCTTAACCCAAGATTCACTGAAAATAGTGGGATATCACATTTTTCTTATTTTTTTAGTTGCTGTTGTTGCGAAACCCACCCATACTCCATGACCTCAGCAGTTCTCCTAGACACAGACTGTGACTGCACAGAGCCGACCAAGAAATCAGTGACCAGCCCCCTAGCTTGACAGCCCAGGCTGTAGATAAGCCCCTGGGCAAAACCCGGGGCTTCTCCCACACTTACTTCAGCTGTACTAGCTGGCCAGCAGGCAAGCCTCCTGCAGGTAGACTGCTCCAATATGCCCCCATAGAATGCTGTGACCTACAAGAAAACAAGGGGAAAAAAACAATCACACAGATAAAACAAACAGTTCAAGACTTGAAAACTAAAATAGAGGAAATAAAGAAAACACAAGAGCTCCCAAAGTCCAGCTGAAGAGTGGGGAGGGTGAGAATATGAGCAAAGAGATCAAGACCATGATGGGTACACCCACTGAAACAGTCTACCTGAGCTAATGGGAGCTCACCAATTCCAGATGGACAGGGAAGGAACCAGAATAGGACCAAACTAGACCCTCTGAATGTGGGTGACAGTTGTATAGCTATGGCAGACTGCAGAGCGACAGTGGCACCAGGAATTACCCCTACTGCTTGCACTGGCTTTTTGGGAACCCATTCTCTTTGGGTGGATACCTTGCTCAGCCTAGATATAGTAGGACCTTTCCCAAAGCACTGGACCTTACCTTCTCTGTGGATAGGGAGGGGGTGGGGGAGTAGGTGGAGAGAATAGGAGGAGAGGAGGGAGTGGGAACTGGGATTGGTATGTAAAATGAAAAAAAAAAGAGAGTTTGTTTTCTTTTTTAAAAAAAATAAAATATATTTTAAAAAAGAAAACACAAACCAAAGAAATTCTGAAAATGGAAAATCTGAGTTAATGAACAGGAATTACAGAGGCAAGCATAACCAACAGATTACAAGAGATGGAAGAGAGAATCTCAAGAGTTGAAGATATGATAGAGAAAATAGATTCATAGGTCAAAAGAAAAATTAAATCCAACAAATTTTTAACACAAAGCATCCAGGAAATATAGTACACCACAAAAATGCTAAACCTAAGAGTAATAAGGATAGAAGGCTAAGAACACCATATAAATAAACTGAAAAAAAAACATATAATCATCTCATCATGCTGAAAAAGCCTTCAACAAAATCCTATATTCCTTCAGGATAGAGGTCTAGGAGAGATCAGGAATACAAGGAAAATATCTAAACATAATAAAAGCAATATACAACAAGTTGACAATCAACATCAAATTCAATGGAGAGGAACTGAAAGTGGGTCTATTAAAATCAGGAATAAGATGAGGCTGTCCACTCTCTCCATATCCATGCAATATAGTACTCAAAATTCAACTAGAGCAATAAGACAACAAAAGGAGAATGGGGGATACAAATTAGAAAATGCAGGAGTCAAACTTTCACTACTTGCAAATGATATGATAGTATACATCAGTGACCCTAAAATTTCTACCAGGGCATTCCTACAGCTAACAAACAACTTCAGTAATGTGGCAGGACATAAGATCAACTCAAAACAATTAATAACCCTCCTATATACCGATGATAAAAGGACTGAGAAGGAAATCAGAGAAACATTACCAATAAAATACCCACAAATAGCATAAAATATCTTGGGTAATTCTATACCTGTATGACAAGAACTTTAAGTCTTTAAAGAAAGAAATTGAAGAAGATATCAGAAAATGAAAAGATCTTCCATGCTCTGAGATAAGTAGGATCAACTTAATAAAAATGGCAATCTTATCAAAAGCAATCTACAGATCCAATGAAATCCCCATCAAAATCCCAGCACAATTCTTCACAGACCTTGGAAGAACAATGCTCTACTACATACAGAAAAACAAAAAACCCAGGATAGCCAAAACAATCCTGTGCAATAATGGAACTCTTCTGAAGACATCACCATTCCTGACATCAAGCTCTACTATAGAGCTTCAGCAATAAAAAGTCTTGATATTGGCATAAAAACAGATAGGTGGACCAGTGAAATCAAACTGAAGACCCTGATATTAGTCCACACACCTATGAACACCTGATTTTAGACAAAGAAGCTAACATTATAAAATGGATAAAAGATATCATCTTCAACAAATGGTGCTGGCATAACTGGATGTCAACTTGTAGAAGAATGTAAATAGAACCATGTCTATCCCCATGAACAAAACTCATGTCAAACTGGATCAAAGATCTCAACATAAATCCAGTCACACTAAACATGATAGAAGAGAAAGTGGAAAATAGTGGGCATAGTTGACCACTTTCTAAATATAACACCAGTAGCACAGACACTGAGAGTAACAATAAATAAATGGGACCTCCTGAAACTAAGGAGCTTCTGTAAGGCAAAGGACACAGTCAATAAGACAAAACAGCAGCCAACTGAATGGGAAGAGATCAATAGACAGAGATCTCCAATATATATGAACCCCACATTAGACAGAAGACTGATCTCCAATATATATAATGAACTCAAGAAACTAGACATCTAAATACCAAATAATCCAATTTAAAAATGGGGTACAGATCAAAACAGAGAACTCTCAACAGAAGAATCTTAAATGGACAAAAGATAAGGAATTGTTCAACATCCTTAGCCATCAGGGAAATGCAAATCAAAACAACTCTGAGATACAATCTTACACCAGTCAGAATGGCTAAAATCAAACACATTAATGATAGCTTATGCTGGAGAGGATGTGGAGTAAGGGGAACACTCCTCCATTGCTGGTGGGAATGCAGACTTGTACAGCCACTTTGGAAATCAGTATTTTCTCAGAAAATTGGGAATCATTCTACCTCAAGACCCATCAATACCACTATTGGGCACATACCCAAAGGATACACACTCATACCACAAGGACATTTCCTCAATTGTGTTCATAGCAGCATTATTCATAACAGCCAGAACCTGGAAACAGCCTAGATGTCCTTCAACTGAAGAATGAGTAAAGAAAATGTGGTACAGTTACACAGTGGAGTACAGTTCAGCAATGAAAAACAATGACATCTAAAAATTTGCATGCAAATGAATGGCTAAGATCAAAAACACTGATGACAACTTACACTGGAGAGGCTGTGGGTAAAGGGAACACTCCTGCATTGCTGGTGGGAATACAAGCTGGTACAGCCCTTTTGGATATCAGTGTGGCTATTTTTCAGAAAATTAGGAAACAACCTTCCTCAAGACCCAGTGATAACATTTTTGTGTATATACTCAAAGGATGCTCAATCATGCCACAAGGACATTGTGCTCAACTATGCTCATAGCAGCATTGTTTGTCATAGCCAGAACTTGGAAACAACCTAAATGACTATCTTCATTGTCATCATAAACCTTTCATCCCACAACTGATAGAAATAGGAGCAGAGATTCACAGCTAAGCACTGGGCCAAGCTCCCAGAGTCCAGTTGAAGAAAGGGAGGAGTAATAAAATGAGAAAAGGGGTCAAGACCATGATTGGGAAATCCGCATAAACAGCTGACCTAAGCTAATGGGAGCTCACTGACTCTAGACTAACAATAGGGGAACCTGAATAGGTCGTACTCAAAGAGCAGACATACACCTCCTTTTTCCGTGAGAGCTGTATTCCTAAAAGCTAGAAGGGATGTTCAGTGTTTCTAGGAAACTGAAGTGTTGCATGCTTGCAGACATAGTAACCTGATTTAAGAATAATAGGCAGGGCTGCTCTTCTTCCATCCAGGAAGAGGCAACCACTCTCCTGGATTCTTCCCTCCCAATAAATCTCTTTTTTTTTTTTTTGAGATTTTTTTTTTATTAAAGATTTCTGTCTCTTCCCCACTGCTGCCTCCCCTTTCCCTCCCCCTCCCCCAATCAAGTCCCCCTTCCTCGTCAGCCCAAAGAGCAATCAGGGTTCTCTGCCCTGTGGGAAGTCCAAGGACCACCCTCCTCCATCCAGGTCCAGTAAGGTGAGCATCCAAACTGCCTAGGCTCCCACAAAGCCAATACGTGCAGTAGGATCAAAAACCCATTGCCATTCTTCTTGAGGTCTCAGTAGTCCTCATTGTCTGCTATGTTCAGTGAGACCGGTTTTAACCCAGGCTTTTTCAGACCCAGGCCAGCTGGCCTTGGTGAGTTCCCAATAGAACATCCCCATTGTCTCAGTGTGTGGTGCACCCCTCGCAGTCCTGAGTTCTTTGCTCGTGCTCTCTCTCCTTCTGCTCCTGATTTGGACCTTGAGATTTCAGTCCGGTGCTCCAATGTGGGTCTCTGTCTCTGTCTCCTTTCATCGCCTGATGAAGGTTAATATTCAGGAGGATGCCTATATGTTTTTCTTTGGGTTCTCCTTCTTATTTAGCTTCTCTAAGAACCCGAATTATAGGCTCAATGTCCTTTATTTATGGCTAGAAACCAAATATGAGTGAGTACATCCCATGTTCCTCTTTTTGGGTCTGGCTTACCTCACTCAGGATAGTGTTTTCTATTTCCATCCATTTGCCTGCAAACTTCAAGAAGTCCTTGTTTTTTACTGCTGAGTAGTACTCTAATATGTATATATTCCATACTTTCTTCATCCATTCTTCAATTGAAGGGCATCTAGGTTGTTTCCAGGTTCTGGCTATTACAAACAATGCTGCTATAAACATAGTAGAGCATATACTTTTGTTGTGTGATAAGGCCTCTCTTGGGTATATTCCCAAGAGTGGTATTGCTGGGTCCATGGGTAGGTTGATCCCAAATTTCCTGAGAAACCTCCACACTGCTTTCCAGAGTGGTTGCACAAGTTTGCATTCCCACCAGCAATGGATGAGTGTACCCCTTTCTCCACAACCTCTCCAGCAAAGGCTATCATTGGTGTTTTTGATTTTCGCCATTCTGACAGGTGTAAGATGGTATCTTAAAGTTGTCTTGATTTGCATTTCCCTGATCGCTAAGGAAGTTGAGCATGACCTTAGGTGTCTTTTGGCCATTTGAACTTCTTCTGTTGAGAGATCTCTGTTCAGCTCAGTGCCCCATTTTATAATTGGGTTGATTAGCCTTTTACAGTCTAGTTTCTTGAGTTCTTTATATATTTTGGAGATCAGACCTTTGTCAGTTGCGGGGTTGGTGAAGATTTTCTCCCAGTCAGTGGGTTGCCTTTCTGTCTTAGCGACAGTGTCCTTTGCTTTACAGAAGCCTCTCAGTCTCAGGAGGTCCCATTTATTCAATGCGGCCCTTACTGTCTGTGCTGCTGGGGTTATACGTAGGAAGTGGTCTCCTGTGCCCACGTGTTGTAGAGTACTTTCCACTTTCTCTTCTATCAGGTTCAGTGTGTTCAGACTGATCCAATAAATCTCTTGAACAAAGTGAGGACTTTCTTTCACCAGAGCAGAGACATAGGGTTCCTATCTCAAAACAGAGTGGGCACAGTGGGGCACACCTTTAATTTCAGCACTTAAGAGACAAACACAGGCAGATCTCTGAGCCCGAGGCCATCCTGGTCTGCATAGTAAATTCCAAACCCACCAGGCCTATGCAGAAAGACTCTTGTCTCATAAAAATAAATTAAATCTTCAAAACAACAGCAAAAAAAGAATAATACAATATAGAAAGATATATATTGTACACCATACCAAAACAAAACACAGTGTTTCAAGAGTATGCACAAATGCTGTTTCCTATGTATCAGTTAAGTAAAAATAATTATGACTGGTCCATATCAATGAATTTCCTCAAAGAGCAAGGGTTAGAAATGGAGAAAGTTCTTTTACAAAGGAGAACCCTGGCAAACACAGCATACAATGCAAGGCAACATCAAAAGTGGCAGGTCACAATGCTAAAATGTTCCATTGGTATGAAGTAAAATAAATTTCAAGTCTGTATGTGGAAGCATGCTACTGAGATTTTTTTTAAATTGTCTTAAACACTACAGATAAATTTGGGGGAAAACTTAATTCTGACTGTTGAGTTTCTCACCTATGAACACAGCACATATCTTCACGTGTTCCACCCATCTGGAATCTCTCTTTTAGCAGCTTACTGCAGCATGCGGCTCTGGAACATATTTTATTAGAGTATTCATAAGTATTTCATCAGGTGACATTTTAATGATATTTTGTTGTTTTGCATTTCTTTTTCCAATTATATCTTATTAATGTTAAAGGAATAAATGTTTTGTATGCTGTCTTAGTGTCTTGTGATCTTGTGAAGCTAACTCACTAGTTCCAGGTGTTTCTTAGTTCTGCTGGTTGCTATTTCTTGTAAATGCCTTGGGGGCTGTGTTTCTATGTACATACTCAAGCTGTTGGCAATTATGGTTTTGTGGTCCCTTTAAATCCATGCCTGTGATTCCCTTCATGGCCTATTAGTATATCAGGTGGGGTTGAACTGGAGTGGGGAGCGAGGATATTTTTTCCTTGTTCCTAATATTTCACAAAAAGAAAGTTAAATGATTATAACTTATAACTTGATATAAGCCATAGGTATGTGCTCTCTTTATATATATACATGTGTATATATATGAAGTATATATATGTGTGTGTGTCATATATGTGTATCATGCATGTGTGTGTTTGCTTACTATTTTAAGAAAATGTTCTTCTATTCCTGTTATTTGAGACTTTTATAAATAAATAGTAGATTTCAGCTAAAATTTTTGCTTCAGTCACATTGTTGTGTAGATAGACCTTCTTCTTTTAGGTGTTTATTTAGTGTACCGTTATTTATTTTTAGACATTAAGCCACTCTTACACTCCCACAATGAAGCCTATATATAATGACATTATATTATAATTTCTGGAGGTTGTACACTCTCCTTCCAAGTATTTTGTAGAGAATTTCTGCTTTAGTGTTCATGATAAATATCACTTTAATTTTTGTATTTCTCTTATAATGTGTGATGTTTATGTTGTGATTATGCTACCTTTGTAGCATGTGTTATAAGTATTCATTCCTCTGTTTCCTGTCAAAAAATTATGCAGGTTCTATATTAATTCTTTAAACATTTGCTAAAGTTCACTGGTGAATCATCTGGGCTTATGAATGTTCATTATGGAATGTTTTTATAATGTTTGCTCAGATTTTTTAATAGAAATGAAACTTCTAGTTTTCTACTTCATCTTGTTAGTTTGGGTAACTTGTGTTTTTTAAAGAATTAACATGTTTTATTTGTAGTTGAACTTATGTGCATAGAATAATTTGTAAGATTTATTCACAATCTGTTTAGTGTCTGTGAAACCTATACTGATGTCCACTTCTTGGTCATTTTCTTTTATCTTTTTTTCTTTGTGTTCAGTCTGACTGATAGAGGAATAATCTTTATACTTTTAAAACTTTATATAATAAGTACTTACTGTTTACTTAGAAAAATCTTAAAATAAAAGTCCTAGCACAGTTTTAATTTTAAATTACCTCTGTGTTTAAGGTATTGGTGATAAATACTGACAACGTATACTTGACACATGCATTAAAACTGATATGCACATAAAATGATTGTACTATTTGTATTTATTTGCTACTGTGATTATAAGATCAGCAAAAGAAATGTTTATGTAATTGAATTACAAAAAAAAAAAAAGCCTGTTTGCTGGCAATGAACAATGGCAAATTTTGAAGTGTGATTTGGGGGGTGTAGGAAACAAGTCTAAATTTTAAAACCTGTTTTCTCACAACATTTTTAATAAGATTATCTATGATTAGGCATGAAATATTCATCTACTTTGAATTTTTAATCACTTCTGAAAAATTATTAATCACTACTAAAAATTCACAATTGTTGTAAATTGCTTTAAAGAGCAGTGGAAGGTGGCCAAATACTGCACTTTTTTTTGAAGCATCTTACGCAGCTTTTTAAAGACCAGTCATCTACGCAGAAGCCTAGGCCACAGTTTGCTTTAGACTTTTGGATCTTTGGATGTATTACCCAAGGGACTAGAAGATATGTGCTGTCTTGTCCACACTTCAAATTAATTAAAACATAGTTCATACAAGGCTACTCTGGAAAGAAACGGATCAAATTATAGACTTTTCTTCCCCCTTTTATACAAGCTTGGAGTCCTTGAGGAGAAAGGAGAGTGCGGGAGGAAGATTGTCACTCTCCTCAGAAGCACTTAACATGGCATAAACCCCGTTTCCACCTCCATCCCACAGAAGGGTCTGCTGAGTTCCCTCGCTCGGTGGCCCAGAAACTTCCACCTGGCCTTTGGAAGATGCCCCATTATGAAGACGGTGATCTACTAAGTACTGAGCTCTCAGAGTTCCATGAATTGCAAACAGGAAGGAGGCCTGGGCAATAACATGATGAAAAGAACTCCAATTTCAGGAGAAAGTAGAAACCAGCACACTTAGCCACGATTTATGCGATGCTCAAGTACTAACTCTCACGCCAACAGCTTACTTCCAGGCTCTATGCAACCTCCAAATGACCATAAATTATGCTCAGACAAAAAAAATAAGGCCATAAAATGGACATTTTGCGGTGGCTATTGACTACCACGTTCAGTTTGCATTAAATCTTTCGAAACATTGTTACTTTGTCAACCGAATTAGAAATTGGTGTCTTCTTGGGAGGGAAATATATAACATTTCCCACTCCATATATATGACTCACCCACAATTAAAGTCACTCGCTGTGAGAAGCCACTATCTTTATGTATCATACTAATTGTTTTGTGCTTTTTTTTTTACGGAGCTAATGGGGTGCTGCTGCCAGTGGGCAACTCCCAATCATACATTAGATCACACTGCCTAGCAATTTTGATGGAACCTACAGGTGGAGACAGATTATAATGGGAATGTCTAATTGAAATTCATCCCTACTTTGCTTCAGATGGAAGACATGCTGCTTGAGCCCTCAAACATACTCAATTTCATTCAAATTGGATGCAGATTTTTTTCAAGCTAAACCCAATTCAAAAACTGTATCTTTCAAAGGGGCCCTGGAAAAGAGACACAGGACAATCACAAATGGTGACCACTTGGGTTTCTCAGAGCTGGTGCTCTCTAAAGCAGGAAGAAGATTCTCCCATCAAAGGTCATCACTGCTGGCATTCCATTGACAATTGGCAATTCTAATCCTTCACAAAGCCCATGAGGGACACTGTAGGGTTAGATCTTTCTAGAACACTGTGATCAGGTCCTTTCATTGGTGTGTAGGCGTTTTCTATGCCGGTCTGTTTCTCACTTCCAGAACTATGTCCAAGAGCAGAAGATGGAACATTTCCAGGCAGACACTGAATACGAAGCTCTTCCCTTTCTGAGACACTGAGTTTTATGCAAACATTCATGTACAGCATACTCACATGCATTCTCACATATACTAACAAACATTTATACATATAGCTGTCTACAGAGCCACATATATAAAATGTTACATGTATGTAATTGTGTGCAAGTATGTATATCATCTTGACCTTCATTCACTGTTAATCAAGTTGATAAAAGTCATTTTAAAAAATCCAAATACTCTCCTGAATATTAACCTTCATCAGGCGATGAAAGGAGACAGAGACAGAGACCCACAATGGAGCACCGGACTGAAATCTCAAGGTCCAAATCAGAAGCAGAAGGAGAGAGAGCACAAGCAAGGAACTCAGGACCGTGAGGGGTGCACCCATACACTGAGACAATGGGGATGTTCTATCTGGAACTCACCAAGGCCATCTGGCCTGGGTCTGAAAAAGCCTGGGTTAAAACCGGTCTCGCTGAACATAGTGGACAATGAGGACTACTGAGACCTCAAGAAGAATGGCAATGGGTTTTTGATCCTACTGTACCTATTGGTTTCGTGGGAGCCTAGGCAGTTTCGTGGATGCTCACCTTACTAGACCTGGATGGAGGTGGGTGGCCCTTGGACTTCCCACAGGGCAGAGAACCCTGATTGCTCTTTGGGCTGACAAGGTAGGGGGACTTGATTGGGGGAGGGGGAGGGAAAGGGTAGGTGGCGGTGGGGAAGAGACAGAAATCTTTAATAAATAAATAAATATTTTTAAAAAAATCTAAATACTCAACAAAATTTTGCTACATGAAACTACGTGAGTTTGCTAAAAGGGTCTCAAGAATTTATTTCAGTAAGCTCTCACTGATACAGAACAGATTGGATGTTGCAGCGATCCAGCTGTTGATCCAACTACTCCTTTCTCTGGCCCTGACCATCAGAGCAAATGAGTGAACCAGAGAATGAGAGAACAAGAGGGCCCTCTCCTCAGCTTTTAAGTGGTCACTCACACAGACAAGACCCAAAAGCCATTGGCTAAAGGGATAGAAATCCCACAACAAAATGTCTCTAAATTGGATATTATCTACATTGTAACCATATTGTAACCATACCTAACCATTGTAACTTCAATGAGGAGATCTCATCTAGCGTGTGCAAGGCTCTGGGTTCAAAACCCCAAGTGTGCAAGACACCTCCCCCTGCCACACACACACACTGTGAAAGCATCAGGTATTTGATTATTTTTGCTAGCCAATAGAAAATATAATTCATTCACACGTACACTATTCTTTCATTGATTCAAACAATGTGCAATGAGCACCAACTGTGTGTCAAATATTAAGATGAAACAGATACTCAAGACACAGCAACGTGTGCAGCAGTTAGCCTTCAGTAAATTTCTCTCCATAGTAAGACACAATTGTGTAAATGTGTCAGATGCTTGCTATGTGCTATGTGGAAAAAGGGGGGGACTCAGGAGGGAAAGATTGGTGGTAGCCGATTAACATATTGTAATCATGGAAAGCCTCTCATGAGGTCATATTTTAACAAGAATCTGAATGAAATGAGACAGTTGGAGATGTGACTGGAGGAAGAACATTCCAGGCAGAGGGAATGGATTGCATGTAGACTAGGAGTCAGAATTATGGTCTAGCTGAACCAGGCTGCGAAGTGGGAAACTGGAAGAGGAGGCTAGAGAGAGCAAGGTGCACCAGAGCATTCTGCCTTAATCACTCTGGCATAGTCTCAGTCAGTTGGGAGACCCTCGAGGGTTCTGAGCAGAAGATCCAACATGATTCAGCCGGGCTTTGCATAGGTATTTCTCTGGCTGCTGTGCAGAGAAAGGATGCAGAAGAGAATAGAGAGAAGGAAGCAGAGCGATTGTGATGCAACACCATTAAACCAAGAGTGGGATGGTGGTCCCCTGCCCAGAGTACTGCAGGGAAGGCATCAGAATAGGGTGTATTCTGAAGGGACAGATGATAGTGAGAGTTGTTAAGAGATCTGTGTTGATTGTAAAAAAACTAATTGCTCCTATTCTATTGGTTCTGCCTAAACAACTGGAAAAAAAAAAAAAAAACAAGTTAGATGTGAAAAACCTGGCATGACATTAGTGTCAAAGATAGTAGTGAAAAATAAATGTGAGGCACTCTTCTGTGTGAGAAATGGTCAAAATCAAATGCCTGTTCTCCAGGACAAGATAAAAATATTCGCTGGTCCTAGCATACAGCAGGGCAGGGTTGGGGTGGGGTGCTGGCTAGGACAGAGAACCTGAAATGACCCTATCCTATAGCCATACTGATGAATATCTTGCATATCACCATAGAACCTTCATCTGGAGATGGATGGAGATAGAGACAGAGACCCACACTGGAGCACCGGACTGAGCTCCCAATGTCCCAAGGAGGAGCAGAAGGAGGGAAAATATGAGCAAAGAAGTCAGGACCACGAGGGGTGCACCCACCCACGGAGACAGTGGGGCTGATCTATTGTGAGCTCACCAAGGCCAGCTGGACTGCGACTGAAAAAGCATGGGATAAAACCCGACTCTCTGAATATGGCGGACAATGAGGGCTGCTGAGAAGCCAAGGACAATGCCACTGGGTTTTGATCCTACTTCATGTTCTGGCT
Organism: Alexandromys fortis; assembly: GCF_014885135.2. Classification (NCBI taxonomy): domain Eukaryota; kingdom Metazoa; phylum Chordata; class Mammalia; order Rodentia; family Cricetidae; genus Alexandromys; species Alexandromys fortis. The sequence goes on along the minus strand of NW_026067912.1, from coordinate 6,282,444 downwards.
TTGTGGGAGCCTAGCCAGTTTGGATGTCCACCTTCCTAGACCAGGATGGAGCGGGGAGGACTTTGGACTTTCCACAGGGCAAGGAACCCTGACTGCCCCTCAGACTGGAGAGGGAGGGGGAGAGGAGGGGGGGAGGGGGAGAGGAGAGGGAGGAGGCGGGAAAAGGGAGACGGGGAGGGAAATGGGAGGCGGGGAGGAGGCGGAAATTTTTTTTCAATAAAAAATTATATTTTAAAAAAAAATATTCACTGTGCATAACTATATAGGTAGCAATTTCCAGGCCAGCTAGGGCTACATAATGAGATCCAGTCTCAAAACAAAACAAAAATAAGGAATCAGACAGACTACAAGCCTAGGTATTTGTGGGCTAAAGCATGAATTTTTTTAATTGCCTGAAAATCTTTCCTTTTAGAGGACAGTGTGGTTATGGGTTAGTGATCAAAGTCTAATTTTCTTTATTTGAGTATGATTTGTTATCGACTGTAACAAGGAAGAGTTAATCATCTCTTCCTTCATCATCTGTTCCCCACTGATGGATTCAGCCTGTCTATAAATTCCTTATCTTTCCTCAGCTCAAACAGACATATTCAAGCTCCCCGTGCTCCGAATTTGTTTCTGTTTGGTTACATATTCTTGTAAGTGTGTGTGCACATGTACATCCACATACACCCACTTGCACATGTTCTCTATGTGTGTGCATGCATGTGTGTGCATCCATCCTGCCATGTATCAAAATGTTTCTCTTAGATAGACGGGTGAGAGATTTCTATGTCATGGAAATCATATGAACCAAAATGTTTAACTATCAAACCAAATACTTTCAAAAGATTGGAAAAGCCTCAAGAAATTCAACATGACAATGTACCATGGAGACTGTAGAACGGGGGTGTCTACTGTACATGAAAGAATTATCAAGGCCTCTATGAGGATATTTTAGAATATTTTTAATTAAGAGGTAAGTGATAATGAAATCACATCTTTGGAAGGACTGAGTGACTAAAATTGCTCCTTCTTACATTCCAGACAAAGTTCAGAACAAAGGCTAGAAGAAACAATTTTAGTTCTACAAGAAAGAAGCATATACCTGGAATTAGGGTGGTGGCTGAGAGCAGAAAGAAATGGAGGAACTTTGGGAGCTGTCCAACCTTGCTTGCTGATGAAACCAAAGGGGCAGAGAAAGCATTAAAAGCACCAGCATGGCAGATAACACCATTCACTATGAGGAAGTCGCCCCGGGCAAGTACAAAGGGAATGGGCAAAAGGGACATCTGTTCTAAAGAAATTCTGAGCATCAGCATCTTGAGGAGCTTAGACTTTGTGAAGGGTAGGGAGTCTGGAAACCCTTATGAATGAACACCTTGAAGACATAAGGAGTGTGATACAATGTTAAAGACATATGAAGTATGAAATACAGAAACATAGTCAATAAGAAAGCTTTGAGCAACTCCAAGCAAAAAGTAACTTAGGCTAACATGCGTTTTGTTTTGCTTGTTATGTCACAAACTTTTATGAGCGCAAACACACATACTTTGTTCTTAAATGCTCAGAAAATTGGTTCCACTGAAGCATAAATGGGCAGATGTGTTTTAGTCCAACTCCAAAAGTATCCCCACTTCCCTGAACCTTCTGGAAACCTGTCTAATCAGGAGTGTAGTTTCTTCTATTGGAGACTTATTCAAAGAGGAAAGAAAATCTGGAGGAAAATGTTACCATGGTGACTATTGTTTTGCTTTCTATATACCATGACCTGACCTAAATCCCAATGTCATTAGCTCTTGGTTTTCCACGTGGGAACTAGGAGTGAGAGCAATTCATACTCATTGACAACATGCCAGAGAGCAAGTGTTTTGCCTGTATTCTCATTTATTCTTCATAACATATCCATGAGAGAGGAACTATGGTCCTTCCCATTCCTCTGTAAAGGAATCTTATCCACAGAGAAGCTGAATATTAAAACCTAAAGTCACACTGTAAGTGATAAAGTCAGAATTCAGATTCCAGTGACGCTCCCCCATTCTCCCTTCTACCAACCACGAAGACTTCATACTATGAGACCTGGGGCTCTGTTGTCTTTCCCAAAAACAAGCAGATGACTTGGTAAATGGCTGATAATAAGGAACTAAGTTTAAACTGTCAATATTCACCAGGAAGTCTTTTCTGTAAGGGGGTGGAGGGTGGGAACCTGAAGCCTAAAAAAAAAAAAAGAAAGAAAGCTACAGATGGCCTCCAAGAATTTCATAAATATTTTCATACAGATTCGATCAGTGACCTAATTTAAGCTTGTTCAAATCTTTATTCATAATGTCCCAACATTCACATCAATCCAATCCTTCGCATGTGGAGTTACAATGACAAACGGCCTTTAAATATATGCTTTACATACCGTGAAAAAAAATCCAATAGAAACACCAAAACAAAGCCAGCTCACTGAGCTCTTTAAGGGGTATAAGTAGTGTGGTTTCTTTAAAGAGAGATCTTCAGAACTCCCAACATGAAGCCCATGTTGGTTACAATGTAAGTGGATTCCTAGAACGTATAAATTTGTAGATACAGAATGATAAAGCCATAGTTACTTAGAATGAAGGGATCATCTTCCTCCAGATATAAAGCTAAATTTAAAACTGAAATCCAGGCAGACAGTCACAATCTGAAACTGTATCCTTGTAGCCTATGCCAGAGACATATCTGAACTAATGAACTGTGGACACGTGCCGAATGGTAATTGTGTAAGAAGTCAGCATTGTTCCTTGGGAGTTTATGATCTTTATGGTGAAACTTTAGAGGCTTCTTTACACTTAGAGTAGATGCCTCTCTGTAGCACAGAAGAGTCGCCATCCTCGGGTTGACACTAAAATGTGCAAGCAGAAAATGTGATCTACACTGTCTTAGTTAGGGTTTCTATCGCTGTGAGTTGACACCATGATCACCGCAAGTCTTATAAAGAAAACATGTCATCGGGGTGGCTTGCTTACAGTTTCAGCCCATTATCATCATGGTGGGGAGCAGAGCAGGGTGAAGGCAGACATGGTGCTAGCTACATCTTGGTATGCAGGCCACAGGAATCTGACTGACAGTCTCACCAAAAGAGACCTCAAAGCTGGACCCCACCGTGACACACTTCCTCCAGCAAGGTCATACCACTCCAGCAAAGCCACGCCTCCTAATAGTGCCACTCCCTATGAGACTCTACGGGCCAATTATATTCAAACTACCACTCACACCAATATACATAAGATATTGCTCACTTGCTCCTTCAGTTGCATTTCCAAGATGTGTTCCTTTTGAGTGTCAGAGAAGTTTGACAGTGGTTGATTTCTTCAGCCAAGAACCTTGGTTTTGAGAGTTTGTCCCATGAAAATCAGCAAGAAATCAGAAATCAAGCAAGACCAACAACAGCAAGAGGTCAATGATAGGTTGGGGCATTGGTTTCTTCATTCCTCTCATCGTGGGCCTGCAGAATGATGGTGTCAGTGCACGGCTCTTATACAGGGGTCCTTTCCTTAGACCCATGAGTTTTATAGGTACCGGCAATTCCTTCTCCTTGCACCTGTTTCTGACTGCTGCCAGTCAGTGCCTCGCCAATTCTGGAGAGTTCATATAAAACTTGGGAACATCTTTGTAAAGAAACTACATCTGTTACCCTTGTTGCTGTGACAGAATATCAGCTTGAGGGTGGAAGCATTGACTTCAGCTCACAGTTTGAGAGTTCAGATCAGCACGGAGAGGGAAAAGTGGTGACTGGTCACATTATGTCTACAGCCAGGGAGCAGGGAAGTGGGAAGGCTGGTACTTGCCAGGGTTTGTGTCTTTTCTTCAGTCCAGGACCCCAGCCAGGGAAATGAGACTGGTCACATTCAGTGAAGATCTTTCTTTTTTCACTGAATCGTCCTGAGAATGCCCTCGATAGATGCACCCAGAAGTGTGTTTTCTTGATCTTCTAAATCAAATCGAGTTGAGAATGAAGCTAACCATCTTATAAATTGTACAAGCCTCTATCAAAATTTCCTCGACAGCACATGAGCTGAAGTTCAGTGGTAGGGTGCTCATCTTGAGTACAAGAAACCTTTGGGTAACGAGTGTTACCCAAAAGAAATTCTCAATAACCCTATTAAGTTTGTTTTCTGTGTCCTGTTTGCCAACTTATTCACAGTGATATCCAACTTCCTTCAAAACTATCATGGAACTCTTCAGAAATATGGTTTTCCAGATCCTCTCCAAGGCCTGACGACTCTGCATTTCTATGCCGTGACCTGAGAGATTGATAACCGACAAACAACCCGGTAGTTGTCATGCAGCCAACCTGGCAGTCAGCCCCAGATGACCATTTGGGAGCCTCCACTCCACAGACCCCATCAAGTCAAACCAAAGCGTGTGAAAAGAAACACCAGCCCAGTTCTACCTCCCTGTAATAACAGCATGGTGCTTAGAGAACACGGTGAACACGGTGGGGTCCCCCAGTGAAGACCCCCAAAGGGAAGGACAACAAGCATAAGGCCTGCTGTGGGAAGAGATGCTCCTGAACACATGGGGTACATATCCAACTACCCCTTTCACATTTGATTAGCTCTTCAATTGAAAATCACTTTTCAGCCATTTTACAGGAAGCAAAACCCATTTCTACCTCCATCTGGTGCCAAAATTAACAAACTGAAAAATGCCAATCAGCTCAGGCCTGCCCAACTTTAGCTTCGAACGGGCACTAGAGCAACCGGTATCCTTCAGCATTGAGAGGAGAAGGCATGCTTATTTTGGGAACACCAGAGGCATTGGGTAGAACCTGCAGATAAACAGAATCGAGTGCCCAACCAGCTCCGGTCTCTGAGGGTCCACTCTCCATTCAGAAGCCGAAGGCATCAGGAGATGGGCTAAGCTGACCATCTGTTCTTCTCTCTGATAATATGTAATTAAGTAATTTATTTATTCAGCACTTGAACCTCCTCCTCTCTCTTCCCATTAGTCAGGGATGATTATGCCAGACCCAGCTGTAGTTAACATATTGCACTCTCAGGCGAGCACTGTGCTACAGAGCACTCTGCTAGCCTCCTGGCTATGGCCACCTCTCAGACCCAACCATAGGCATGCCGGCGTGAGGCTTGCCGGTCCATTGGCTCGACTTTCTTCCCCAACGATTAGGCAGTGTTCTCCTGCTGTGCATTAAACCATTTGCTCTGTGCATTTCATTCATTTGTTCAAAGATTAATTTACCCACCTCCTCTGATCACTTCCACCAGGCCAACTGACTGGCTGGGCAGCATGGATGGATTTTTTCCCATCTGGTGAATTTTATCTATGATATAAACAAACACCACCATACACAGGGTCTGACGTACAACTACAGAGCAGTGGGATTGATTCCATGAGCCTCAGGCAAAACGTGGGATTGAAACTCTGATTGCATATAGCATATGCGATGCTTAACATATTACACGGAATGTTTTACACATCACATCTGTTATGGTGGCCAGCCCAGCAAATATTTTTCTTGCTTCCAATAATGGCTTCTTTAGTGTTTAGAAGGGAAGCCATCACATTCCTCACTCTGTGCCCCTGCAGAACTGTGTGACCCCGTGAAGGGTTTTTCCAGGACTGTGTCCTTTAGGAGCTATAGGCTCTTTCCTCTGTGGTTTTCAGGGGTCAGCACTATATCCAGGATCTGCTCGTGAATGTCTTGCCTTCTAAGCATGAGCTTGCTGAATGAAGGACAGGTAATGTCTGGGAAGGGGAGGCAGTGTGTCTGAGAAACCAAGTATCCTGATGAAGTGACAGCCATTCCCAGTCTTTCTGTTTTGTGAACTAGGAAATGTCTGTCCCTGTGCAAGTCACTCATTTTTGGGTTTGTTTGTTTGTTTGTTGTTGACACTTGTAAATGTAAAAAAAAAAAAGATTATTTTTAACTGTGTATTTGGCTGCTGCGATCAATAGAGTATACCAGGAAGGCAATCATATTCCCCGGAGCTGGCATTAGAGGCATTTATGAGCTGCCTAACATGGGTGGCAGGAAATTGAACCTGGGTCCTCTAAAAAAGCAGCATGTACTCTTAGCCATCTTTCCAGCCCTGGAAATGTAGACATTTTTATTAATGTCCTTTCCATGTAACAAATATGCTAAGTCATTCATTGGAACACTTCAATAGTCATTCAAGCTTGGATTGAGTTAGACTCCCTGGAGTTTAGAACATTCTTATAGATAGGTAAATCAGTCAAGCGGGATGTAAACAAATGCAAAGCAAACTACAAAGAAAATCAAAACAATCATTCCAAAACCAGTTTCCTGAGACTAGGAAAGAGAGTAAAGGTTGTTAGAGTGCAGTTAACTAGCCATGATGTTACTTCTCCAACAGTGATGTTACTAAAAGGGACAGTAGTGAAACCTGTTCAGATATTGTAGCCATAGTGGTTACTAGTGTGCCACCTACAAAGTTACTATGATCGAAAGAATAATCTATTAAAAGGATAGCCACTTCCTTAGACAAGGAGAGGAAGAAAGAGAGGGAGGGAAAGGAAATAAGAGAGAGGTGGGGGAGGGAGGGAGGGAGAGAGAGAAGGAGGGAAGAAGGAAGAAAAGAAGGAAAAGGAAGGAAGGATGAAAAGAAAGAGAGAGAGAAGAAAAGAAAGAGAGAGAGAGAAAGTATGCCACCAAATAACATCCAGTTATGGCCCATGAGAGGGGGAGTTTGTCCTCAATTATAAAGAAGAGGACTCAAATAAATAGCAAGCTATATAAAAGAAAGAGTTAACTATAGGTAGGGAAGAAAAGGTCTTTGTGGTGGTGAGACAAGCAAGCCTGCTTTTCATCCCGCCCAGCTCCCCCATTGTTAGCTTTACACCTGAAATAACAACACACAAATTGTATTCTTTTAAACACTGCTTGGCCCATTAGCTCTAGCCTCTTACTGGCTAACTCTCACATATTGATTAACCCATTTCTATTAATGTGTGTTGCACCACAAGGTGGTGGCTTACCGGGAATGATTCAGTATGTCTGACCTGGAGGCTGGTTCCATGGCGTCTGCATCACTTCCCTTCTTCCCAGCATTCTGTTCTGTCTACTCCACCCACCTATGTTCTGACCTATCAGGCCAAGCAGTTTATTAATTAACCAATGAAAGCAACAGATAGACAGATGACCCTCCTCCATCATGTCTTTGACCACAGAAAGCAGAGAACAGAGTGGTAAAGTCACCATCCAAGAGAGGCCAGTGGCCACTAAAAGCTATAAGAAACTTACATACTCCCCTGAAAGCCTTCGTACAAACCCTGCTGACACCGTGATTCTGAACCCCAAAAACTGACAGATACCTGTCCTCTACAACTGAGAGAACACGTTTCTCTTGTTTTAAACTACCAAGCTTCCAAGTAGTTTGTGGTAATGTGTGATAGATAGCAAGATCCAGACTATCCTAATCTCTGCCAAACATCCCAAGGAGGGAAAACAAACCCAACCTATGGTGTGCAGAAGGAATAGCAGCACTGAAACCAAAAGTTAAAAGGCTGGGTTATTTTTTATTAAGATTAACAAAATTGATAAGATAGATAAAAGGGGGTTAAAAAAAAAGACAGGAAAAATGCTCGTGACTACAGTCAGCAGCTAAAGAGAAACATTACTTATAGTATGGTAAACAGAAAAGTATTATAAGTACACTATGAATATCTGCTGGAAAGTTAAAGAAACGATGTGAAAAGAACAAATATACAGAAAAGCACAAGCTGCCAATGCTGCTTTGAGAATAAAAAGAAGGGCTGGAGAGGTGGTTTGAGGCTTAAGAGCAGGCCTTGCTTTTGCAGTGGGTCCAAGTTCAATTCACAGCACCCATGTCAGGCAGCCCACAACCACCTCCAGCCCTAGGGACTCCAACACCCTTCTGGCTTCCCACTTAGACACACATACATGAACACATATGCAGGACACCACATACATTAAAAATTCACTTTAAAAAAATACTTTCAACTGACTCTTACAACATTCTTGAACAAGCAGTTTCTACCAAGAATGAAAGGTTGTTTCAATACACAAAATTCATCATACTAATATTCACAATATTATTGAAATAAACTATGATGATGATATAGCCATTTGTAGATATATAGAAACAGTTGACAATATCCACCATTGTCAGGGTGTGTGTTGGAGGGGTGATGAGACAGGGTCTCTCTATGCATCCCTGCATCCCTGGCTGTCCTGGAACTTTTTATATGGATCAGGCCGGCCTTGAGATCTACCTGCCTCTGACTCTTGAGTTCTGGGATTAAAATCATGGTTACCACCCTGGCATACTGGACCACTTGTTCATGTTGAAAACATTTAACAGCCTACAAACAAAAAGAAACTTCATCACCGTGATAAAGTCACACACAGAGAAAACCAAACACTATATCATATTTAATACTAAAACACTTAATTTTCTCATAATCAGAAATATGATGATGATGTCCACTCTCATTGCTTCCTTCTACAGTGTACTGGAAAGTCTAGCTAGGTTTCAGCAAGAAAAATATAAATCATCTAATTAAGAAAACAAAAATTTAAATTATATCTGTTCTCAAGCCAGTAATCATGGCTCATGGCTTTAATCCCAGCACTCAGGAGACAGAGGAGGAGGGTGTATCTCTGAGAGTTTGAGACTAGCCTGGTCTACATGGTGAATTCCAAGACAGGTAGAGCTATATAGTGAAAGACTCTATCTCAAAAAAAAAAAAAAGACATATGTTCTCAGGTAACAAAATCAACTACATCAAAAATATTAAGGAATTTAAATGAGGGGACTGGAGAACTGGCTCAGCAATTAACAGCATTGATTGCTCTTCCAGGGGACCTGGGTATAATTCTCGGCAACCAGATGGCAGATCACAACTGTCTGTACACCTGTTCCAGAGAATCCAATGCCCTCACATAGACACACCTGCAGGCAAAACCAATGTACACAAAATATAGATAAATTAAATAAACAACCAAGCAGGCTAGATACATCTGTAATATACCAAATACACTCACAGAAAGAGAGAGAGAGAGAGAGAGAGAGAGAGAGAGAGAGAGAGAGAGAGAAAGAGAGAGAGAGAGAATTGCACTTATATATCCCAGTAATTAAAACTGCAAAAAAGAGGCTGGAGAGATGGTTCTGTAGATAAGAGCACTGGCCATCCTTCCAGAGGTTTTAATTCCCCAAATCCACAACTGTCTGTGGCTCCAGATCATGGGGACCCAACACCCTCTTCTGGTCTCCTTGGGCTCTGTGCACATGGTACACAGACTTATATGCAGGCAAGACATCCATATACGTAAAATAAACATGATTTTAAGTTTTAATTTAAAATAGAATATGAGAAAAGTACAAAAATAAAATTAAGAAAACAATTCTTTACACAATAACAACATAGAGAATAAAAAATGCTTACAGTTAACAGAAGAATTTGTAAGATTCATTCACTGAAAATGATGAAATGTTGTTGAGAAGAATTAAGGAAGATGTAGTTAAATTGAAAGACATTCATATCCATCCATTCAGATATAACATTGTTATGATATTAAAGTGCAAAACTGTACCTACAAATTTAACACATTCCATATGATTGTATAAGCCTCATCTTTATTTTTTTATTTTTGATAAAGTTATGTACATATACATATATTATAAACTTTTGTTAATTTTACCTCCCTTACCCTCTGTCAGGAAGATACTATGACAATTCGTTGTGAAAGAAAAGACCTATGAATGAATGATGTAGGAACAGCTAGAAGCCAGATGTGTGACAATGAAGCTGGGCTCTACCTCAGACCATATTTAAGATCCCCAAAGGAATCAAAGATCTAAGTATGATAACTAACTTGCAAACTCTTAAGTGGAAACACATATTTGCCATGCACGACTTTGGACGAGGCAACAATTTCTTGGGTAAGACACTAAACAAAAGCAAAAATAAAAAGACATTTGAATCACGTGTCAACAATAAAGTTTCTTGTGTTCCAAAGAAACACAGTCATTTAAAAAGTAAAAGAACTCCATGGTATTAGAGAATATTTGCAATCATAAGTCTGATAAATATTTTATACATAATATGAAAAAACATATGCAAAAGGAAATCGTCTCATAACCCAGTTTCTCCAAAGAAGATACAAACTGGCAAGCAGAAAGATTTTCACCAAAAAAAAAGATTTTCACCAAGGAAATGAAAACCAAAGGACAATGTGAGACCAACCGACTCGGGGGGGGGCATAATAAAAAGGAGGGGGAACGACAACAAGAATTGATAAGGATTGTTTGCGGTGTTACACACATGAGAAGCTTCTTTAGACACCAATTAGCCAGTTTCTCAAGAAATTAAATATAGTTCCTTACACCTGCAATCCCTGCACTCAGAGGTTAGATGCCTGTCAAGTTCAAGGCCAGCCACAGATATATGGTGATATTCTATATTAAAAAATTAAATATGGGGTTGCTATATGACTTCAAAATTCTACAAAACCCTAAGATAAGTGAAAATATATCAATACTTGTAGTAGAAAACATCTACATACATACACTAGATTTCTATAGATATATTTATATTATTGTCACATGTAACAAACAAAACAGAGCACTATATATGTCATTGTTATTCATAATAGACAAAAATGTAAAGAGTCTAATTTCTATTAATAGACGAATGGATAAACGTTTCATGTGCAATGTATATTATGCAATGAAATACTCACCATTCTCTACCATAAAAAAGTGGAGTAAGAACACATGTTATAAAATGAATGGACCTTGAAAATGTTATGCTAAATTTAAAAGTCTGTCACAAGAGCCGTATATATTATGATTCCATGTGTATGAAATATCCAGATGATGAAAATTCATAATGGGAAGTAGCCGATTGGTTGTCAGGAGAAGGGCGAGAAACAGGAATGGAGGGTGACTGCTTATGAATATGGATTTTTCTGACGGAATCTGAGAGTGGTGATGGTCGCATAAATCTGTGAATAAACTTAAAACCAGTGAACTGTACACTTTAAAAGGATAAAATTTATAACATAAACTACATCTCAATAAAGCCATTAATAAGAAAAAGGATACCCTAGCCACAAATCACAACCTTTCACTGTGCTTACTCAATAAATCCCTTTAACATGGTGTAGGGATAAGTGTCAAGAAAAGGAAAAAGAGAAAGAGAGAGCTTTCAACAAGCATGAAGGAAGTGAAAATAAATATTCCAAGACAAGAAGATCGAAGGAATGGTTCATAAGGGAATAACATTTGAACAAGGTGAAGACATCATCATCTAAGCCACCGTTATAACAAACAAACAAAAAATTTAAAAACAGGCCTACATGATTAAGTCATTTTTAAAGTCATATTATTTTATTAAAAAAAAATGAGCCAGGCTATGGTGGTGCACGCCTTTAATCCCAGCACTCAGAAGGCAGAGACAGGTGGATCTCTAAGTTTGAGGCCAGCCTGGTTGACAGATCCAATTCCAGGATAACCAGGGCCACACAGAGAAACCTTGTCTTGGCAAAAAGGAAAAAAAGAAAAGAAAAATTGTTTAAAATAAATGTGCTCCAAAACACATCATTGCAATGTTCTAAAGAACATTAAAAAGGAAATAGGTATTTTGTAAGTTTGCTGAGGTGTTAAAAATAGAAGATAAATCCAAAAGATTGGGAATCAAAACGGATGAATAGTTGTACACAGTCTTAGGATCTAAAGGACAACTGGATCCAAAACATTAAAATTCTCAAGGCTAATCATCACTGGGTATGTTTTAATTTAATGCAGAAGATTAGATATGATTTCAATTATGAGTTCTGACAATATTCTTTCCCGTGTACTTTTGCACAAGACAATCCCACCACTTGCCCCCTCCAAATGAGGCAGGAAAAACAGAGCAAAATAAGGGGTAGCATAAAAGATAGAGGGAAGAGAGACCAGAGATTAAGATACTCATTGGTCACCCATCACAGAGATGGGCACAGCGGAGAACATGCAGTGGAGACAGAGGAGGACTGGTCAAGGTTACAGAAGGTCACATGCCCCCAGGACAAGTTTCCTTATAAAGATTTAATATACAAACTACCCAGTACATCTAAACACACTGAAAAAAAAAATACCAAAGTAATTTGTGGAAGGCATAGGATTGAAGTAATACATACAAAAAAAAAAAACCCTGAGCAACAAAAATAATAAATAAATTTGTTATTATTATTAAGTCTGGTGGCAAAAGAGAAGAATCCAGGAAAATGGATGGAAGTGTAGCACGCTTTGTGGTGTAACAAAGAATGGTGCTTTGGAGCCATGGTGGAGGAGAGAACACACCGAACACTTTTCTGGTAAACCGCCTGGTTCTAGCAGGAAGAGCAGGAAGACAGTTGTTTAGGGATTGGAGTGAAATGAAGTCCTTTGCCTTCTACATTTGAATCTGCATAGATTACACTCACAGATGGAGAATGAAGTCATAACACAAAGCATGGGATAGTAACTTCCAAAATAATAGGTTAAAGATCATCTAAAGTGATTCTCTGGCAAAAGTGAAAGGGTAGTGGAGACACAGCATGGCAAAAGTTTGAGAAAAGGATTTAAAATGTTTTTATTCTTTAACAATTTCTCTATTTCTTTATTGATTCTTTGGGAATTTCACATCATGCACCCTAATTCTTCACTTCTCAGTCCCCACCCCCCATATCTTCTCCTCACCCCTGCAGGAACCCTGCTCAAGAAAATTTTTTAAAAAAAGACAAAATAAAGCAAACAACAAACAAAAGAGGAAGAAGAAGGAGAAGAAGAAGAAGAAGAAGAGGAAGAGGAAGAGGAAGAGGAAGAGGAAGAGGAAGAGGAAGAAGAAGAAGAAGAAGAAGAAGAAGAAGAAGAAGAAGAAGAAGAAGAAGAAGAAGAAGAAGAAGAAGAAGAAGAAGAAGAAGAGGAACTCACCACTAATCCATTTTTCCAGCTTCTCCAACACCTCTCCGTTCATCCTGGTGGTACTGGGAGCAGTGTGTCACATAGTCCAACAAGCTTCACTTCAATTGCAATGAGTCATTGATCTGGTTCAAGGCCTCTGGTTTCAGGTACACCATCATCACGGGATCCTCACCAAAAATCTTCTGGAATAATATGCCAATTTTTAAAAAAGGAGGAGTGGGGAATCTGAAAACTCAGGAGACAGGAAGTATTCTTCCAGAAGAATAGGCATTCTTGAAATGTGAGGCGGGTCCAACCCTTGGAGAACAGACATCTGAGCCTTAGCAGCATCTTGGAAAAATTTATTTCTTACATGAAGCTCTTGGAGGCTCTATCCGAGCTATCTCACAGAGAGGAAAGAAAATTTCTAGACGTCACATCAATGCACAACACTGATCTCTGGGATAAATGTTAGGGAAAGATGGTGAAAACATGGAGCTATTTGCAGACACAAACACTGAAAAATGAGGTAGAGAGAGACTGGCATGATCATCCTGGTATATATTAAAGGAAAGACTAGAACTCTGGTAAGTGGTGAGAGAGACCACACCCTAGTCTGACATGAGTTCAGACAACAATAAACAGAAAGAACCGAAGCCAAAGCCAAAAGACTGTCCTGGCTGCCTCCTATAGCTGTTCAGTCACAGTGGACAAGGGGCAATTAATGCCAAAGTAATCCATGATTATGTGTCGTGTCTTCATCAAGTCCCTGTGTGCACAAAAACACACTGGTGTGAAACATCCAGAAAACACCTTATAGCTTAGGACACTGTTCGGTTGACAACCCAAGAAATGCAAGTGCTGCTATCCTGAAGTTCGCGAACATCTGACCAGATAGGGCACAGAGCTAGTAAGTATCTTCATTCAGCATCCTTCTCCAGCAGCTAGGGAACGACCCCTTATGGGAAAGTCTTCCATAAGCATTTTTCATACAAATAAAATCGGTAATTGCATTTTCTTTACACAATCTCGGCAGGCAGTGTTTTCCATCAGCAAGAGTCACGCCTGGTTATCTGCCACTCTTAAAAATGATTCCTTCATATAACAGGTAAGAAGTTTGCACACTGGGACCCAAACTTTGTCACAGAACTATTTTAATTTTTACACGCATTATTATTAAATTGCTACAACACAAAAATCAAGAAAGATTTTGCAGTGCCACAAAATTGATCCAAAGATATACGTTCTTTATTTAAGAGATGCTGAGCTTGCTAGGACTGCCGAGAGGTGTCTACTTAGGAGGCTATCTGCAGAACTCTTCTTCAGACTAGCCCCCTGGACCTCCTCTGGTTTCCCAGCCTCAGGCACCTAGAACCCAAGCTCTAATTAAAGATAAGAGTCCAGCCAGAGGAAACCATTCTCAGGCCAGAAAGACTTGATGAAGACAACATGCTACAGACAGGCAAAAGCTAATTCACCTCCTAAGATTCGGGGTGAAATAGGAATACTTGTGTTTCTCAACAGAATATTGGGAAAATGCATGTGCAACATTGATATAGGAAGTCCTTCTGTATATGTGTTGCTTTATATTGCTTAATGAATAAAGAAACTGCCCTGGCCTGTTGATAGGGCAGAGTCGAACTAGGTGAGGAAAACTATACGGAATGCTGGGAGAAAGAAGGCAGAGTTAAGGAGAGAAGCCATGTAGCTCCACTAGAGACAAATACTGGATTGAACCTTGCTGGTAAACCACAGCCACATGGCGATACACAGATTAATGGAAATGGGTTAATTTAAATATAAGAGTTAGCCAGAAATATGCTTAAGCTATTGGCCAAACAGTATTGCACATAATATAGTTTCTGTGTGGTTATTCAGGGGCTTCCGGGAACAAACAAGAGGCCTCCCACTGCACATCACGATTCACTAATTTTTAAACAATTCAAACATATGGCATGTTCAAGCATTTAATGTACTTCTGAGCTACCTTCGTGTGCAATACAAGGGACAGTAGATCAGACAGCACTCACTGAAAGCCTGCCTTTACAGAGAAGAGACACTCAAAAAGAGAAGAACCAAACAAGAATAGCATGGCAAAGGGACCATGAAATAGGTGAGGGAGCTAAGATCACAGGCGACTTGGCAAGCATCACCAAGGTTGTTTTGAATAAATCACCTTTGCACCTTTCTTTCCTCCTCCCCTCCATCTACACTGATTTACGGTAGCAGGACAGAAGTTTAAGTGAGGGCTTCACTTAAGTGCGGAAAGAGCACACCAGGCTCAGCAGATGCACTGGCTGTACATTTTGGGAGGAAGAGCAACCACCTCTGCTGTGTTCAGAGGGGGCATCATAGCTCACTGTGCAACAGCATTTAAAAGAATGCACCTCAAGCCTGAGCATGTAGGGGGGAAGGGAGGCGAGGCCAGTTTTTAAGAAGCATCTTATTTTCTTAGTGGGACTCACGTTCCATCTCCAACACAAATGTGCTATTAGGTGAATCAGAAATAACTGATACAAATCTTTCCACTGAGCCAGTGGGAAATTCCAACCTTTGTAAGTGCTAAAGCAGCAACCTTTTAGAAAAGTGTCTATGTCTTTTGAGCTCTTTCTGGGGAATTGCATATAAAGCATTCTGAAAACATAAATACTTCCTTATTTTTTTCCAGGATCCATTCTGCAAGCTACAAGACTACCCAGGACAGACATTGTCAGGGCTCAAAGTGTTTTCAAAATTGTATTCACAGCTAACATGTTTGTCCAATATGGCATTAGAAAACAAAGTCAAAACAGTCTTTGAGGAGAATGAAAAAAAAAAAAAAGAAAGCATTTCCTAATTTTTCGTCCCTGTGAAATGTCTAAAGAAATCTATTTTTGCTGCCAACATTCCTATCATTTAATAACTTGACAGTCTCTTTCGGAAGAATGTCGTTGAGAGATTTCCATTTAGAGGGACTGGGCACATGATGATTGACCACACTAAGCTCCGAAGTGGCATGTCCTGATTGATTCCAGACAGGAAGAGAAAACCATATGCTAAATGTTTCTGTCTTCTTCTGGGTGAGAATAGTAATTATTGCTCAAGTCCTAGGGCAGGGGCTCAAGGTGCGTGTGTACCAAGACTCATTTTCTAGTTAAACCTTTGAGTCATTCCCCTGATGATTAGTTCAGCTTTCCATCTGACTTGGAACAAGAAAGTCAAGGCAAAAATCTAAACTTAAACGCATCGGGCTTCTACTTTGAGAAAACGACCTAACTATAATGAGATATGAACAATAGAGGGAAATAAGAATTTTTACATTAGAGATCTAAGAAAGAATATCATAGAAGAGTTAAGAATATTTGAACATATCTCTCCTGTTTGTGGGCCATAATGGACTGAAGGTTTATGTCATTTCCGGCCCCAAAATTCACATGTTGAAGCTCTAACAGTCAATGAGAAGGCAGAAATTTGTGGAAGTGTTCTTTGGAAAGTAATAGAAATAACAGGTGAACTGTTACTCAGTGTCAGAGCACTGCTCACGCATGCGCAAGATCCTGGGTTTGTTCTCCAGTACTACACATGAAGGAAGGAAAAAAAGAATGAGGGAGGGAGGGAGGGAGGGAGGAAGGAAGGAAGGAAGGAAGGAAGGAAGGAAGGAAGGAAGGAAGGAAGGAACTATGTTAGATGAGGCCGCATGGGTGGGACATAATGATAACATGAACTGTCCAGATGAGAAGACCACAGAGAACACCCCCCACAACACCCAACCCCCTTCTCCTGCTCCTCTTTTCCCTCTTCTGGCTTCAAACTTGCTGTTGCTATCATGTAGTAAGGAGCAGCAGGCTGCGTTCCCGCCCAGCTCCCGCATGGCTAGCTTTATACTTGAAATAACAACACACAAATTTTATTCTTTTAAACACTGCTTGGCCCATTAGCTCTAGTCTCTTACTGGCTAACTCTCTTATCTTGATTAACCCATTTCTCATAATCTGTGTAGCACCACAAGGTGGTAGCTTACCAGGAAGGATCTTAACCTGCGTCCATCTTAGAGAGGAGAGCTATGGCGACTGTCTCACTGCCTTCTTCCTCCCCGCATTCAGTTCTGTCTACTCCACCTATGTAAGCTGCTGTCCTATCAAAGGCCAAGCAGTTTCTTTATTAATTAACCAATGAAAACAACAGATAGACAGATGATCCACCTCCATCACTATCATCCGGGGACAGCCATAATCCACCATTAATTTGAATTAAGACTTCTGATGCTAAAAATCCTTTACCAAAAATCCTTTCCTGGAAGAAGAAACTATTGACCTTTCTGGGTTTCTAAGCAATCCACTGAGAACACACTGTG
This sequence comes from Alexandromys fortis, assembly GCF_014885135.2. NCBI lineage: Eukaryota > Metazoa > Chordata > Mammalia > Rodentia > Cricetidae > Alexandromys > Alexandromys fortis. Next base: position 6,265,236 of record NW_026067912.1, on the reverse strand, counting down.
CTTGAATATGGAGCCCCTGATGTGTAGAAACAACAGTCATTTGGGAGAGAGAGTGCCCTTTCTCACTGCACTCTCTGTTACTCATTCAGAGGCAGTTAGCACTTCAGAACTGCTGAGGACAAACAGCCCTCAAAAACTATAAAGAATGCTACCCAGCCCCGTGCTGGGAATGACTGTTGTTATAATTATTCCTAATCAATTTTAATCAGGAAACAACACATCCATTTAAATAAAATAAAAATAAAATCCCCAGGAAGAGAACCAAAGTCTGATTCCAAGAAAACCTGAAGATTTCAGCTTTCACAAAGAAAATCTAATTCTGCCAAAATTGAGCACATTTTACATTTAATTTTGCTCTGATTTATGACTAAATCCCCAGGGTACCAATGGTCCATAAAAAACCATTAACTCTGTGGAGGCAATTGTTAGTTTTTATAATAAAAAATGCATACTGCTTATACCATTATTGCTTGGGAAATTAGGGAACAAAGCTTCTAATACCCTGTGCATGGAATACTGTAGCAAACCACTTAACTTGCAATAATAGAGTATTGACTGGGTACAGTGATATGTGAGACACAGTCTCAACCAGATTAAGCCACCATCACACTGTGCTCGATAGAGCGATAGAGTCGCTCTCACAATACATTCTTTCATTCCACCTCGGCCAAAGAATTCCAAACAGATTAGCTATGGAAAGACCTGAGAATTGCCACCTGCGGAATAGATACTCTCTTCCTTTTGTTTTGGAAGGCCTGACTTCAATGCTTACTTATTCCTATTCCTATTTGAAAATAATCTTTAGGACTCAATAATACTATGCCATTGACTTAAACCATGTCTGGATTAATAACAGGCATTTCCGGGGGTTAATCTCATGTTGACCCTTTGAGATAATCATCATTGTAAAAAAATAAAATAAAAATAAAAAATAATTTTAAAAAAACTTGGGCTATAGCATCTGCAGGTTTGGAAAGGATGAAAGAACAAATCTAAGAGATTTTAAAAGATCTGTCAAGTGATAGATGAGAGAGAGAGTTTATATTGCACAGGGACAGGACATGATACAGTATCTCCTGGTCCCTGATACTGCCCTTTAATGGACACAGCAACATTAGACTGGAAGCATTTTCTTTGCTTCTTAAACAGAAGCGCTTTAAAGACAGGACTGGTGAGATGGTTCAACCTTTTAGAGCACTGGCTGCTCTGCCAGAGAACCTGGATTCGATTCCCAACATGCACATGATAGCTCACAAATTTCCGTAACTCCATTTCCAGAGGCTCCAATGCCTTCTTCTGCCCTTTTTGGGAACTAAGAGCAAATGTGGTACACAAACTTATATGCAAGCAAAACACCCATAGACATAATAAAATTTTTAATTAAAAGAGTAGCAGAGAAATTCTAAGTAGTTCTACCAGAAGCACATAAAGAAGAAAGAAGAAGCAATACCCTGAACAACATACCTAATTAAAGACCAGAAAAAAAAAATTCCACGTAGCTCAAGCACACCAAATAAGCAGCAGGTCCTTAAAACTCTCCTTCTGATTCTATATAAATGCTATTACTCCATTGACTTCAGCCTTATCCTCTGCCAGCAATTGTAAAAATATAAATTTTATGGAGACTCTTGAAGGTGATTCTCCATGAGTCTCAGAGTTCTACAAGTCTTTGTGGGTAGAAACATTGATAAATACTTTCTGAGTTATCCTTAAAATGGGAAACAACCAACATTCTTGAAGAACAGAGATGGTGTCTCCTTGTGTAACAAGGGTAAACCTTCTTGCCTAGCTGTGTGTGAAAGGTATTCTCTTTCCTCTCTCTCTCTCTCTCTCTCTCTCTCTCTCTCTCTCTCTCTCTCTCTCTCAGCAAAGTTTGAGATCGCCTGTAAAATACTCACGGAAACCCTCCTTTGAAGTCACTGTGAGACGACTCTGGGGTCGGGTGAAGCAATGTGAAGTTCACGCTGCCCAATGAGTCATTAAGTGATGAACTTCTTTGCCTCTGACATGGGAATGTCAGGTCTTCTGCCAACATACATGAAACCGTCAGCAGATGACCTCCTAGCTCGTAACTAAAATAAACTCTCAACCCTCAAAGTTCTAGAAACCATTCACCAGTCATGGCAATAAACATACCTTATCTAACCAACTCCTCTCTCATAGGAATGGCAAACTGCTTGACTCCTGAATCTTAATGGTTCTCAGTAAGAGGTGCTTAAAATATTTCCCTGTCACACATACGCATAAACTAACATGTCAACTACTGTTCCCACACAAAATTGCATATTCTCCCTCCCAGATTCCATTGAGCAGCAGAGCATCAAACTTTCCTGGGGATGCCTGTGGCCATGCCGCAGCATGATTTGTGGATAGTGCTCCCAGCTTCTTCTCTTCAGTTCAGTGCAGACTTGGACATGAAGGTCCTGGAACTACTCTGCTAGGCAAGGAGTTCCCACATCCTCTTATTTTAAGTTTTAAAAAAAAAGCACTGTTACTCCTTGTAGCACATTTTATAACCAAACTGTCCCTCCAATTCAAATTAAAGACTCAGTTTCTTACATTAAAGAATACAGACCGTTTCTAAGTGAGGTATATCAGATTTGGATTGTGGAGTAGTGGAGATAAATTCATACAACATCTCCTTAGTCATCCTATTACAAAACCATCTATTTTATGAGTATCTGTGAAAATACTCTTTTAAAAAACCAAGAGCTAGCATATTCTCTCTCTCTCTCCCCCCCCAAACACACACACACAGAAAACAAGTTGAATAAATACATAGCAAAAACAGTAAAAAAAAAATTAAGTATAAATGGAGTGGACTTTAAGGGCTTGGGACAAATGCACATAGATCCTGAACCAGCTCCTGGCAGAAAGGGCGAGGATGTCAAGGTTGCCATCAGTCTTGAACACTTCTGTGTAGGCAATATCTCTTTGCAAATGGTCCCCAGGCTTTGAAATTGGTCACGCTTCTATCCAGGTGCCAAGGCCCATTTGTATATCCAAATATGCTAACCAGTAATTATGGAAATTAGTATGTGTAAAACAAGGGTGGAATGGATTGATTGCTCAACACGAAGCAAACTAAAAACTGAGTTTTGCTATCTCTCATTTTTCTGTTTTCTTCCTCAGAAAAAGAAGAAGACACAGACATGAGAGGGAACAAGGAAACCATCTGGGTCACAATGGCTCCAAGTTTCACATTCAGACCTGCCATCCAAGTGAGGATTTAGAAGCACTTCTCTTAAACCAATAACTGAGTGGTGCCTGCCAATTTCTCCCAGAACTTGGCTTTTCTTAGCAAGCCACTCCATTGCCTTTATCCTTTTTGTCCTTCATAATGAGAATAAGAGAAAATGATGAATTGTACATAGTCACCAGGGATATTATAGGGGTAATGGATGCAAAATGAATTGGATCCAACACAAAGAGGGGGTAGGATAGGCTTTTCAAGATGCTGGAGCTTCTCAGAAAGGCATACAATTTATTAAAAAGAAAATAAGTAACATCTAGAAAGATTAACACATTGGCCCAAAAAATAACAGTGATTAAAAATTTTTACTAGCCTAGAAATTATTTAGCAGTCAGGCCTATGTTTATAGGAAAATGAAAAATTCATAAAATATAGCCAGGACCAAGTTATTAATAGAAACAAGTAAAAGAAAAAAAGCTATGTCCGTCCAAGGAAGCCAGCTAACATTTGATGCTGTTTCCTTAACTGGAATTTCTCCAAGAGGTGCTGCCGCCACCCAGCCCTCTGAAACAGTTCTGCAACTACAGGTTTGTTACAAATTTAATCATTGAAATAATTCTTAGCAGGCACCATCTAAGAAGAAAATTGTTCACTGGACACTTGATCCTGAAAGAGGGATTTCGGAGAAAACAAACAAACACTATAACCTGTCTCAGTTTCATTAAACAGATTCTCCAGACGGCATCAACACTCTGCATGTGAAAGTCATTTAACTGATTGTGAGAGCGCTCAGTGCTCTGAGGGATTGCATATATCTTATGGTCAACATCATGTGTTTAGTGGAGGCCGGCCACGCAGGTAAGAGGTTTGAACTGCACAGCTTCTAGAAATCTATCAAAGCAAGGCAGGGAAAGCATTTCAGATGCCTACAATTCTACCAAATCAAACACTCAAATTATCCAGAATGATTGCGAGTCAGGTTAGTTTTCTGCTGGAAAAACCTCCTTGCAGCCCAGTGAGCTCATGCCTTATTTGGCAATAAGGGTCTGGATCCATGGGCTGGGCATCCAGGTGACCCCCATTTCTGTGTAAATGCTTCAGCTGGTGCCAAGGGCTGCATGCGGCTTGGAACTGGTAAGGAAGAGATTAAACTGAAGGCATAAACACCTGCCTCAAGGCCTGTGGGGAGCCCTAGCCATTCTGACAGGCCGTTGGTGGTAATTGTCCTGTCTCATCCAATAAACAGGCTCTTCCAGCACTGAGAGGTTGATGTCTCCTGTCAGTTGACCGTAATTCCAATCACTTCCATCACACATATATGTTTTATTTGCATCACACCTGTCCCGCCACAGAGCAGGAGAGCCCAATTAAACTCTGATTAGCGCATATGCTGCCCAAATCTGACAAATGGCTGTTCTCAATGAAATCGAAGAACTGTGTAGAGAAAGCCAGACGGCCACTAAAGAGTGGAAAGATGGGACACAATGACATTGGGAAGATGCGACACACAAAGATGGACTTGAAAGAAATCAGTTGCATTAGTTGTACAACCCACTGCTACTGATACATGAGGAGCGTAGATAGTACATGCGCAGAAGAAGGGAATGTTTGGTTTTAAACGCTCATGAGGAAAAGAAGTAGCAAAGGGATGGATGGGATCATGTGGCTTGACTCAACTAAGTTTAGACTGCAAGGACATCTGGATATTAGCATCTGGCAGAAGCGTCATCTGGGCTATTGAATCGCAAGCACAAATACAGACAAGGTCATTGCGGTGATGACGTGTCATCTCAACTTGTCTCTGCATCTATATTAGTTAGGACCATGCCAGCTGCTCTGGAAAATAAAACCGTTGTATACAGTAACGACATTCTTGGTAATCAGGCCACTCTTCTCCGTGTGGACATTGAGGAGATAAGCAGAACGCTCCCATCTGTGGTTCTGTCGATTCTCGGGCTCCTGGAGTCTTCTGTGTCCAGATAACAGAGGAAGAGTGTATAGCAGCCATTGACTTCTATTCGTCTTGTTTCAGAGGACGAAAGGACTCGGAGGGCACAGCAGTCCTCTGTGAGGCAGTTAATGTTACAAGGAGCGGGGAAGACATTATTTACAGTGGAGTGGCTGCTCGTAAGGTATCTGTGCTTCTGTAAATAGCCCCTAGCCCAGGCTCCTGTCAGCCACCATAATGAAACTCAATGAGTCACATGCACACCAAAAAAAAAAAATACACACACACATTAAACTAGAAGAGGGATGAGTATAAGACAGGAACGGGATCCGCAAGCATGGGAGGGAAACAAGGAAGGGTAATGGGGAATAAACATGATCAAAGTAATCAAATAACTGCTTGAAATATTATAGTGAGCCCTCATATAATCAAATTTATTTTAAAAGAGAAAGATTGGCTTCTTAAAACTCAGATCAGGAAAATATCCTCTCCCTTTAAGAGAATAGCCAGGCACACAACCACAATTTGATGAAAAGAAAATTATGAAATAATGGGTCTAGGTAGACTATGTCCTGCCAAAGGTGACCTTACATTGTGGAAATAACAACCTTAAATTTGGTGGACAGTCTCTTTAGTCTCTTGTACGAAAGTGACTGCCCAGGAGTTGCTCTAAGATGGCAGTCATTTCAAATTTAACTTTCCCGTTAACGTGGATTATTATATCACATTGCCCTGCTTCCCCATCCCTGGTAATTTCAAGGGATTGTTCTTCAAGATATAGGAGGAAATTGGACCAAATAGTGAAGATGTCTCGTAAGGTACAGTTGGTAGAAGGAATATAACACAAACACCTTCGCTACAGAAAGAAAGACACTGCTGCCATTTTCAACCTTTCCTTCTCTTTGGTTCTGGTTCAGCAGCATTGGCTGGGGTCTGATTCTGCCACAGGAACTTGGAATTCAGTACCCATATAAAAATCTATATATTGCTGCATGTATGCCGTGGAAGGCAGAGACAGGAGGATTGCTGGGACTTTCTAGTTGTCATCTTAGCTCAGACTTCATGGGGAGAGGGTTTCAAAAGTAAAAGATGGATAAAAGCACAGAACAGAACACTCAACACCCTCCCCTGGCCTCCGTACATGCACACAAGTACACAGAAATGCTTAGTGCCGCACACAGGTATACCTCACACGGCCAGAAAAGGCTACTCTGGGTAAGGCACCAGGTAGAAGCAGTTTATGTCACTCAAGTAGGGAAGATGAAGCCAAGTGGCAGTCACACAGAGAGGAAAAGTCAAATATTTGGGGCATGAGTCAGAAAATTCCAAAAGTCTACTTAAAAGGACCCCTGTCAATGTTTGCTTCCACGAAATCGTATTATTTGTGCCATGAAACAGAGCCTGTGAGCTACAGCGTTCGTCCAGATTAGTAATTCATTAAGGATCCAGGGCTGGAGCTTCAACTTCTAAAATGCATGATGGAAAGTTCTGTTGATTATGGAGTCTCATTTCCTCGTCAGCATCCACCAAAAGCAGCGACTGTAAGTGCCTCTGCCGCACAGTTCTGCTGACTTATGATCCCGACTCTGCCAACGCTCATCTGCTTCTAGGCACAGCTGTTTGCAAATGGAACCGTGCTTTCTGCAGACAGTGCCAGCCCGCCTGGCCCCAGAGCAAGAGAAGAGATTTGGGGCATTCAATATTTTAAGGTTGGAGCCAAGATTCTAGGCCATCACCTGCAAATTCAGATCCCTGGGAGCTAGTCCTTTCCCAGTGCACAGCCCCAGGCAGATCTTAGAGGGATGCTAGGAGAACTCAACTCCTAGATCTTTGATGACTTCTTTGAGCCTGTCAAGAAAAAGAATAAATTGAAGGATAATGAAGAAAGCTGTCATGTGTGGTGCCTTCTCTACCTTTGCCCAAGCGGGTAGAGAAAACTGTACCCAAGTTGGTAATTACAGAATTTGAATCTGCACGTGTTTGGTTTTGCTGTTTTGTTATCAATTTTAGTAATTCAGAGTATATATTTTACATATTTGTTGGGGTTATTTTGTGCAGAAGCCAGGAAAGGGTGTGTGATTCCATGGACACAGAGTTACAGGTGGTTGTGAGCTGTCCAACGTGGGTTTAAGATCCTCTGCAAACACAGCAAGTGCTCCTAACCACTGAGCCATCTCTCCAGACCCTAGAGTTTATATTTTCAAAAAGTACAATATGTGAATCTACTTGGCAGAGCACTTGGAAGAGGTGAGAGCCAGTGAGATCGTCGTTAATGAGAGTAAGACCCATAAAGAGTCACATTTTCGATGAGACTGACTTAGCAGTGTTTCACTGTATTAGCACCTACCTCGTCCTCTTCTTAATGAACCCCACTGCAACTGCTCAACATCTCTCAGGACTTCTTAAGGCTAGGATCCAAAAGGCCAGGTATAAATGTGTTTGAAAGTCATGGTTTTGTTTATTACATACTATTACCACTTACTATATAATACAAAATTATTCTGTTGTATTTTATCTCTTAAGCTTAATTCAGGTTCCGAAGGATAACATCTAAAGACATGAAGTGTGTGTGTGTTTATGTGTGCATTTGCACTAATTAGTGTGTATACATGTAGAGTCAGAGGGTGATATTGGGTGGCTTTTTCAATGGCTTTCTTTGTCACTTGGGTCTCTCATTGAACCTGAAATGGATTGATTTGCTTGGACTAGCTGTCTAGCAAGCTTCGCAGATCCTCATGTCTCTGTCCCAAACTCTATGTCAGTCCTGGAGTTGTAGGCTCATCCTTCTCAGATCAACTTTTTAGATGGGTTACAGAGGTACAAACTCAGGTTTTCTTGCTTGCTTGGTAGACACATTACCAACTATACCATGTTGGGACGTATACCCTTAAAAACATAGTAGGGCTTAGTGCGATGCTAAGCATTAAATTACTTCCATTTATCTTCCTTCCTTTTCTAAAATATATTTACAGCGAATATGTATGATTACTGTACTAAGAAGACAACTGTATTATACAATAAACCTAAGAAGACGAAAGTAACAGTTTTAGTGGAGAAATTATTGATGAATCCAAACAATAGTTAGATCTTAACTTTTCCTCTAAATATTGAAAATAATAGCCAAATCTGATTGAAAATCAGTTGATAAACTTAATTTTAAATGTAGCTATATTATAACAAATTAAAACACACAGTTCACTTCCCATGCCCCATGCTGTCATTTGATTCTATTCCTTCAGGCCTTCACAAGCTGATGGCTGGGTCCCTCAAAGAGCCACATAATCTTCTGAATCAGATTCCATGCTCTTACCAGGATATATTCCTCTTTGGTTTGCCACAAAACCATCCTTCTGCTGGAATGTTTTTAAACAAGTTATTGAACCACAGAAAGGACATTGCTTTCAAAGCTGTAGTCTAGTCCAAGAGTCCTGTTGGGATTCTTGGCTCATTCTCTGGAAGCTCTTACACAAAAATCAGCAGAGAGAGGCAGCCCCTTTTGGTGATGGCTCCCTGAGCAGAGGGTATGTCAACCAGTCCACTCAGTAAGGAAGTTTTAGAAGATAAACAACCCACACTACAAGACTGACAGTAACTCAAAGCAAACTGAGAGGCCCTCAGCTCCATGCAGACAAAAGAGAAGGCCAAAGACAGCAGAAGCCCCAAATAAAGTCAAATTTATTTATTGTACAGTGGGAACATTCTGGAGATGCCACAAAGCTGTGATATTGCCAGTGAGAAAATTAATGAAGTGTTCGAGGACAACTGGTTTGTTCTCCACTTTCAAAGCAGCCTCAATATATTGTTAAAGACAAGCTTAAATGAATCCCTATAAATAAAATGGGAGCTATTCCCCCAATGACAATTTACATGAGTACTAGAGCTTGGCAAAGTTCGTGTGAGACTCCTAACATGCCACAGTCAGCTATTGATTGATGGCATGTAAAGTCTACACAGCTAAGCACACTTTGGGGAATTTCTAGGAGGGTAATTTCAGAGTTTAAGAATAGGTAACACATCCTTGATATATATGGCACCATCCCATGAGATGTGGTACCGAACAAAATTAAAAGGGGAAAGCCCTCACTGAGGATGAGCTGTCATGGTAGCAAAAGGTACCATGCAAACCTTTATGGGAAGGAAGCAACCAAAAGCCCTATCCAGCTATGATGCCTGTGAACTCACAACAACAACCATCATGGCACAATCTTATCTGTTGATTTCATTGGCTAATAATAAAGAAACTGCCTAGGCCCTCATAGGACAGAAAATTAGGTAGGTGGAGTAAACAGAAGAGAATGCTGGGAAAAAGAAGCTTAGTGAGGAGTCGCCATGATGCTCCCACTCCAGACAGACGCAGGTTAAGATCCTCTCTGGTAAGCCAGCTCATGGGCTACACAGAATATTAGAAATGGGTTAGAACAATATGTAAGAGCTAGCCAATAAGAAACTGGACCTAGCCGGGCCAGGCAGTGTTTGAAAGAATACAGTTTCCGTGTAATTATTTC
>NW_026067912.1:6235683-6253263 GCF_014885135.2 Alexandromys fortis | reverse complement strand
ACACACACACACACACACACACACACACACACACACACACACGAGAGAGAGAGAGAGAGAGAGAGAGAGAGAGAGAGAGAGAGAGAGAGAGAGAAATGACAACAAAGATGATACTTTTCAATAAGCATAGGTAGCCCCCCAAATTACTTTTCAATAAGCATAGGTAGCCCCCCAAATTAATGTCTTGTAGATACTATAGAATAATCACTACTGATTAGTTTGGGGCAGAGCCAGACTTTAGGATCAAATTTATTTTCTGAAAACATAGAACTTAAAAATATAGACAGCTAGAATAAAACATAAACACTTCTAGATAATGAATGAAAATAAGTCAGTTTCAGAAATATTCAAAAAAAAAATTGCCTAGCCAAAAAAAAAGTTAAGACACCAAAAAATGCACGTAGTGTGATTCTATTCATATAAAATTTGAAAGTAGACAAATTTAAAGTATGTATATTAGGAACATATGTTTAGGTGGTAAAACCGTATAGGAACAAAAGAAGAGAGTAGGCACTGTCCATGGTAATATAGTCACGAAGAGGAAGTAGTAGGCTGCTCCTGGCAGGGAAAACATTATGTCTCAATCTGCTTGACGATTGCACTCATGTTCATTTTATATAATTTCTGCTTAGAAACTTTTCCCAATGTTTGCTTTATTTCAAATAATAAGAATGTCTAAAGTGTACTAAAGGCAGAGAGGACTTGAAGACCAGTCTGGTTTTACTATTTTGCATGTGTTCTCTCTTCATAGCTGTGTATAAATCTGAAAGGTGACATTTACACGGGTGCACTTAAAGATTTAGGGTGTGGCATGTCTTTCTCATACCTGCATTTGTGTGTGTACAAATACTGAAGAAGCTTTCTAGTCAAATGTTCATACCAGCTTTTTCTAAACGTCTGTGCTGGACTGGGGATATTTCATTGCTGCTATGGATCAATGACACCTGCAGATTCTTTGTTTTCATTTGCCACATAGGGTCTGTCTATGGGATTACTGTGTCATTGTTTACTGGCTATGTGGGATAACAACTCGTCCTTCAGTCAATACATTTTAAGATAGAATCATTTCCAACCACATCTAGCATAGGAACACACATCACCCAGAATGTGAGCTTTGACCCTGATGCTAACCAAATAGGACTCAGGGTTGCATTTTATTTATTTATTTATTTATTTATTAAAGATTTCTGTCTCTTCCCTGCCACCGCCTCCCATTTCCCTCCCCTTCCCCCAATCAAGTTCCCCTCCCCTCTCAGCCCAAAGAGCAATCAGGGTTCCCTGCCCTGTGGGAAGTCCAAGGACCACCCACCTCCATCCAGGTCTAGTAAGGTGAGCATCCAATCTGCCTAGGCTCCCACAAAGCCAGTACGTGCAGTAGGATCAAAACCCATTGCCATTGCTCTTGAGTTCTCAGTAGTCCTCATTGTCTGCTATGTTCAGCGAGTCCGGTTTTATAAAGAACATTGAGCCTATAATTAGTGATCCTAGAGAAGCTAAATAAGGAGAACCCAAAGAAAAACATATAGGCATCCTCCTGAATATTAACCTTCATTAGGCAAGGAAAGGAGACAGAGACAGAGACCCTCATTGGAGCACCGGACAGAAATCTCAAGGTCCAAATCAGAAGCAGAAGGAGAGAGAGCACGAGCAAGGAACTCAGGACCGCAAAGGGTGCACCCACACACTGAGACAATGGGGATATCCTATCGGGAAATCACCAAGGCCAGCTGGCCTGGGTCTGAAAAAGCCTGGGATAAAACAGGGTTGCATATTTTAAGGAACAGTAGAAGCAAAAGCAATTGTCCAGGATAAGGACTAACAGATTGTGAAAACCCGTGCGATTCCCCCTTAGGGTTACACTATCTTAGGAAACCACTGGCTAGATGCTTCACTTCTTAGTAAATATCATCACTATATGTTGGTCATGTGACTAAATACAGCCAAACAGAACAGGAGCAAAACAGAAGGTCTCCACTTCCAGGTCAGCTACCTAAATCCCCCTTTCGGTACTCTATCTTCTTCATATCTCACAGCGATCTGAAAGGGAGATTAGCCCTAAAGTGGCCTTAAATTTTTATTAAGGTGGAAAAGTTTCCTTCAGCCCAGGAGCCTGAGTAGCTAAACAGGTACAGGTCACCCCCTGCCGTCTGGACATTGACGAAATCCTTTTCTGTGAGCAAGGAAGGAGTGTCAGTGGTATCTGCCTTTATTTCTTTTTGGACCTCTCTGCCAGAGTAGTCAGCCTACACTAATGCAAGAAGTGGTACTAGAACCCCATGAGGAGTGGGAATTAAATGGAAGCAAGAGTGAGGAAAGTTTAGCACTGTGGCTTTGGCTTTTTTAAGTGCTGAGCGTGTGTGAGCTGAGTCAGAACCCAGGACACCGCTGCAAACTTTAGACTCTTCAATATGATTAAGTTTCGAGAGATGAGCTCTTGAACATAAAGAAAAGTGATTGATGACAGCCTGTTCAGTCCATTTCTTCCTGCCAATCACTCCTTTCTCTGAAGGATCCTCTGGGTTTGGTGAGATGCGTTGCACAGTGGGCAACCAAAGCCCAATTGAGCTGCGAAACAAGCCCAATACGCTAACCATCAGGGACAATGAGCCAGCTGGAGACTAGAAGGCGAGTCCCGCACATCAGCACATGGAGGGTGGGAAATCATGTTGAAATATGTATATTGAAGGTTGCTATTTTTTTCCCTGCTTTATCTTTCTTTATGCGGCAAGCGCACGAGTGCAAGCGCATAAGCACACGCGCGCGAGCACACACACACACACACACACAGACAAAAACTCTCACACACTGACATGCAGATAGATTGCTGCACTGCAAAGTGTATTGGTGATTTTATTGATGAATCTCTCAAATCATCACCCAAACAAAATAAGCTGTTCACTTCCCAGCTGGAGTCAAATGGAGGGAAGGCTGTTGTCGCCCCTTCTCTGATGATAAATGAGCCTTCCCCTGCTTATTCGGGTCCTTGACCGAAATTCACAGCTATTCCAGTGACCCACGCAGACCTTTGAGAAGAAAAACGCCACACTCACAAATGCCTAATGAAGCTTGTCTGGGCCATTACTATTGTACCCTGTCACTCTAACTATAATTGATTTGCTAAACTAACTTTTTTTTTTCATAATCAGCCCAGCAGACAAAAACCACCTGACAGAAAATGAAACATCTTGTCCTCTTTTGCTCTTCCTCTTCCCACAGCCCTTGAATCTCATGCAGATTTAAAACTTTCAGTGAAATTTCAAATTCCCTTTCTTTTTTAGTGATGGAGGTAAGCAGATGAGTACCTGTTCTTTTAGAGGGTCTTTGATGAAATAGGATCTGAGGATCACACACAGAGAATATTTTGCCTATGGGACAATCATTTTCATTGAGGCAGAAATCTCAATTGATGAAGAGAGACTTTCTAGGACACTCTGACAAGGTTTTAGGTATCACCTCAGGACCTAATTGGACAAAAGGCAACAGTCAAATAACAATGTCAAATGTGACATACTAGAGGTTATTTCACGTATTTATCCTCCCTAGGAGTTGAGGTGAAATGATACATAGAAAATTCCAGAAAGCTTTCCTGGAACCAGAATTTATCCATAGTGCATGAACTGGCTCTTTGGAGCCCATTCCCCTCTGAGGGATACCTTGTTCAGCCTAGATACAGGAAGAAGAGCCTTGGTCCTGCCTTAAGTGATGTGACTGTGACAGACTTTCTTGACTCCCCGCACCCTCTCAGAGCAAAGGAGGGTTGAGGGGAAGGTGGGAGAGGTGGGTGGAACAGGAGGAAGAGAGTGAATGGGAACTGGGATTGGTATGAAAAATAAAAACGATTGTTTAAAAAAATTATATATAAATAAGTAAGAAAATTCCAGAAAGCATATTTAATATCTCCATCCTCCACACAAGAGAGCACAGTGTGTCTTCAAAGCACTTACCTTAAAACTGTACTCTCTGGTCCCTTACAAGCATTTACTATAAACTCTTCACCAAGGTAAAATTAAACAATTTTCTCTGGGAGGAAATGAAAAGAGCAAAACAACTCTTAGACGAAAGGGCCTGGGGTTCCTGTGTTCCTTTCACAGAGTCAGCTCCCCCACAAGATCCTCAAGGCCGAGTTTCCCCTGGAAGCCATGTACTTTGTGGCTGCTGGGCACCTCTCTTCAACAATGGGAAGATCCGTGTTAACAGCCTGTAGTGACAAGACTCCATTATTTCCAGAACACAGCATCTCAGAAGGACTCGCAGCTACCCAGAGGCTGCAGAGCATTCCATTCAGCCATCTTTGTGAGCCATGAACACCTGAGACAAGATGAAAGCGGAGGAGCCTGCCCTGGGGAGGAAAGGGCTTTTTCCCTTTCAAGTTTTTGAACTTTTCTAGTGCTGTGGAGGTCCAAACCACAGAACCAAGAAGGCTCAAAAGGAAGGCAACAAAAGAGGTTACAAATCAAAGGGCCCTCTCCACTGCCCAGCTCCTGCTGTTCGACTCTCATTGCATGCCAGTGTCTCTCAAACGGATGGCAGCACACAAACCTTTCTTTACGAAGTCAACACATTGTGTCAAGGAGTGTGGGCAACTTGCAAAGGAGCTTGCCTGCTGCCTCTGAACTGCACTGCTCCCTCTTAGCCTCTCTCTCTCTCTCTCTCTCTCTCTCTCTCTCTCTCTCTCTCTCAATAGTTTTACTTTGTTTGGGGGGCTGGGACCTAGGTGTTTTCTCTGTCCTATGATTATGGGATTTCTCTGGAATCTTTATAGAAATTTACCCCTTACACACACCCCTTTCACGCATATGACCATGCTTTCTCACTGTTGTGTTGGTTTCCCTAGGGAGAGGAGCAGAAACTCACCTGGTCGTTCCGGATAAGATAGTGCATCAACAGGACAGAGAAATAGTTCTGTTCTTATCCAGCTTAGTGAGCCGGTGGACTTATTAGGTCTGTTTATAGGAGCATGGGTGAAGCGTTCCTTAAAGGAGAATGATTTTAAAACTTCATCACCAAAATGCCCCATCCCAGCATGGATGAGAGCTAACAAATCCTGCACCACTACCATTGTCTGCACAAAATGCTGGCAAGAAGATCCTATTGTCCATCAGTATTTATTTTTTGCTTACATTTCCTGCATAAGGAACCCTGTGAATATCCGGGGTCTCATAAGTTTCTTTTGAGTTTTATGAGCTGACCCTTAGAAAACAGCTACATAGCACCCAGAGAGGTGTCCCACAGCTGAGACCTTTCTCTGCACACCTACCATATAGTCCTCTTCCCATTCCTAATGTGTCACATGCATCATTAATTTCTTTAAAGATCTCCTTTTTAGACAAACCTCACTTAGTTATAGGTAACAGAGAAGGAACATCCAGAGATCATGTAACTAGGTGAGTTCACAAAAGAAGAAAGGGAGGAGGAAAAAGAAGAATAGACATGTGGTGGTTTAAAAGAAAATGGCCCCCAAAAAGAGTGGCACTATTAGGAGGTGTGGCTTTATTGGAGCAGGTGTGGTCTTATTGGAGAAAGTGTATCACTGTAGGGAAGGACTTCGAGGTCTCAAACATTCTCAAGCCACGCCCAGTGAGACAGTCTACTTCCTTTTGCCTGCACATCAGCAGGCAGCTGCTCTTCTTAGCACCATTCTGTGTGCATGCCACCATGCTCCCCGCCATGGTGATAAAATACTAAGCCTCTGAAAATACAAGACACCCCAATAAAATGTTTTTTATAAGAGCTGTTGTGGTTAAGGTGTCTCTTCACGGCAATGGGAAGCCTAAGACAAGAGACTTAGTAGAATTGAAGATTAAGCAATAGTGGTACTGACAGGGAGTGAGTCTCCCATTTGAAGCAGCATATAAGATGACTACATAATGTAAGAAAGAGAATGCTCACTAGGAAAAAAATTACAGCACCTTGCAACAAAAAAAAATAATGCTAATAAATACCATAAAAATGCAGAAAAAGTACCCCTTTGTCTTCGTCAATTAAGTGCATGACTGATAAAACTTCTGTAATCAGCTTCTACTCATTTTATCTATTTGCTCTTTGATCACCTCTACAAATGCCAATAATTTTGCAATGAAATTTTCCTTAAGGTGATAAGTAGTTTGGTCTTTCTTCCAATTTGATGGATCAAAATTTGAGGGGTAAAGATTGTAGCTCAGTTAGTTGACTATTTGCCTAAGGTAGATTAAGTCCAGGGTTTGACCTCTAGCGTTGCATAAATAGAGTTAGGTAGTGAATGCCTGTGATCTCAGCACGAGTGAAGTGTTGTTGTGAAGTCAAGGCAGGAAGGACAAAAGTTCAAGATCATCCTTGGCCACATAGTGAGTTCAAGTCCAGCCTGAGATACATGAGAACCGGTCGGGTGTGTGTGTGTGTGTGTGTGTGTGTGTGTGTGTGTGTGTTAAATCTGCATATATGTACATGTAAATCTGAGGTGCAGAAAATACCACCACACACAGACTCACCCACTGCAGTACTGCAAATGGAACCATTAAAGTGAGAGCTGACAAATTGCATTGTGTACCAATCACCTCAAAATAAAAATGTATGCTATGTAATATAAAACGTATTTCTCAATCCTTTCCTTAAAGCAGCGTATTTCCAATGACTTCATGTACAGACCTCTCCCAAACAGTCTCTGTGTTCCACTGTGGATACACGTTTGTTACAGGAACCATAAGACGTGTCCAAACATGAACCACATCACAGTTCTCCGTGCTTTTTTTGTAGGAAACAATTGCAGTTCCGGGGTGGAAGTGAGGGTTACAGAACGGAAGGAGAGGCCGGTTTAGGGGCTCGTTCAGCTGTCCTTGTGCATACAAGAGTAGGCGAAGCTGACGTACTCACGGTAGAGATAAAAAAGTGACAGAGTGAGTCACAGACCAAAGGGAGAGTCAAAGCAATCTGCGAACTGATGTGAGAGACAAGAAAAATAAATTCAGAGTGGTGCTTAGGCAAGTGCATCCTTACAGGGGTTTATGCGCTGTGCTTAGGTCTGGCATGGGACCTGAAACAACTGTATCTCAAGAAACACCCATTGAGGAGCTAGGGTGATATTCAGTAGTTAAAACTGATTAAGCTTTCGCAGAAGAACCCAGTTCAGTTCCCAACATCAGCCCTGGATAACTCCCGGTCCAAGTGGATCTGAAGCCTCTGACCAACAATCACATATCCCCCAGGGACGTGCACACACACACACACACACACACATACACACACACACACACAATTAAAAGTAATAGAATAAGCCCTTAGAGAAATATTAGTTTTTCCCTTTCACCCCTAGAAAAGAAAATGACATGAAGGAGTCTAAATTATTACTATTATGATGCCAGCAAACATTTCTGAAAATTTCTCCTGCCATCCTCCGAGAAACCTGATGAGCCAGAGACGAGAATGTCCGTTTGTCCCTGCCTTCCTCTGGCCTCCCAGACACTTCCTTTGTTTCTTTTACCCCTCATGCAGAGTAGTTTACCAAATCTTCTGGTGAGCCATGTGCAAGCTTGCATAACTGGCATTTAGAAGACCGAGCCAAAAAACAAAAACAAAAAAAACTTACGATCTCATGCTCTGTAGGAAAGCCGCACATTAGTACTACTTTTTAAATGGGAATGTTTCCTTACAGAAGACAGCAAACAGTGTAGTTGACCCGCTCAACAATTTCCATACGTTCTACTTGCACTACTCGCCCTGAGAGATAAAAATTCACTATTTCGGAGACCATTGCAATTAGGGGAAGGGATGTGACACATTTCTAGACAACGAGAAGAAAATATCTCTTGGGAACTTCTAAGAAAAAATAACATCTCCTTCTCCTAGCTCTTGTCTAGGATGGGGACGTGACTGTGGGAGTGGTGCAGCTATCTCAAGGTACCAAGAGGGGGAAGGTAAGAGACTCTTACAGACTTCAGACTTGCCGTCCATGCACAGTAATTCCCTGGTAAGGCTTCCACTGTCTCAGCATTTCTGTATGAAAAACTTAGCTTTATGAATTCATCCCACGACCAGCTCACCTTTCTGCTGCAGGCAGGCAGTTCTTAACAGTTCCATAGGTGATTCCCTACAATGGCTTATTTCTTTTAACTAAATCCAAATTAACTTCTCATTTGTAAATTAGCCATTTTCTCCTGATACCACAGTTTAGGAAAGTAATAATGATCACCTAAGAGTTCTGGATAACAGAAATTATCCAGCAGAAAGGAATCATGCTAATTTTATAAACCAATATAAATAACATAAAATAAACTATCAAAATACAAAAACCTAAAGGTAGAAGCAAGATAAAATCCCAGAGTTAAAGAGTTTGATAAACAGCAATTTGATAAATGTTCCTTACAGTCAACAGTCTTTTTAGCTTGGAAGGCCCCAAGCTTGTCACTGATTTTTGTCAACCAACCAGCTTTGCTACACGAGACCTGCTTGTATTTTCAGAACTTGTGAACCTCACTAAGTTCCTCCCTAGTAATGTTTTCTTCTTGTCCAGAGACATGGGAGACTCCACACACCCCAAACAAACAGCATGCAGGAGATATGGAGGCTGTGAAAAGGTAATGGGCAGGAGACAATCTCACCAAGATTACATTCCATAAAGCAGAATTGGCAACATCTGCTCAATCTACTGTAGATAAACAGTGAACTATTTTCCATCTCATTAACCGAGAGGATGAGATATTAAATAAACCCCAGGGGCCTGGTGCTTTCTTATCACATTTAAGCCTTGGCCCAGACTTGCTGTGTTGGCTAATCTGAGTGGTGGTTCATAGACTAACATCCTCTCTCTCTCTCTCTCTCTCTCTCTCTCTCTCCCTCCCTCCCCCCCCCCCTCCCTCTCTCTCTCTCTCTCTCTCTCTCTCTCTCTCTCACACACACACACACACACACACAACTTCCAAATGGCTTAAGACCAAAAGTCTCTACTTAATTCAACTGTTTCTCTAATTGCTAGACACTTAGCTTACATTATTAACTATGTCTTCAGCTGTGATATATGATACCTGTAGGTCTCCAAACAGGATTCTAATGGAATTATCTAATTCTATTAAACCGCAAACAACTGTCCATTAAATATTTATTAGCCAGCTTGCATTCACTGAAGACAGATTGGCGTGTCAGCAAACCTCTGGCTCCCCTTTCTCAGAGCCCAGTGGCATGAGGCCTCAGCCAAAGCAGCTCATCAGAACTATGTGTATTGATCACCTGCCAATTACCTGTTTAATCAAAATCGATGGAAACAAAAAGGGTTTAAAAGAACTTACAAGGTGTGATATGGATTTTTTTTAATACTTGGTTAAATAAGTAAATTGGCTAATACCTAGCTAAGTTGATTGTAAACATTTAAGGCTTATTTTACCATGGGAGAAACGACTGGCAGATAAATAATTAGATTTTCTTTCTCAGATTGGTGAATTGTATTTTTAATAAAGAGTTGAAGAACTGTCGGATTTAGTCACCAGGGAGAAAAAGCTTTTTGATGTCGAAGTTTGGGGCTGAAACACCTTCTTTTTTAGAGCCATATGAAAGATAACCTGACACCTTTGGCAGACAACGCCTCTTCAGATGGGAAGCATGTGGGCACTTTTAGACAATCAGATTATGCAAGATGGCATGCATTCGCTCACTAAAAATGCAAAAGCCATCTGGGCGCTTGCCGAGGATCTGGGAAGAATGAACAAGGAATATCGGTGCTCCAGAAAATCCACTTGGACAAGAATTGTTCAAAATGCGAAACTCTAAATTGACTCTGAGCAGCAAAAGGCCAGAATGGAGAAGAAAAAGGAAGGGGAGCCATGTCATCTGACCTTTGTCCAACAGGCTTCTCCACAAGCAGAGAAAAAGCAAGCCAGAAAAGCAAGGCATCGCTACGGCATGTGAGAAGCAGCAGCAGGCACTGCTCACCCCAGTGCTACCTTAATGGGCTCAACCCCAACTGCACCCTTAAAGTTTGGTTTTAAGAAATGCTGCTGTCCAGAAGAAAGTAGGTAGAATAAACGTGAAAATTAGTGCTCGGCTCTCCCATCGTTGAAAGAAAAAAAGTCAACCAAAATAAAACAAACAGTTAGTGCAACCCTAAAATAATAATTTCATAAACTTTCATTCAATGAAACTACGCCAAAATAAATGTATGTTCTGTATAATTGTTTATGAAGGAAAAAAACTCAAAGTTGGGGAAACCCTGACTATTTGTAAGCGGAATTGTGGCTTGCTTTGGTAATGAGGAAACACAGAATGACTAGAGAGGGGGTAGCAGAGACGGCTTAGATATGGTCTGGTAATGACCCCATCTTGAAGCTGGTTACAAGGAACTAATCTATTTCATATATTTTTCCCCCACTTTCTGGATGTATATGACTTCTTTTCCCCCCAATAGAACGTTTACTGTCCCTGTCCGAAAAGTGAAACGACAGAGCAATTTATTTGAATGGCCTCTGGCAAGTCACTTATCTTTGGACTTCAAAGTTCCCATGGTGTGTAAAATAAAGCAGTTGAGCAAGATGATCTTCAGATTTCTGCTGCAGGAATGCACTGATACTACAAAGATCACTGCTCTCTGAAGAACAAAATGGATCAATAAATCTGCACTGCCGTCAATCCCGTGTCGGCCATCCAATCTCACACTATACACGTTCACCCTTTTCTTCCGTTAAATAAGGAAGAGACGTCTAGAAGGATTGAGGCATCTGTACTTGGAATTATCCTTCTAGCTGTATTAGATAGGTAGCAAGACAGATAAATCAGTAGATAGATGATAGGTAGAAAGATAGATAGATAGATAGATAGATAGATAGATAGATAGATGAAAGAAAGATACATGACATATATAATGGAATATAGAATAATAGATACATAGAAAGCTAGTCATAGAAAATCAGAAATAACTTTTGCAGAAAAATAAATATAATTGCAGACCATCATATTATGTGAAATAAGCCTTAGAAAAATAAATAGTGCATCTTTTCTCTCACTTATTAAACTTCAGATGACACAAGGGATAAAAGGCAAGGCACAGACAATCCCACCCAACTTAACTCACTGCTTTCTTTTTAATTTTTAAGTTCTTTGTTGCTCTCAAGAATCTGGCTCTGGCCGGGCAGTGGTGGCGAACGCCTTTAATCCCAGCACTTGGGAGGCAGAGACAGGTGGTTCTCTGTGAGTTCGAGGCCAGCCTGGCCTACAAGAGCTAGTTCCAGGACAGGCTCCAAAACCACAGAGAAACCCTGTCTCGAAAAACAAAAGCAAAAACAAAACAAAACAAAAAAAAAAGAATCTGGCTCTGAAGTTTCTTTCAGTTCCCCATCCACATGGGATGTGTTCCCAAGAATCCACGGTTCATGGTTCTGAAGTTTGGCAGAACGGGCTTCTAAGGAAAACTGAAAGAAAATAATACGTCCCTCTGCTTTCCCATCTAATTGCCTAGCATTCCCTCCCTCCTTGAGAGGGTATTCTGGGATGGAGACAATTAGATAGATCACAAGCTTTATCCATATTGAAGACAACGCTAGAAAGTCCAAAGCCTGGTGCACTTACAGAAGAGGCGGTACTGACCCATCTCCTGGTGCACTTACAGAAGAGGCCGTACTGACCCATCTCCTGGTGCACTTACAGAAGAGGCAGTACTGACCCATCTCCTGGTGCACTTACAGAAGAGGCAGTACTGACACATATCCTGAACAGCCAAGGACCAAAAGAAAGGCGAGTTTTGTGCCAAAATGAGGGCTGGGCACTCACAGTCCTTTCACTATTGGGCACCAACTGAGTGTTAATTTTCCTTGTATTTCTACAAGAAAAAGGCTTGTGGATTTCACCACACAGTGAGAAAATAAAATTCCACCCGTGGCCTCCTTTCCCCCAAATAACCGTAAGCTATCGTAAAGGGTGTCCTCTCTCAACTCTCAGTTACCCGTGGAGCTGTACCGAAGCACTGCCGACACTTGCGTTCATCTGAGGTAGGAAGCAGAACGTAGATCTCTGTGCTCATAGAGCTTTATTAGGGCATGCTGGAGATTCACTGGGGAATGAGCAAATGTCACCAATTCATAGCCAAAATAATGGCCCGATAGAATCTAAACCCCTCAAGTATGAAATATTACAACTTTTAAATTCCCTAGTAGTGCATCTCTTAAAAGGACAAAATAAAGTACAAATCAAGAATTGTTCTTTGGAGGAATATTCCTAGATCATGTTGTCAGGAAACGAATAATATGTCATTCCTCCTTAGCTTCCTGGGAGAGTGGAAGTATCAGGAGAATATGCAATGAGCAAGCTACCTGATGCTCTGCTGTAGGAATCTTAAGCAGAGACCAGAAGCGGGATTGCTTCCCCTTAACAAGGCGCAGGCATCTCTGGAGAGCACACCCTCCCCAGGCAGCAAGCTGCCTTACTAAATGTCTTTGTTTGATTCTCTCCAAACTAAGGCTGGGGTTCTGCTCTCTGCAGAAGAATATTTGGAACACACACATAACCCTCCTTATCCAGAGGCTCCATATCTTCTGACACACCTAACCACAGACCAAAAATATTCAGGAAATAAAAAAAAAAACTGCATATACCCTGAATAGGCAGAAGCCTTTTCATGGCCATTTTACCTAAAGCAATACATCATAGCAGCTACTGATGTAGCATTTACACTGTGTTAGAGAATTGTAGATAATCTAGAGATGGTTTGGTGAAGGGGGTTTTCCTAGATTATACAAATACCACCGCATTTTACAAGAGAGATTTGATAGCCCATGAATTTTGGGGTCCCACAGGATCCCCTGTGGATACAAAGGACAACTGTATATGTTTATTTATTTATTTAATTTTTTTTTTTTTGGTTTTTTGAGACAGGGTTTCTCTGTGGCTTTGGAGCCTGTCCTGGAACTAGCTCTGTAGACCAGGCTGGTCTCGAACTCACAGAGATCTGCCTGCCTCTGCCTCCCGAGTGCTGGGATTAAAGGCATGCGCCACCACCGCCCGGCTTTTTTTTTATTTATTTTTTTTAACTGTATATGTTTAAATGTCAATCTGCCTGCTTTCCAGATCTTTGGGGGAGGGGAGAGCAACTGTTCAAATGTTATTAACCCATAACAAATGGCATTAATCTAAGTCCACTAAAGATAGTGTCTGTTACTGAACAGCCTTTCCTCCCCTCTGGAAGTGGAAAGGAGACAGTAGAAGAGACAGAAACACACAAAAGAGCATCTAAAGAGAGAACCGCGACACACTGCTGCAGTCAGAAGTATTTCCTACTGAGCTGAGGGCTGCACAGATGCTAATCCTCATGATGCTCCAAGTCAACCCTCAACCACTGCTGGGCCTGAGATTTCTAATCATTCCTCCACACTTGTTTTCCACAGTAATAGAAGTTTTATCTGTATGCATAGCTGCTAGGTTAGACTCCATTTCCCAGGCTCCCTAGATGAGAGGCATGATTGTGTAACACGTCAGGGAGGAAGAGGAGCAGAAATGACTGGTACATCTTCCTGGTCAGGTTTGAAAGACAAGGCACATGCAATCACATTATTCTTTGCCTTTCCCATTGCTAGAATTCAGACATGGTGATAGGAGTTAAAGAACCCATCACAGACCAAGAGAAAGAGGTCACGTGGTAAAGAAGTACAAAGTAGCGATTAGAGAGGTGGCTCCGTAGTTAGGAGTGCTTGCTGCTCCCCACATAGGTCAGCACACAGCCACCTGGAACTTCAGCTCTAGGTCATCTAACCCCTTCTTCCGGCCTCTGTGGAAACCTACACACAGCTGACAGTCACTGACACAGATACATATATACAAATAAAAATAAAAATATCTATTTTTAAAAATAAAGATGCGTAACAATGAAGAAATGACTGAGTCCACAAGCTAAAACCCTAAACTGTTTACACTCAACAGCCAAGCCTCTAATCCACAACCACCACCAGTCCTGTCTTCTCCATCCTTTGCGTTATTGGGAGTGATGATTTTCTCTACCCCTCCACTAAGCATAGATGGTCCCTCGCCTAACAGCCTTGCCCAACCTCCACCATCACTACCAAAACCAGACATTAATACACATAAACACCTTGTAGGGCTGTGGTCATCTGAATCACTGGCACCTTCTAATCAAAGTGGAACCGTGATGAACCTTTTCAAAACCCTCCCACTGATGCCCTTCTCTCTCCAGCAAGGAAATTTAAAACGCAAGCCTGACCAGGAGCACCTAAATATATTACAACTGCCAAAGTCTGGTAACTGAATAAACAAGTGCACGGGGAATGGGAATGGCAGGGGGTGGGGCTGGATCTAAAATAAATGTAACAGGCTGCCTCCTCTTTGTGTTCTGCTTTTAATCAGTTGCTTTCCAGGCCTGGCTTTGCAGAGGAGGAGATGTGACTCACAAGCACACTTGCCAGAGACAGATGCTTGTGGGTTTTTTTTTTCTTTTTAATTCTATCAGACAGGGATCTGCAAGAAATTTGGATGAGGAAAAAGGCCAATGGTAAACATGTTTGGAATCAAGGCAAATTTTCCGAGGAAATTGTACAGGATTTTTTTTTTTTATGCACTCAGCATTGCTAAAACTCTTTTCAAAGGCAAAACTAAAGGGTGGATCAAGAGTTTAAGACGGAGATAAAATATTCAGAGGTCATTCAGTTCAACACCTTTTTCCTAAGCAAGCATTTTGGCATATGATACAAAGTGGGCAGGCGCCAAGCATATGCATTGTTGTAGGTGCGTAGCCAATCATCTGACTAGCAAATATAAGGGACAAGGACCTTGTCCAAAATCACATAGGATTCAGGGAAGTGGAGGACAGAGCTGAGCTTACTCAGCCAGACATCCAGCATGCTTACTATGCTACCTTTTTCATTTGGTGACATAATCTTTCATTTTTAAAATTGGCATCAAAATCCATGTCTACACTTTCCCTCTCCAAGGGTTCCTATCAGTTGAGATAATTCCCACGTTAGGTAAAGGGAACTAGCAAATGGCAACTGAAAGTGTGGATGTCGATGATTACCTCACAAAAAAAAAAAAAAAAAGTTGTGCCAGGTCTGCTTCAACATGGTCCAGAGTATAGGAATTTTCCATCTTTCTGCTATCCCATTCTTGCCTCCTGCTTTCACCATTGAGAATGCTTCTCCACACTTGCCAAAGCATTGTAGCACTTTTGTTCATCTTATGAAAGCACCAAAATGGAAGGACCAAAAGATAGAATCCTCAATGACTTCTTCCCTCTGCTGCTGTGGTTTGCTTGTTCATTTGTTTGTTTGTTTGTAAAAAATCTTACTGTGCAGCTCAGGCTGGTCTTCAAGTCAAGTTCTTCCTTTCTCAACACCTTGAGGGCTAGCATAACAGGCATGCAACACTATCCCATACCTGTTAATAAAAATGTATTTTTTTCCCAAATCCTTCGTACTTTTTTTCTTTCCTTCATACTTCTAATGTTTTCTCGCTGGTTAAGATTGGGCCATGTGCCTACTCCTAAGCCAGTCACTGGCAAGGAAAGGAATGAGCCAGCAATAAAGGGCTTAAACAAAACATGATTCACCTAACACCTAATGGCTGTTTAAAATCACCTGTGAGATTCTACCCCATACCTAGGTTATTTTAACTCCTTTTCTTCCCAGGATTAAGAATAATCTATCAGTAATGAGCGCCAGCAACATTTGAAATGAGAGAAGAAAGTTCAGCTCAACACATATTTGTGAAGCACTGCCCTTTTAAAAGTATTGTTAGTTCTTTGAGAATTATGTGCAATGTGATTTGGAAATATTTATTTACCACAACTCCCTCAAGTTCTCCCATATCTGCCCCTTCCCGCCCAAGTTTCCATTCTCTTTTATCACATCAGGTGCAAATTGTGCTTCCAATGGTCTTGGATGTGCAGACTTCTGCTGGAAAGTGGTCAACTCACCAACAATTGTTTAAAAGAAAGAAAAAAAAAGAAAGACATGATATGACATGACATGGCATGAGCAAGCTGGATGTGGTCATGCAAGGCTCCAAGGTCAGGTGCCACCTCCAGAAGCTAGCATGGAGATGCAATAGAAAAAATGGGGTGTGAACCAAAAGAACACAAATAGGGGTCAAGTACAAAGGACCAGTGAGACTGTGATGGGTCTGAAAGCTGAAAATTCAGTATGACGACAGCCCAGAATCAGGCAGGGAAATCAATGGAGATTTGAGAGTGAAAGGCTGGAACAAGAAGGAGCTTGGGAACAGTGGTAGCTGATTTCCAGTTTTTGACAATTTGATCAAGGATCCACCAACACAGCCTGTAGGTGGAGTCACAGGTGTGAAAGCACCGGAAAGCCAGCAGACACAGAGGCAACCTCCTCAAGACATTGTTACTCAGTGGCTTACAATTCCCTTTGCCAGTTCTCCGTCTATTCAGGCTATTACAGTCCAGGCTGAAAATAAGGCACCAGTTCAGTGTGTCGACAGCTCCCCAGCAGAAGGGCTAGTGTGGGTAGTGAGCACACCCGGACAGTCCAAGGTCAAATATTTAACATTATTACAGAGCATAAGTGCTGAGCGCTGTCTTAGCGCCTTACTTGAAAGGCTTCACAGCTGCTAATATTTACAGAAATAGGAAGCAATTACAGTTCGCTGCCACAGGAGGAACTTAAATAATTTAAGACTCATAATGCCTCTGATTCTTTTCAAGCCATCTTTTTCTCCAGAACCAGCTGCTTCTAGCTCTCAGAGAGCCCTCTCTTCGGAAGGCAGAGTCGACCTGATGTGAGGCTCTACTTTCGCTCTCCCAAAAACTCAAGCACACAGCTTTTTGGCAGCTACTCCCCTTCTCCCACACTTGTACTTCGTCTCTGGAAGGGACCCCTTTTCTCACCAGCGATGAAACTCCACAGCCATCTGCCTGGGCTAATCTGCGCAAACTGGCAACAGCAGAGAGAACTGTAATGTAATTTCAGAAATTAAACTAATTTATTTCATTTGCCATTTTCATGACATAGATGGTGGCAGCAAGAATAGAGAAGAACGGGAAGCGGAGGGAGAGAGTTGAATGTGTTAAATGTACAGAGGAAAGACAACGAAAGTCAATTTTAAAGTGCCTCGTCAAACTTTATGTGTAAACAATTATGGGACCCTCTATACAACTCAACTGTGGGCTTGTTGTTTTTCTACAGTAAGAAACAAACTGGTGAGTGGGGAAACAGGAGATAGACAATCGTTCATTTGGGATTTAATTGACTTGTCTCTAGTATCAGTCTGTTTGTAAGAATGATAGAACGCTGAGTTCTCTGTTTGCACTACTAAGTTTCAACACAGTACTAACTCTCTTGTTGGGTTTACTCAGGTCCACAGTAGCCATGCTTAGCAAATTGGATATTCTAAGGTTTCTGGCCTCCACCACCTTTCCTTTCTCATCATTTGTTCTCATGGAATGGCATCGCACTAGAAGGTAGAAAACTGACCCTCTGGCACCTACAATGCTATCTTTCAGATCCCAGCTTAGCATATCTGTGGCTCCAGCAGCTGGTCACCAGTGTCTATGTCTAAAGCACAGAGGTACATTCACAAGCATATTTTAATGAGAGTTAAGTTACTGAAAGTGGAAGAATTTGGTGTAAAACCTCACAGGATCCAAACTACTGAAAA
>NW_026067912.1:6214739-6235465 GCF_014885135.2 Alexandromys fortis | reverse complement strand
CATGAACACATTATTTAAAAGTTCTGTTACAGGAAATGTTTGTCTCCCAAAAGGCTCATGTGTTGAAAGCTGAGTGACAGCTAATGTAATCACTGGATCTAATCACTGGAAAGTGATTGGAGTATGAGGGTTTTAACTAATCCAAGGAGTAAGTCTCTTAGAGTATTTGTAGTATGATGGCATTGTGTGGGGATGATGGAAATCAGGAAGTAGGGCTAGTTGAAGGAAGTAGGTCACTGGGGTAGAGGTGAGGACAGGGTTAAAAGGTATGTCTTATTCTACACCCTTCCTGTAAACCTCTCTGAATCTGTTCTGATCCAAGACATTCTTTTCCCATGATGTTCTGCCTCATCATTGGCCCAGAGAATAATGTATCAAGCCAACCATAGATTGTAACCACTGAACCCTGAACCATGAACCAAAATGAATTCTTCATCCATTAAAGTTGCTTCTCATGTACATAGTACAAGAGCAACATAGTAGCAAAGCGCCTAACAGGGACCTTTCTATGAGATGAGTGGTATCCTATGGTACTCATCTACTGCAGTCTTAATTCCCACTATGTGAGGGCATATTTAACGTGGAAATAGAGTCCTTGCAGATATTGTTATTGATTATGGGGTCATAGTGGGTTGGGGCAGATTCTTGACTGTTGTAAGGAGACCACTTGTTTGTTTCCCGGCTACACAGAAACTTTATTATTTAAATCACTGCTTGGCCCATTAGCTTTAGCTTCTTATTGGTGAATTCTTATATCTTAATTTAATCCATTTCTAGTAATCTGTATGTCTCCACAAGGCTGTGGTTTACCAGGTAAAGTTCTGGCATCTGTGTCCACCTGTGCTACAAGGAGAGAAAAACTATACCCATTTATTGTTTATAAATGTTATTTACATTTAAATGGGGATATGATATAGATATGAATAATTTACATTGGTGTAAATTTTGCTTTGTTGATATGTATATATATTTCTGATCTTGATTAAGGTATTGTGATTGTGCAATTCATTTAAAAATATAATGTATGATTAGGAAATATAAGTTGTTGATGAACAATCATTGACAATAATCAAGCTTATAGTCATGTTAGTTAGATTTTATAGATATATAGAGATATATTTCAGTTAGATAGGCATTCTTCATATCTTTCAAAGACTACAGAATATGGCATTTAAAATATTTTCATAACTTAGGACTTTTCATGACAATGAGACACATATGCTCCTGGCAGCACCAATCTACTTCAAGAAGAAGATGGGCATTGAAGAGGCTCCTTATGGAGTTGGTTAGCCATTTGGGCAAGAAACTGTTCTTGCCTGGACTATTGCATTAACTGGACATGAGGAACCAGCAGAGAGATGACTGCTGAACTTGCCTAAAGGTGAGATGATCCTTCGGGGTTCCTGATTCATGAAAGAGTCTGTGAGACATTCTGCAGGACACACACACACACACACAAAAAAAAAAAGACTGAACTGTCTTTAAAATTTCCTGCTACATGGAAATGTCTATTGAATATTATGGGCCTATAGGCTGAAGATGGATGCCCCAATGGTACAGAAAAACTTTGGGTGACTGTCCAGGCAGTGAGATGTTTCTGTCATTACTAAAGTTTTGGAAGTTGCTTACTTTTTGTTTACTTAGGTAATATTATATCCTACTGGAGTCTTTGATGGAGTTGAAAAATAGATAGATAGTTATAGTTTTCCATTGTTATGATAAAAGATAAAATAGATCTAAGTATTGTAACTGTAATTCTTGCTTGATAACTGTTTTGTTATATGTAATTTTACTATGTTAAAGTGACAGCCTTTCTTTTTTGTTTAAACAGAAAAAGGGGAAATGGTGTAGGATGTGTTGCTTTCATTGGTTAAATAAAGAGACTACCTTGGCCTTTTGATAGGGCAAAAACTTAGGTAGGTGAGAAAGACAAAACTGGATACTGAAAAGAAGAACAAAAACAGAGAGCTGCCCACCATGAAGCTGCCAGGTCAAACATGCTAAATCTTTCCCAGTAAGCCACGACCTTGTGGTGACATACAGATTATTAGAAATGGGTTAAATCAAGATATGAGAGTTAACCAAAAAAGAGGCTAGATATAATGGGCCACACAGTGATTTAATTAATACAATTTCTGTGTGGTTATTTCAGGGGCTAAGCTAGCTGGGCAGTGGAGTAGACAGAACAGAATGCTGGGAAGAAGGGAAGTGTGACAGACACTATGATTCTCCTGCCCAATACTGACGCTGGTTAGACCCATGCTGGAAAGCCACGACCTTGTGGTGACATACAGATTATTAGAAATGGGTTAATCAAGATGTGAGAGTTAGCCAATAAGAGGCTAGAAATAATGGGACAGACACTGTTTAAATGAATACAGTTTCTATGTAATTATTTTGGGGATAAGCTAGCTGGGCAGCCAGACACAGCCCGCTGCTTGTCCTACAACAGATTGTTGCCCAACATGGGGCTGCCCTATCAAAAGGCCCAAGGCAGTCTCTTTATTTAACCAATGAAAGCATTACAAATACTGAAGGACCGCCTACACCTTCCCTATCTATCCAAAATATATCTCTGTACATCTAGAAAGCCTAACTAACATGACTACATGTTTGACTTTTATAGATGATTATCTATTAACCTGTATTTCTTAATTATATATTACATATATAAATGAGCTGCACAAACACAATACCTTAATCAAGAGCAGAAATATACATATAACAAAATTGACCTTAAATTTGTATCAATAAACCAAGATCTATACCAAAGCAAATCTCTATAGCATTACCCCCTTTAAATATAAACAAGCATTTATAAACAATATTTGGGAATATGGACGAAGTTCTCTTCAAACTTCTTCCTCCTGTTTATTAGACAAAGTAATTTTGGGGTGTGTTCATGACAAACTTTCAGGGGTTCTTGGTCCATCAAATGACATTAGTCTGAAAGGAATCCACAGGTTCTCATCCTCTGTAGAAACAAAAGAAGAACCTCTTTTACAAAGTAACATATCCTTAGTCTCAAATTTTGAAGACAAGATACCTTTAAAGTATGTGTGGTCATTACTTAGCTCCTTCACAGTCAAAAAAATTCAAAGAAAGCACAATAATATACATAATCCATACTCTTTGTGTATATTCCATCTTTATGAGGCTTGTTTTTACTCTATTATTTTAAGTATTTATTTTATTATCTTTACTCCTATAATCTATGACTGTCTGTACTCCTTTATATTACATTTACTGCCTCTTTACTTTTTCTCTCTTCCAAGCCTACGTGCATTTTTTAAACATACTGTGACTTATTTATAGTCCTTTTATGTCTGAATCTATTCTATTGTGTATCTGTAATTCTTTTCTGTCCAGGAGCACTTCTTAAAATGCCAAGTGTTTTTAGGCTGCTTTGCCTTTTGGCTCCACCCAGTCCAACATGGTGAAGGAGGTCTGTTCATTGCCTCTGAGAGACATTCTCTTGGTCCCAGGTTCAGGGTTGAGTCGCAGCAGGTCTATAACAATCTGCTTACAAACGCCATTTAAATATTCCATAGCTAGACCTCCAGAAAGAGTCAAAGTTCTTGCTGGTAGCAGGGCCCAGAAAGCTGCAGTTTCAAAACAGTACAGCTTTTTTTTTTTTTTTTGCTAGCACTAAATCAGGAAAATCTCTCTTTAAAAAGCCATGCTTCTGCCTTCTTCTAGCAAACAGAACCCACGCGAGAAAATGCCACTACCAAACCATGCTTAACTCTTGAGTATCATGATTCTTTCTTTCCAACAGATATATTTTCTAGCACAAATAAGAGGGAGCCCAAGACTGAAGAATAGGTAGCATCCACAATGCCTTCTAGTTGCCTCTCAAAATGGCCTAGAACCAATCTAAACCATCTGAATGCCTAACCTCCCCAGTGAGAAATCTATGAGTTTTGAATTTCTTGTGCCAACTTCAGGGCTTAGAAGTTGTTTTATTTCCTTCCAAGCTCCTCTTTCGAGGGCTATTTTGTAAAGAAACATAGGGCAGAATTACAAAATTCCTAGAAACCCTAAAGTACCTCCCCATATCGGGTCCTTAAAAACAAACACCCATCAGTTTCCAAATTCACTCAAGACAGTTCACAAGGAAAAAAAATCTCAACTGTGGATATTCACAGAGAATTACTGCTGAATCAACACCCAACTGGATGCTTAATGATTAACTACATTTCCATGTTAAAATATTCACTACAACCTTGCCTAGCAATTACATCTTGTTTCAGAGCAGTTCTCAGGAGTGATGGTGGTGAAGGATAACCAATTTACAGTCTTTCTTCTATAAATAAAAACACACATAAGCAATGAAACTCAATATCTACATCAGATTTCCTTCTAAAGCAAGGAAGTAACCCTCTGGGGACAGGTATTACATATAAATATCAGTCTTGAAGACCCATCATGTTGTTTGGCATGCTATTCGCTTCTAACAGATACTGGGTAAGTAACAAGAAATGTGCTGAAGTGTATGTGTATTGCTGACTGAGACTAATATCAAAAGTGAATAAATGCTGTCAGTAAAGGCATATACTTGCATGTCAATTCCCCAAAATGAAGGTATCTTTTTCAATTTTAATTTTATTTTATGTGTATGAATGTTTTTGCCTACGTGTATATTTATATACTGTGTCCATACCTTGTACTCATGGAGGCCAGAGATGATATCAAATTCCCTGAAAAGAGTTATAGTTGGTGGTCTAGAGTTATAGATCATCCTGAGTCACCACGTGGGTGATCAGAATCCCAGGTCCTCTGGAAGGGAAGCTAGTGCTCTTAACCACTGAGCCTTCTCTCCAGAGTCAGTGGATGTATTTTCTTTTAATACTTGCAGAGTCCTAAGAATTGAAAGTAGTGATTTGCCAAGCCCGATTCCCTAATGAACAAATCTAAGGTAATCAGTCTCATAGAAGTCAAGTTCAGTTTAAGATGATAACTAAAAATATAAGGCTTGACTGTGTCATCTGAACAGTAAACAACATTCTTTGAACGATACTTGTGTAAAGTATTTGCTCATTCTGCCCACTTAGACATTAGAAGATTTTGAATCGTGTCGGTAGGAACAAGTTATGCTTGTATTTTTAAACACTTCTAAATGCAGGAAATTATACACACCAGGACAGAGAATGATGCCACTGAAAGTCCTTGTAACACAAAGGTCATTACTCAGTTTGTTTGTTCCATAATGCGTTCATCTAATATTACATATAATTTAATTCAAAAATGGGATCATATGTATTCTGCTCTTAATGAGATTTTTTTTCATTTGGTTCTTTCTCTGTCTGCCTCCTATAGTTCCTTAAATCAGATTAAAGCATTAAGTGATTAACTAGCAAACCTATACTAGTAGGCGTTTATCGATTATTTTGCTGAAGAATAAGCTAATTACTGATATTTTTCTAGGTAATAAGTTCATGATATTTATGTTCAAACTGCCAGTCAATTGAAAGCTGTGGAGATGCCATTCCATTCAGAAATATAGAGAAACTTCAGCACAAGTATTAAGTTAAAACTGGAGAGCTTGTCAGCAAGAAGTCGAATTGCCTAATGCAGGTTAACCCTGAGTGAGTCTGACTGACCTAAACCTTTTCCTTACAAGATAAGGAAAGGTCTTATTACCACATCAACTCTGCATTTAGGCTTTGAAATACCTGACATCAGCGATGAGGTTGAGAAGAAAGAGAAATGAAATATCCAGACGATGAAGCATTTTACTAGTAGATTTCCAGTCTGTGGTACACAGGCCCATCAATTACATAAACTCCCACAACATTTAAAAAAAAAAAAAAAAGTCATTGTATTATCAGCGAACCACAAAGCTAGTCAAAAAGAACAGCTGTCAGTGTCGAGTAATGCCTGGCCAATCTAAAGCAGAAAACAGGAGCCATGAGGAGTGCTGTAACATTTATGTTTTGGGGTAGTGACTTCCCTCTGCTGGCTACTCTACCTGAGAAGACAGCATCCAAAATGATCAACCAGAGGCCTTCTTATCGACAGTTCTCTCTCCCCAAAATGCAGGCCTCATTTTGTGGACCTTGAGGCCTGGAGCTTGGGTTATAGTCTACGAAATGTTGGAACAGGCTTCTAGGGCCCTAAAAGTTAAATCTGTGACCCACAAATCGTTCGCAAGGTGTCCTTTGAGGAAAAGTAATTTTATAGGGATGTTCTCCAGAATGAATCTCTGGTTTAGGTAACAAAAAGAGTGAGTATGTTTATGTCGATTCTGCCTCCAACATGGATAAATGAGAATATAACATTTGGAGGTTTCAGTTCCAAGAAGAGAGGTAATTGCACTGTCAGAAGCGAAAGTGCAGGAAGAAAGCAAGGTGATTAAAAAGTTAAGAGTCGTCAAATCGCCGCTTATTAACACTTTCAAGGGCTTTTATTCATATCCACGGTGGTTAGTGTTGTCAAACTTCGCAGAATCTAGAATCACGTGGGAGACGGACCTCTGGGCATGGCTATGGGAAATTACCTTGGTCTTGTACTTTGAGGAGGGAGATATGCCAATTATGGGTGCCACTGTTCCCTGGTTGGGTTCCTGAGCTGCATAAATGGAAAACAAAAACTGAGCAGCAGCGCACATTCTTACTTTAAATCCCGGTGTGATCAGCTGCTTCAAGTTCCTGCTGCCCTGGTTTTCTTACCACAGTGGGCTGTGCCCTGGGATTGTGAGTCTTTCCCCCTTTCCATCCTGAGTTGCTTTTATCAGATTATTTTATCACCGCAACAGGAAAAGAAATAAAGAGCAAAGCTGAAAACTGCTTTCTAAAAATTAACTAATATATGAATATCAGTTGCTTTAATGATGCTGCAATAAAATACCATGATCAAGGCAATGTATAGAGAAAGTTGGCTTGGGCCTACAGTTCCAGAAGCTTAGAGTCGATAATGTCAGGGAGAGCATGGAAGGAAGCAGCAGGCATTGGTGTCAGATGCAGAAAGCTGAGCCTTCATGTCTTGAGTCGCAAGCATGAAACAGTGAGAATGAATTGGAAGTAGGAGCAGAATTTTTTGTTTGGCTGGTTGCTTGTGTGTGTGTGTGTGTGTGTGTGTGTGTGTGTGTGTGTGTGTGTGTGTTTCTTTGAGATACAGTCTTACTGTGTAGCTCTGGCTGTCCTAGAATTCAGTATGTAGACCAAGGATGCTTCAAACTCACAGAGATACTCCTGCTTCCGCCTCCCAGGTGTTGGGATTAAAGACAGTGCCATGACAAAGGCAAGGGGCAGGATTTTAGCTCTGAAGGTCTACCTCCAATAACATATTTTCTCTAGCAAGGTTGCATGTTCTAAACCTCCCCAAATAAAATCACCAGCTAAAGACCAAGTGTTCAAATGCCAGAGTCTATAGAGGACAGTCTCACTCAAACCAAAACAATATTTATACCATACTAGTAAAAACTAGCAGGAACATCCCCTTTTCTTATATAAAATATTCCAAGGATATACTTTGACATCAAGTCCACATAGGTCCATCTTGGTCTAGACACAGCCTTAGGGATCTTCTGTCAACAAACCCCAGGATGTAAGTCACAACTGAGCCCACATATTTTGTACAAGCCCCACTTTATGCTTTGTTTTTTTCTCAGGTTTCTGCTTTGCACTTGCCAATGCCTTGTCCCGAAAAACTCCCTACCATCTTTTTAACCCTACCTTGCCACCTTCCTAGGACAGCAAACCTTTGAATGCTACGCCTTCAGTGAAGCAATCACAAAATGGAGCTGGCTCTGGAGACATCTGACTTGGATTAACATCCTGGCTCTGCTCTCTAGTAATTCCTGAAACTTCCCTGTGCCTGTGTTTCCTCAACTCTGGCATGTATGTAAAAAAAAATAAAAATAACAGCTGGAGATGTTGAGGTCATTCTGAGAGACATGCTAAGAGCTCAGAAGCCATCAGCCATTGTCACCAGCACTGCTGTGTACACTATCATACCATCATGCATCTGAAGACGCCTCTGCTAAACACAGATTCTTCCAGAACATATTGATTGCTTATTCTTTTTCCCACCCTTGACACTTGGATATAGATCTAAGGTGGTTCTCATAGAAAAATCAAGATTTTTTTTTGCATATCTGCTTCCTGAACTAAACCCTCCCAAGAACGGAAAGAACATTTTATTTATCTATTCTCAGTAGGCTTTGGTGCCTGACACATGGGAGAGCCAAAAATAAATATTAGCTGAATTAATTACTAATGAAAAAAGTTCCTAAAAATTCAGCTGAAAGCTAGATGCTGATCAATCAAATCGTGTTTAACTGCACGAAAGAAATTTCCTCATCTAAAACCATAAGAAAAAAAAATCAAGGACCAGGTATAAAAATGGCAACCTCATGAAAAAGGCAAGTCTGAGTTAGAATCTCAGCTCCACCTGTAAGCTCTTGACCAAGTTCTTGGACCTCCCAGAGCCTCTGCATTTTCCTTAAGTAAGAAGAAAGCACCTGCCTCATAAGCGCAACAATAAGTGTTTCAGCAATGGCACTGGGTTTTGATCCTACTGCACGTACTGGCTTTGTGGGAGCCTAGGCAGTTTAGATGCTCACCTTACTAGACCTGGATGGAGGTGGGTGGTCCTTGGACTTCCCACAGGGCAGGGAACCCTGATTGCTCTTAGGGCTGATGAGGGAGGGGAACATGATTGGAGAGGGGGAGGGAAATGGGAGGCCGTGGTGGGGAGGAGGCAGAAATCTTTAATAAATAAATAAGTAAATAAATAAATAAATAAGACACACAGGGAACCAAGAAAAAAATAAGTGTTTCAGTATAAGTAAACCACTCCTTCTTTAAGGAAGGATTCATTCATGTATTTCCCTTTAATTTTTGTCAGCAATTATTCTTGCAGATTTAACTGTTGCTTCATAAATCGTCACTAAATTTGGATCTCTTGAAATGCTTCTCCCATCACTGTCATTACAGAGGTGCCATTTTTACTTCTTGTCCTGTTTCAATGCTCTTAATCACCCAGACACACACCATCGATATCAACTGCCTACAAAATGACCACACCCATGGGTCTTTGTACTACTGAGAATGATTAGCTTTAGGAGAGCTTCTGTACACAGCTTCTGCTCCAAACACTAATTTTAACATTACTTTGTGGAAGGAAGATCAGTAGTCCTGGCCTGAGGTTCCAGGAACTCAGGATTGGCCTTAACATGAAGAATTCTAATGAACTGAACAACTTCACATAGGTAGGGAACACAGAGTGCAAGCAAGACAAGAGGATGGTGAAGATAAAACAGCTCATGGATAACAGTGTTTTCCCAGCATGTAGAGCCCTGGCTTCATCCTCAGCATTTTAGGGGGAGAAAAATTAAAATAAGTCTCATTTCTTCTATTAATTTGAACAGACTAATTCGACCCCAATAATGAAAATCGCTCACACTCACTTGGCTAAAAAAAGAAAATGTAGTCATTATTTTTTTTCTGCCAATCACACCAGACACTGTACATAAATGTCAAGACTACCAAATGATCCTATACTTTCCTAAAAAAAGAACATAGATTACTCACGAATTCCAACCATGTGTTCAGGTCTAGCAGGGAAATTAAAACGGGAGATGTGGTAAAGATTGACAGCTTCTGATTTCAAAACTCCAGGGCACTGATATTTTATCCTTAGTCATTTATCCCCAACTAGTTTATCCCTGAGTGTTTCTTGGTTCTTGCACAGGAATCAAGGGAACAAGTAGAATACAGTATCAATGTCACTATTCATAAAGGAGAAGTTGCATTAAATCTATCCAAAGTCTCAAGAGCCGCTAGACAGGTTTGGATTATGGTTAGATATCCAACTTCTCTTGAAGTCCTAAATCCTTACTTTCATAGGACTGCATTGGTGGAGGAATGGAAACCCAAGAAATCTGCGTATATCTAGAGAGAGTCAACAGCTGTGTGGAGCATATAGCATTATATACTCTATGCAATGAAGATACAGATGTCATTAAAACCTGAAAATACATAGTCCTCTTTGAGCTGAAGAGCAAACAGACTGCTTTCATCACCTTCCAAGGATAAAAGCAGGAATGAAAGACTCATAGCTCTATTTGCAAAAAATGCATATCTAGAACTATAGTAGTATTGCCGTTAACAAATATCTCCAGTACAGGGCTTAAATCCAGAAACATGCAGCTTTGTTTAAAATACAACATACAAAAGAGTCACTGCCTCAATACCACGTCCTGGAATTCAATCAAACTAAAAAGAACAGTTGTTCCGTCTTTAAGAAAAAAGGAAGGAGCAGTCTGTAATATTTTTAATATATGGATGACTGGGTAGAGTAAATGACTGTTGCACAGAAGGTTTATCTGTAAACACTGCAGCGAGTCTGGGGTTTTTAAACACAATAAATGACTGGTTTCAATCAGATGCAGCTAGCAGGAAATCCATGGCCCATAGGAGCAATTACCCATCTCTTGACTGAAGCACAGGGCAATTACAAGCTAGCGAAGTACACTCACTATACCGGAGCACTTGACTGTGTGATGTTAATGGAACTGGGACAAGCAACAGCAGTTTGTGGCTTCATTTCTTAGCTCCCACCCTTCCCCCAATCTCTGTCATATTCCTCTTATCACTCAGGACAGCAGCTTAAACAGAGAAATTGTGTCTGTAAAAGCATTATCATCTTTCACCAAACCACAGGCATTAGGGTTTTCTCTGCCCCACACCCTGCTGCAACACCTTAGATGTGTTACACTCACCCTGATTTTTGTTAACTGTATCAAGCCGTGATCAGCAGTGAGGTCAGCGACTTCTCTCCAGTGTCATTTGCTCAACGTCTGGTGTTCATTCTTGACTAAAACAATTAGCCAAATCAACATCTCTAATGTTGAGGAAAAGAAACTGTCGGGGAAACAAATTGAAACTATTATCTTCTTTTGGGGTGAAAAACAGCCCAACTGTATCTTAGGAGAGTTAAGCCAAGAGAAAGAAAAATTAGAAGATAGTAAGCACTCTAATACTTCCCGAAGGTCGTAAACACTCTAATACTTCCCAAAGATCGTGTTTGACAAGAAATAAATGCTGTCCTACAACCAGGCAGCCTTGGTAAGGCTGAGGTCCACTTGTCTACATAACAATTCAAGGACAGCAAGGACCACATAGAAAGAACCAGTCTCAAAAACGTAAAATAAATAAATATTTAAAAACTGAATGCTGCACTATAAATACATTATCTCATTAACGTTTCACAGAGCCACAAAATATCCACTACTATCCCCATTAGAATAAAATGCAAGTCAGGTAGGGTAAGTTCCTCAAGACACCACTGTTAAATATGCTGCTGATTCAGGGCTTTCATCAGGCCATGACTCATAAATTCATATCACCTTCTTCCTGTTATTAAATTACTCTATGAGTCATAACCACTATGAATAATTAGCAAAGCTACAACATCATGTTCCCATGACAGACATTAACAATCAATCCCAGCACCATTTCTCATTCAGTGTTGACAGGAGCACAGAATCACTCATCACTGTATTTTAGGAAGCTGAGTCTTCAGCTCTTTTGTTCCTGGGGTGTGTGTGTGTGTGTGTGTGTGTGTGTGTGAGAGAGAGAGAGAGAGAGAGAGAGAGAGAGAGAGAGAGAGAGAGAGAGAGATTATGTAGGTTATGCCGACCTCCAACTTACAATATTTTTCTTTCTTGTTAATTTTTTGGCAGGGTCTCACTATGTAGACCAGACTGACCTTGAACACATAGAGATCCACCTGCCTCTGCCTCCTCCGTGCTGGGATTAAAGATGTGCACCACCACACCGAGAAAACTCACAATCTGTCTGCTTCAGGGACCTAGGTGCTGGGTTTACAAGCATGTGCCACTATGCCCAACCTGCCTTCAATTCCTATGCCAATTCCAGTTTAGAATTCCTTAACAAATGATCTTGATACAGCACTTGATTAAAGAATTCTGTAAATGTTAGAGCTTAAGAAGTCATGTTACAGAATGAGCATAGATAGATAGATAGATTTAGAGCCTGACAGGCAACTGTTCAGTTTGTAACTCTCCAAATTCCTAGTTATGTAAATTAAACATGTTACCTCCTCTCTAACTCTTGGTCACCTTATCTGTAGAGGATGCTACTTCCGACCTTGCAGAGCTATCATGAGACTAGAATGAGATGATATCTAGTCTTAAGAAACCAATTTGGTATTTTCACAAATACCAAACCTAATAATATTTTAAAGGGGTATTACTTTTGTATAAAACTACTTGAATTTCAAAATACTAAAGGAAATTCAAGGAATATTTCTAGGAAGGAGGAGTGGAATTAGAAACAGAAGTGCAGGGTGATTCCATGGCTTTGTATGGAGTTCAGAACAGTGATAGAAATACTAATGCATAGCAACTCATTCTTTCATACTCTTTTTCTCTTTCCTATCTTTCCTCTCCTTGCTTTGCGATTAAAGGCATACAATTATATATTAAAAGAATGGAACCATACCACTTTGTAGTAATGGGTTGTCACTGATGACTAAACCCAAAGACCCACCGTAGACAATCCCTTGTCTTGTCTACATCCCCTACTTTTATTCCTAAAAGATGTATATTATTGACCAAAAGTGTTTCATCATAGAAAGTGCATGAATGCAGATTTTATGGAAGCCTGGTGACATTCATTCCTATATAGAGAGAGTGATACTTTAGAGAAAACACAGATTTGGAATCTTTAAGACTTCATTTTTAAAATAGTTTGAAATTGATAGGAGTGCTTGAGTTATTGACAATTAAACAGATAGAAACATTTTCTTGTAGATCTCAAAGGTCAATTACCTTTGGGGATTTCAGATATCTCAAAACTGTGGTGTTAGCCTCATTTTCATGACAAAATATACACATTATTCACTCTTTGCCTTATTGATGAAACTCTTTCACTCCTTTACAAAGTGTGTGTGCCTTGACATGCTGCCTGATCTCCTTAGCCTCCGGTTTCCCCAACCCTTCCCATCGCCCTCCAAAAAAAGGAGCCATGAAATTAAGAAAAAATATCCAGCTGAAAGGGCAAGGTTTTCTAGAAGAGGAAAAAGAGTGGGGAAATGAATTATTTCAGACCAAAAGCAATTATATTTTGAAGGCAGAAGCAGACATCTTCTGGCACAACTGTCAAGATGTTACAAAAAGATTAAAGGAGGTTTTTTTTGTCATTTAAAATCTGTTTCTGGTTCGAAAAAAAAAGTGTGCTGTTCAGTTTGTGATTTTTAATAAGATTTCTCAATAGACTCACTGCTTAAAAAAAAAGTGTGAGAAAAAAGGAAGCAAAAAACTCGAAGGCCATGCAGCAAACACCACTGCAACTTTGATACTATATCATTCATTTTCTCCATTCTTGGGGATTTAGACAAAATTTTTGTGGGAGGTTATACCCCGTGCAACAACCTGTCAACAAAATGTATTTTTTGCAGAGACTTCTCAGGACTTGAGCTTCTATGTGGTTAAAGTAGAAACATCAGATTAATTCCTTTCAAAACACTGTGAACTTTCGCTTAGGCAGGCAAAGGCTGGTATTTTCCACTGTTAGCAGCATGCCAACCTCTCCCTCACCTAGCCTCAAATGGCTACATACTATTCCATACCCTTTCCTTGCAATTGTGGCTCCTTCCGTTCTCTATGGAGGCTGTAGATCATCAAACTTCTGCCTGGAAGACATTGGAAAGACCTGACCAAGGTTGTCCAGTCAAAGACATGACTTCCGGAATACCCCCAGCTCTCTCCTCACCTTTGTGAAAAACATTTTGCTTTGGAACATGTTCAGAATCTGAATTTTATGCATGAAAACAGAGCAACTTCCAAGTCATTCAGTCTTCTTCACCCAGCGTTTCATCCCTCCTGCTGTTAGAGTTTAGTATTCACATTTGAAGGCTCCTCTTCCCCCTTGCTGGAAATCCCTTTCTCCTAGTGTGAACAGAGGGTCCAAGTCCCGGCCCAGGCTTATCTTATCAAATTAAAAAAAAAAAAAAAAAAAAAAAAAAAACAGAAGAACACTGCAGGAGGAAAAAGGTTGCTGAGTTCTTGCCTGTCATTTTATAGCCGATGTCCATGACGTTGTTTCTGGTTTACAGTTTGAGTAGGATGAGTCTGGGAACCGTGCAAAGCCACGTAAAATAAGCATGTGAGGGGTGTCTTCCACACAGACATTTCACACTTGGAAAGAAGTAAGTTCTTTGCTCAGGAAGCAATTAGAGATAGGATAGATGGTAGTCAGGGAGGTACTAGGGATGCCTCCAGTAAGATCTACTCCCAGGAGACAGAGTGACCGCTCCCAGTTGCTCTCATCCTGCCATTTCCGTCTCACCCTGGGAACACTCAGACATCAACTTTCCCTGGAAAAGTGAACCTACAACACAGCAAGTTCCCAAGTTCTCTCCTCCAATACCAGTGACAACCTTCATCTTCCTTTTGTTTCATTCAAACCGCTATCAAAATTATCTTCCTTGATGATTTCATTTCATCCGATATATTCCAGGTCCCTCTAAAATACTGACGTGCTTGAGTATGCTTTAACTTGATTCTCGGACCACTTTTAAATAACATATGCAAATCAATCCTTCAGCATTCAAGCTGGCAGACCAAAATGTTAATGTGAGTTTTTGTTTGGTTTCTTTTCTTTTTTCTTTTTTTTAATTCTAACGTTTCCCAAAAGGAAAAGTCAAGAATCTAAAGAAGGTCATTTTGAGTGAAGACGTACAATGAGGCTCCCAGGAATTTAGAATTAGAAATATATCTAATTTCTCACTTAACTGAGCTTTGTGCCATTGGCCAGTCACCTCTACTAGCTGGTAACATTAAAGATGAGAGGTGATAAAACTTAACTCAGCATTTCTTAATTGGTAGAATGTGTCTTTTAAAAAGGAAATTTTCTACGAAAGAGGTTGAAAGTAATGTGTTTTTATTGACATTTTAGCCCACTTCATATTTCCTGAAGTCACATGGCAAATAAAATGAAAAGAAGATTAGGGTGAGACAAAATAAGTATTAAAAAATCATAATTATGTGATTTATATTATGTATATATATGTATGTATGTTAATCATATTATGATTAACAATGTCTCCTACCTAGATTTTCCCTATACATTGCCTTATGCAATTCTCATAACAATATCCAAACACAGGATTATGATCTTAATTGATGAAGCACTAGGAAGTGATAAGGGAACTAAGTCAGTGTCATGAACTGAATGTTTATGATTCCTTTCTCTAGATTCACACATAGAAACTATAACCATCAATATAACTTATTAAGAGACAGGGTCTTTGGAAAGGGATTAGATCATGACTTCAGTGCCTTCATAAATGGGACTCATATCCCTCCGAGGACAGATATGAGGGCTAGAGGTTAGTTAGATTTAGTGGTAGAAAACACATGCCCCGCACTTATATGACCCTGCATTTAATCCCTGGAACCAGAGGGGGAGAAAGAGACAGAGAGATAGACAGACAGTCAGACAAAGAGACAGAGACAGTGAGACAGAGAGAAGTAGACAAAGCAGAGACAGAGAGAGATGGAGAGAGACACAGAGAGAGCACTTCATCCCCTTCCCTCTTCTCCTTCACTTGAGGATTCAGTAGGAAGGTACCATCTGCAGATGAGGACACACAAACCCTGAGACACCAGATCTGCCAATGCCTAGATCTTGGGTGTCTAAGACTCCAGAACTATGAGAAATACATTTCTGTCCTTTAAGCTACCCAATCCACAGTAGTTTGTTATAGCAACTCAAAGTGGCTAATATGCACAGACCCCTGAAGCTCAGCTAGCCAATGACACAACGAACACATGGGAAAGTAGTTGCTTTTCTCCCCTCCCCCGTCATTACCTCTGAGGTCTCATTGCACACTCACAGACAGCAGCCCAGTGGTCTGGACCATCAAAGAGAGTGAAAGCCGAAGCCACCAGGGTAGACAGAGATCAGGAGGGAGAGCCTGGGATCATCAATCAATCTCCAGTTCAGCGTGAACCTCCTCCTGACCCAGCAACCATGTGGAAGATAGAATTCCCCACTCCAGCTCCCTGCCTTCAGAAGCCTGACCACAACAATCAAGCGATCATAATTCCCCAGGGCAAGCCTACCTGCTCGGTGTATCTAATTGAGAGGAAGGGGTGACAGAGGTGCAAACAAAAGGGAGAAAAATGGGCTCAAAGTATTTTGTATTTGTCAATGTGCAGTTGGCGTGGGAGTGACCCGTGGTATTGAAATGGGACTGGCTGTGGGGAGAGAGGGCTGCTGCGGAGAGAGGGGTGGGGGAGGATGAAAGTGAGACAGACAACTCGGAATTTTTCCCTTTTGAATTTCAACCTGTTGGATAAAAACAATAGCAAATGAGGCACTGAATATGCATGAGGCAGGGAAGGTATTTTAAGTTTTTCAGGAGACAGCTCGCTGAACGGAATTGCTAATTATGTCTCACATTGCTCCGTCCAATTCAGTTAGCTTGATTATGGCTGAGTTGTCAACTCCCCTGCTCTTGAGGTTCCACGGTTTCGGCCCGATCTGAGGCTTAATACTAAATTAGAATTACATTTTTCACCCAAAAAAAAAAATGTTTTCCCTTATTGAAGTGCTAGCTTTAACCATTGTGACAATATAACCTTTCTCAACAAAAATAAAATTAAAGCCGCCAAGGGTTCAGATTCAAGGGTTTGTGGAGTTGGTGGAATGTGAGGAACGTAATCGCAGCTGTGACAATTGCAAATTAAGATTGAACAATGAGCCAAATTAAAAGGGTGAGAAAGAGCAGAACACCATATGGAGTAACTCGGCGGCTACCCCCCCCCCCCGCAGGATGGCTTGGATTTCTTAGGGTGGGCAGGATTAGTCAGCTGAGGAAGGGACTGAACAGAGCTAAACTAGCCCCAGCCACTGCCTTCATCAGGTCAACCCAG
Source organism: Alexandromys fortis (assembly GCF_014885135.2). NCBI lineage: Eukaryota > Metazoa > Chordata > Mammalia > Rodentia > Cricetidae > Alexandromys > Alexandromys fortis. The sequence goes on along the minus strand of NW_026067912.1, from coordinate 6,218,556 downwards.
TAGCCTTTCTTTCGCTTAGTTGCTTTGCTTTTAAGGTGGAATTTCACGTCAACCTTGGTACTGGTCTAAGAGGGGAACGGGAGGTGAAGCAGAGCCCTCATGGGACACTTGAACCAGTTCTGGACCCCACCTAACTGTGGTTCCTCTCCTCACCACGGCCACAGAATAGCTGAGAAAATAACTAAAGCAGAGAAGGATCTGGTGTGCTACTGGGCCAGATGTTTGGGTCCATCGCGGCAGAGAGGGTGTGATGGAGCAAGGCAGCCAGCCTTATGGTAAACAGGATGCAGAGGAAGGTCTCCACAGGACCAGGGCACAGCCCCAGCCACCTCCTTCTTCCAGCAGAGCCGCTTCTCCTACCTTTCATCACCTTCTCATAGCACCATCATATTGTTAATTTGTTGAGAAATTAATTAGATGGTTAGGTCAGGGCCTTTGAAATACCATCACTATTCACAGACCCAAAAGCTACCCATAAGCTCTCCATGCAAGAGCCTTTGAGAGATATTTTAGGAGTTTGCGAGAAGTTCACCATAAACGCAGAGGTAAGAGAGCATAAGAGATGCCATCAAATGACTTAATAGTCATTAGTAGAGTAAGTTCCTTCCCACCTTTTTGTCAAATCCATTCTATTGTCATCCAGCCTTCATGAGCACATGAAGGACAACAGAGAGGGAATAAAAATGAGGATGCCAACAACTCTGCGTGGGGCACATCTAATGCTTCACACCAAAGGGAAAGTAGCAGTGTTCCCACCTCTTTGTAAGAGTCGTGAAGGTCTAGAGTAGCGGCCCAAAGCAAGGATGCAGTCAGAGGTGTTGGAGCACCTTGGGTGACCAGCAATGGTAGCAACAGCAGCAACAGCGGCAGCAGCGGGCAGAGCAGCATAATTTCGAGAGAAGGATCATAGCTGAGAACATTTGTAACATCTCCTAGAAATGAGCTGGGCAAAGGGGTGAAATATTTCCTAAGATGGTTGGACACTGTGATAGAGTTGGGAAATTATTGCTATAATATAAGAAACACAGAGTATCCTCTTCAGGAGCCATGGGAAGAGATCCATGCCTCACTGGCCTCGAGCTCGAGCCAGTTGCTAAGTTAACAACCAGGCGGCTGACCGTAGATATATCAGGGAGTTCAGCCTGCATCACGTGGAACAGAGATGAGCCACCCCAGCTGAGCTGTGCCCAATAGCAAAAGTATAAGTAATAAATGGTGGTTATTTTACGATAACTGATACAGTCAGTACTAAATATACTACATTTATTCCTGGTAAACCCTGACTTTCAAGTCAGGGTGAAAAAATAGATTTTGAAAGCCATCCTAATTGTTCCCAAGCAATATCTGAGGCTGACCTTAATCAGTGGCACTAGAGCAGTAACAATCATCTTTCATACTAAAATTCAAGTTTCAGCTACAGTGCCTCGTTCTGCCTGAGCAGAAAAGTCTCCAATAGCAACAGATTCTATGCCCACATCTGTCTTCCCTGAATAGCATCAGAGGAGTGTTATGTGCATGCACTTCAGCCTCAGAGATGTACCAACCTCAAAAATGAGTTGGGGGCTCAGGGTACCACAGCGTTATGCAGGCTTGGTTATTCACTGTACTGGGTGGCTGGCAGAACTGACCCTAAACATCTCCATCTGGAAAAGAGAAAATAAAAGTCACATCTACAACTAAAGCAGCCAAATGACAGAAATAGGGGAAGAGAAGCCAGCTGCAAGAAAGAAAAAAAAAAAAGCATAGTAAGTAGCAAACAAACGCATTCAGTGTTATATGGTGGATGCTGTTTTCTGTTCTCCCCTTTGATGGGTGACTCTGTTAGTCCACCTTTCTCGAGAATAACCAGAAGATGCCCTAAGCAATATGCAGAATAGTTTTCCTCTTTTGAAATCTAAGTGATGGAGAAGTTAAAAGGTATCATTGTTTTCTTAAATCTGAAATCTCCCTTATTTCTCTTTCTCATCTATCCCTCTTTGACCTAAACTCAAGTACCGTTGTTAAGACAGAGGCTTTCTTAAACAGACCCACCACCACCACCACCACCACCCACGACTGAATTTTTTATGTGTCCTCACAAATCCCCATGGCTCCAGCTCGGTTAAGGTTCCATTAGCTCTATCTGAGTCTACTATCCAATTTGAATTCTCAGTGATTGTAGAAATACAGACATATTTCATATTTTCAATGATATCGGATTAGGCTGTCGTCCTTAAGCAGCCAAGGTGGAGAAATTAAAATCACATCATGAAATGCAGCAACCGTTTATTCACTTGAACTCTTCCTCACAGAGGCTCTAGAGGCAAGTACATCAAGATGTTGTTTATAATTAAGTAAAATTACCCCCAAAATATATCCTGTTGCATATGATTTGTTATGTCTCTGGATGCCTGGCTTTAAAGAGAGAGTAATTGGTTGTATTGCAAGAGGTTTGCCTGCTTGCTGTGATGATAGATGTCAGTTGGAAGGCTCAACCCAATGTTGATGGTGCTTATAAGAAAAGTGTTCTCATGAGTCTAGTCAAAAGGTTCAGACACCCCCCGCCCCATTTTTCAGTCTCAACAATATAACACAGACCCAAAAACTAAACTTAACTCCATTCCCTATATGTTAATATTGAGCCCCACCTCTGTTACTAAAGACAACTTGAAAGGAAAAGTCCAAAGGAACGCAAACCTAAGTCCTCGCCGGGAAGAAGAATGAACATCTGCAAACATCAGACAATGGGAAGGAGCACAAAGGAGTCTCTGCCTTATGTCACTTCTTATCATATTCAAGATGCATCCTTTGACGGGAAGAGAGGTCAGGGACTCAAGACGGTGCTCCTGCAGCTGCCGCCGAAGTGAGCATTTATCATGAATAGCTCCAGGTGAGAAGAAAGGAGCTTCCTTCCTCTCCCTAATCCTCTTACTGTGTAACCTGCTGGAGATTTTTCCTTGATGTTTACAATAAACTGCTTCAGAGACTGTTTAACTACTGCACATCTGAAGGCGATTCTGTGATATACCTAGGAACAAACACCATCCTATAAATAAAAGAGCCTAGCTTTTTTTTCTTTTTCTTCCTAAAAATTTTAATACTTAACACTATATCCGGAAAAGGCACGAAAAAAAATACTCGGCATCGGCTATTTTGGACCATGAATGCAGCTTGCACCACCCATTCCTCTGGGAAGCCGCTGCTCCCGTTCTACAGTCACGTGACAGTGTTTTGAGAGACAGTCGTAGTGCCATGTGGTCAGGACTGGGCAACAGGCTTAGGTTTAAATAACCAGTACGCTTCACGGCACTGCAGGTCCAGAGCAGTGATATGGCCTGGGTACAATCAATTCTATCATTTCATCATAATTTTTATTTTTTTCAATTCTGAGAATCAAACCCAGAGTCTATAATATTAGGTAAAGCATCATGATTTTGTGTGTGTTTCTGTGTGCATATGTATGCCTTCATATGTGTGGGCATTCTGGTGTGTATTCTGGTGCCCACCGAAGGCAGAAGAAGACATCAGATCCCCTGGAGCTAGAGTTACAGATGGTTGTGAGCTGCTTATCATGGGTACTAAGACTCCTGAAACAGCAGTAAGCACTCGTAACCACTAAGCCACCTCTTCAACCTCACACATTGATTTCCTTAAGTCAATGAAGTATTTAATTTTAAATTAGAGAACCTAGTGGTAATAAAAGGCCATTACACCCAATATAAGCAAAATCCCTGTTTGCAGTAAATGATTGAGCCTAAAAGAAGCAAATCAAAGAAAGGAACCAGATCACAATGTGAGTCTCTGGATAGTCCCCATCCTAACTACTCTTGAGAACATC
>NW_026067912.1:6168660-6213083 GCF_014885135.2 Alexandromys fortis | reverse complement strand
CAGGCAGATCTCTGAGTTTAAGGCCAGCTTCATTATAGAACAAGTTACAGGAGAACCAGGGCTTTATAAAGAATGCCTGTCTGGAAAAGGTAATAAATAAATAAATAAATAAATAAATAAATAGCAAAGAACGGGGGGAAAGATAAAGAATTTTTATTCATAAAAACACAAGATGTAACAGTTGATTTTTTTTTAAAAAAATGTAGGTCTGCAACTAGAAACGTACATTTATATTTATATGAAATGATTGAACACAAACCTTAATTACAGAATTGTTACATATACTGAAAGACATGTCTTCAAGTAAAAAGGGGATGGGAACTATTAGTAACAGTAATTTATAGGCAAAGAAACCCAAAGAGACTGATGAAAAAAACAAACTGTGACAACTTCACTTGTGACATGGGGAAATTGTCACCTTCGTCTACTGCTACAAACTCAGCAATAATTGGTACCTTTGTGAAATTCAGGGAGCATCTAAAAGATTGCAGTATGTTATCTATTGACTCTCCTCCTAGGAACTTCCCCAAAGAGGCAAAGACGTGGGAAAGCTGTTTGATTTCAAGGTGCTCACTGCAATAACCAAAGAACAGGTGCAACATTAAACAATGACTGACTTCATTCGTTACTTTTCTTGTCACTTGACTCAGCACTGACAGAAACAATTTAAAAGTGGGAAGATTTGGTTAAATCCACGGTTTAGAGGGTTTGGAGCATCACGATGAGATCTCATCGTGATGAGAAAGCATGACTGCTAAATGCTTGGTCTGTAGTGGTAGGAGTTTGTTTTGTGGCTGATTCGCATCTTAACAGACCAGAAAGCACAGCGCTCAGGCTAGAAGTAAGATCAAACTGCAAACCTACAAGACCCAAATCCCAGCAACAGTCCTCCTCCTTCCAAGCCCCACCTCATTAAGGTTCTGCAACCTCCCAAAATAGCCCCACCAACAGGGACCAAGTGTTCAAACATATCAGCCTATGGAGGACATTTGGCATTCAAACCATAAAAATGACCAAACAATTGTTTACAAGATTACAACAATGGCCTGGAAAGTCCTTCTGTATATGTGTTGCTTTTATTCGATAATGAATAAAAAAGTTGCTTTGGGCCTATAGCAAGGCAGAACAGAGCTTGGTGGGGGAAAACTAAACTGAATGTTGGGAGGAAAAAGGCAGAGTCAAGACATCATGAAGCCACAAGAGGGAAAAGACATGAGCTGCCAGCTGGAACCTTACTGGTAGGCCATGAGCCTCTTGGTAAAATATAAAATAATAGAAATGGATTAATTTTCTAGACCCAGCAAGAGTAGGGGAGGGCTGGAGCCCCAGCCTTCCTGGGATGGGAGCTGCTCTGACGAGGGAGAAGGAAACCCAGTTCACAACCTACTGAGACAAAAGGCACACTAGTGGGGGAACCTATTAATTGTTAAATAATCTTTAAATTAATCAGGTTATTAATTCCTAAGATCTCTCAGTGGTAAGAAGTTCTGAATTCACTGCATACTCTTTTGTTTATCGTGCTATTGATTTTTGAGGTCTTGGGTAGCCCAGGCTGGTCTAGAATTCACTATGTGACCAAGGATGACGTTGAACTTCTGGTCCTCTTGATTCCATGTCTTGGATAGTGGGATTACAAGTAGGTGCCACTACTCATGGTTTATGTGGTGCTGGAGCATTCTCACTTAAAGGTGAGGCAGGTCTAGATGTATTATTAGTCCACCTAACTACATTCTCCAATGAGATACCTACCCTGAGCACCTGGGCTGTGTTTGATCTGAATCGAGACACTGTAAGCATAGATGCATTCCTAATTCTGAATTTTCATTAATTAGCTTTGTGCTGATTGCATGTTGGTATGATGGGGTTTTGGATGCAGGTTAAATAGAATTTACATCTCAGGTTAAAAAAAAAAGAAATGGATTAATTTAAGATATGAGTTAGCCAGAAATACACTTAAACTATTGGCTAAGCAGTGATTTTAATTAATACAGTTTCTGTGTGGTTATTTCAGGTGTCTGGGCTGCCAGGAATGAAGAAGCAGCCTCCTACTACACAATGGAATATTTTACAGTCCTAAAAATATGGCTATAAGAATTCCACTAAACTCAGAAAACCTTTTTCAGGAAACAGATAAGTCGGGGAAGTCAGGAGAATTTCCCAAGTCAAGTAGCTCTAAACTGAGACATGAAAGAAGAATCTCATAGTTTGGATCTTAAATATTCCCCATAGACCCAAGTCTTGTTCACTAGTGCAGGCCTATGAGGGAATGGTGGAAACTTAGGAGGTGATGACTTATTGGAGGTCTTCAAGTCATTGGCAACACGACTTCAAAAACGGTAGGACCCAGACACCTTTCTTTTCCTCTTATGTCCTAAGAGGAGCAGTGTCAACATCACTGCGCCAATATGACACAGGCCTCCAACATAGTATCCTGCCCTGTCCCAGCAATGGGTCTGCCTGATCATACACTAAACCCTCCAAAACCATCAATCAAAAGAACAAGACTTTCTCCTTTATAAATTGAGTATCTCAACTATTTGCTCTAGTGAGGAAAATCTCACTGACACAGAGGTGGAGAGTTACCTGAGTAACCAAAGGGTAGGCCAGTAAAGCGTCCAAACACACACTACGTGACTATTAACTATTTTTTGCAAATTGTGTACATTGCTGAGAAAAGTATGTGGATGCAGAAAATAAAATAATGGCTAGGGTGAAACAGAACAGAAAGCTAGGTATTTGCTTAGGGATACAACCCACCGATGTGTGGGATGTTGTGCCAGCCAACACCTCTCAGGGCCAAGCTCTATACTGCTTTAACTAGAGAAGTTAAGAATAACCGCAAGCTCCAGCGTGAGCCATACTTCCACACTTGCGTATCTTTAGTTACAAATGCCTATTTACCTGTCGGTTGGGCTGAGAACACCATCGGTTTGCCTTTGAAGTGAACCTCTCAGATTTAAAGAGTTCTTTTTTTTTTCTAAGCTGTTGAAGGCTTACTTGATCTAAGTCTCAGGCACGTTTGAAGTTGTGACTTAATGGAAGATTATTTTTACTCACAGTGATCAAGCAGTTAATGAGATAAAGTAGCGAGGAGACAAGCTTAATAGAATATGTGGTTGCTCCGCATGTTAATCTTTATAAAAGGCAGAATGGAAATAACAGGAAACCAGGAAGAAATGGGGACAGATGGCTGAACAGCTCAAAGACAGGAAAAACAACTCTTTCCTACATGGGCTTTTCAAAAGCAAGCCTTTCTCATGATCAGTTCAATACAAAAGGGAAAAAAATGGCACCAAAGAAAGGGAAGATGGAAAACCAAGGCTGAAAGATTCCCAGGGGTTGTCACCTTGCAACCTTTATCTAATCCTTGCCACTTCCCTGCCACTCCGCGAAAGGGCAAAATCCTTCTGGAGCAGTGACTACAGGTTTCCAATAAAGAAAGACAGCACAGTCAGTCACCATCTCTGTCCAGGCCCCAGTATGAGCCATGCTGACTTCCGTGAGTTAACAAGATGAGGGGGACTCTTCAACCTCACAGGATTCCGATGCCATCCACTGCGGAGGCCACTGAAGTAGGTGGCAGAAGAGGGAAAAGAATGCCAGCTCCGTTTACTAACCCACCCTCCATGTTAGCTCCAAAGCATTGCTCCTGGTGGTGGAGGAGGTGGGAAGGGGGTTGCTCGGCTTTGCTTCTTTTTCCATCCAGAACAGACCAAAAAAAAACCCAAGCCACTTCCTTTTCAGTTCAAATCAGAAAACATACGAAGCCAAAATAGTCATGGGGAAAGAAAAGAAAACACCTGTTAGAAGTTATCTGCTTAATCAATGGGTTCAACCTACTGTTACGCAGATAAAAACCAACAGTGACCAAATTTTGAACTAGTTTTGAGAAAATGGCAAAGCTGAATCTCCCAATGTTCCTCTAGGAACCTCTGAATCTTAATTCTACCCTGAGTGTGCTAAAGATCCCTGGCCAGGCATGGTAGTACAGACCCAGCACTCAGGACGCAGAGACACGTGTATTTCTGAGTGTTAGAGGATAGCCTAGATGTTCTACAAGGTGAGTTCCAGGATAGCCAGAGCTACATAGTGAAATAATGTCTCAAAAAAAGAATAAAGAAAAATATTCCTGATTCTGCATCCTCAACTCTTGATTTGTTGGAATAAAGGTAAAACAAGAGAATCAGGGCTTCTCAAACATTTGAGCCTATTTCCTTTCTATAGCTTTCACTTTCGCAGTGATTGGAGGATTGTATTTCTGCCAGAGCTTGTTAAAGGTGGGTTTAAGAAGAGGACAAATGATAACCAGGCTTTATAGCTGGAATCCAGAGACACTGGTGGAAATAGCACCCCTTAAAGGAAACATATCTTGGCCTTTTTCCTCCATGCTTCAGATCCCACTAACCCAAGTGCTCAGAGTTAGTTCCAGGGCTTCTGTCTTTGTGGATAATATGGAGAATGTAACATCACAAAAGGGCAGACTGGTAGAGCTCAAACCAGCTGCAGATTGCTTCCCTCATTCAATGGTACACATTTCTCTAGTCTACATAAGAATGAGAGCTATACAGGAGATGGGTGTCTGCACAATCCTATCTCCCATTCCCCACCAAGGTCACCTTCAGCCCTTACCACATATTCTCTTATAACCTCAAATGCAAGACTCTGCTTATCCCCCTGAGCAGGATGGTCTTAACATTTCATGTCTCTACATCGCTGCTCTCCACCACAACTTCCAACTGCAGGAACGTTCCTTTATTGTTCGTGACTCCAGTCCTTCATTAAGAGTGATTTTGTTTTTATTTTATCTAGAATTTCTAGAAGTGGGAAAGGTATGCAGATTTTGGTGCTTTATTTTTGGATGGCTGGAAATAGACTCCATTAGCAAGCACCACAAGTGGTTCTTAGCCACAATCTAAAGTTTGAGAACATTATAGCCTTCTGCAAGCAATGAGACTTACTCTGGTATAATATCAGGGTATAAAACACATTTGTTTCATTTCATCCTTGTAACAAGCTTGAAAAATAAGTAGTGCTAGTATCATCATTCTAATTTTTTCCTGACAAAGCCTAGTCAGACTAACTTTTTTGCCTAAAGACATAAAAAAAAAATTAAACAATCACCAAAAAAGACATCTGATCTCCTGATGATTGGCCCATTGCACCATATTTCACCATTTCCCAAGATATAAGTTAAGCTTTCCAGAACATCTGTATCTGTCTGAAGAGTGCAAATCAATGTGAAAGAAGTTTGGTAAGCTGTATCCAAAGGCCATGAATCTATTTATACTTTCCTCTTCTGTGTATGCTGGACACTGACACCCTCGTATATGACCACAGAATTTTGAGAAAAAGTAGCTTCTCCAGCCTTCATGTGGTACTGGACAGCTGTCATCTCAGCCACTTGGGAGGATGAAAAAGAAGGATAAAACCAACCTGGGCACTAAATTGAGACCTGTCTCAAAAATAAACAAAAATAAATAAATAAATAAAATATTTTAAAATAATTTCTTGGAGTAATATTATCTATTTTTACTAAACAATGGGGTTCATGCCTATAAATCCAAGCATTCAGAGTGCTAAAACTTTTCATGAGCTTGGGGTTCACCTTGAGTACATTGTAAGTTGAGACCAGCCCTGACCATATAGAAAGACTCCATCTGGTAAACAAATGGACAAACAGAAGAACCAAAACAACCATTAGGACTATATGGAATTTGACTCTAATGCTCTCCATATGGATTGACAGGATTATTAGTATGTCCCTGGCTCTTCATGATCCAGTCGCTCCTCAGGGTTCACGTTCCCGGCAGCACTGAACATGAGAACTCAAGCCCTCCTCTGCCCCCTACTTAGCACATGACCACCCCAGCCATATATGTTCCACACACATCCTCTGTATGCCTGGAAACAACTAGAGATTTCCTCTTTTCCAGACTAACTCTTAATGTTCTCTAAGAAAATCTACAATGGAATTAACTTTACAACCATGGATCTCCACCTTCCTAATGCTGTGACCCTTCAGTACAGTTCCTCATGCTGTGGTGACCCCCAATCATAAAATGATTTTTGTTGCTACTTCATAATTGTAATCTTACTGTGTTATAAATCACAATGTAATTGTCTTTGGAGTTAGAAGTTTGTCAAAGAATTTGAGACTCACAGGTTGAGAACCGATGGGCAAGAGGGTTCATCTTGCTCCAACGGGCTTTTTTGCACAAGTCACATAACTACAATGCTTTTCTGCTCTGCCCAAGGTTAACCGCACCCTTTTTCTCTCCTTACAATTCTCTGCTTTCCCTTCTAACTTTAAAGTTCACAGTGAATGGTGTCTTTCCTGTAGAAGACATGCCAAGAATTTTCACACACAATCAAATTGCCATGAAAACTTAAAAGAATTTGTTTAAAAGGGAGTTAATTAATTTTATTTTAGTATTGTTGTTCAAGTGCCTTTGAAATTGCTGCCTCTGTTTTTTCCTTCAGGGCCAAGCTGGTTCCCTTTAGTCCCTTTAGCACAGTGTAATTTGCATGAATGTAAAAACATTTTATCTGCATTAACATTCAGAACATGATTAGTCTATATAGTTAGGCTCAGACCAGACAAGAAAACAAAGTATTCGTGAGAAAAAGGACAGGTATTGTTTATTCCTTCCATCTAACACTCAACTGCCATCCTGGGATGTGGTAGCCATTTGCCAGCAGTGGCCATGATGGAAAAACAAGTTGCAGCATTAAATGAAGAAAGTTAAGTAGAATGTTAGGCACAAACTTGGCAGTAGAGCTCAGTTGGGAGAGGGTGGGCTTGCCTAGCACTCACAACACCCTGAGCTGAAGCCCTAAGAATAAAAACACCCATATAAACCTGAGTGCCTGTAATCCCAGAACTCAGGAAGCAGAGCTGGGAGGATCAGAAATTTATGGCCAACCTGATGTAGGTGGGTCTTCTTTCTGTGTGTTGCTTTCATTGGTTAATTAATAAAGAAACTGCTTGGCCTGATAGGTCAGAACACAGGAGGGTGGAGTAGACAGAAGAGAATGCTGGGAAGAAGGGAAGTGAGTCAGACGCCATAGCTCTCCTCTCTGAGATGGATGCAGGTTAGAATTATCCTGGTAAGCCACCACCTCATGGTGCTACACAGATTACTAAATATGGGTTAAAGCAAGTTGTGAGAATTAGCCAATAAGAGGCTGAAACTAATGGGCCAGGCAGTGTTTAAAAGAATACAGTTTCCATGTAATTGTTCTGGGGCTAAGCTAGCCATGAGGGAGCTGGTTGGGACGAAAAGCAGGCCTGCCCACAGTTCTCACTACACCAACCTGGATCACATGAGACCCTAAGGAAAGCAAAGGAAAAAAGGCACCAACAGACCTGGTTGGTGCACTCTTTGAATCCCATCACTTGGGAAGTGGAAACACAAGATGGGGAGTTTAAGGCCATTATTGGCTACATCATGAGTTTGAGAATGTCCTGGGCTACATGAGACTATGTCTAATAAGACAAAAGCAAAAAAACAGAAACCAATGAAGAAGAGAGGGAGGGAGGGAGGGGTGGAGGGAGGGAAGGAGAGGAGAGGGAAGGCGGCTCAAAGTTTCGCAACAGTTATAAAAATACTTAAACTCATCTCCTGGTGAATAAAGAGGAGAATCAAAGAGGCACAAAGCTCCTGCTTTTCAAGTCAGAACTGCACCAGTAAATGGAAAAATCTGAAAGCATTTTTAAAAATAGGTATTATTCTAGATAGAAAGGGTAGCTTAAGCCCTACCTAGGCTTGAATATGGTGGCTTATAAAGAACTGTTAAAAATAGGTCGCTGTCTGGAAGCCACAGAGTCCAAAAGCAATTGTCACACAGGAGCTGTCCACGAGTCCGCTGATATTCTAGGATGAGAAAATCTCCGAAGGGAAAAAGCTGCATCCTCTCTAGGAACAAAATTTTGTTTGACACTGGTGGAAGATTCTAGAACTCAACAAGGTTTCAGACAGCTGTGTAGGTGCATGGCTATAGCAGATACAGCTCATGGATACAGTAAGAGCTTGGCAACTACCTTATAAATATGTACGTATGTTGCACTTGACCAACTTATAATTGTTCTCCCATCGAGGGTTTCCAAAGCGATATGTGGTGGAGGATGGACCTGTTTATCTTTGTTAGTGTCTGTCCCATTGAGGGTTGATGATGATGTCTGTTATGTGCTGGCTTGGCATCACCAACGGGACTCTTCTGTTTGACGGGATGTATCCCTCACTAATGGTCACAACCATGACAAACTGCTGTAAAAGTCTCTAAGTACATGTTCTCTTGATCTCAACCTGAAACATGCAATGTTGAACCACAGAGCACACTTCGAGTATCTCTGGTAAAAAGACAGAGATGGGGATGTGGAGATGCTCAGCCATGAGGAATAAATGCCCCTCTGGCAGAAGTTCTGAGTTCAGTTCCCAGCACCCACAGAGGGCAGCTGACAACCACTTCTAACTTCAGCTCCAGGAGATCTGGCTCCCTCTTCTGGCCTCTGTAGACTCTGCACTCCTGCACAAACCCACACAAAGACATAATTAAAAGTGAAATAATTTAGAAGACATAGTGGCTTCATCTCAGTTATTAGTTATAGATGTAAGAAAATTTAGCACCGACCAACAAAGATAATTAATGAAAACAAACGTTATACTTCTTATTAACTTTTTGATCAATTTACTTGATAGTTATCCTGTAAAGATATCTGATTTTATAAATGTTTTGTACCAACAGATTTTTCACTTCCAGCTTTCTTAATTTATAAATTCAAATATCTATTAATAAACATGTAGGAGCCAGGCGGTGGTGGCGCACGCCTTTAATCCCAGCACTTGGGAGGCAGAGGCAGGCGGATCTCTGTGAGTTCGAGACCAGCCTGGTCTACAAGAGCTAGTTCAAGGACAGGCTCCAAAACCACAGAGAAACCCTGTCTCGAAAAACCAAAAAATAAAAATAAAAATAAACATGTAGGCATTAATTTGTTATTAATCTCAAAATAGAATATTAGTCAACAATAATAAAAGAATAAAGTGTGGCTTTTACTACAGAGACATACTATTATAATTTATCTTATAGCCAATTAAAGAATTAAGATTTGTTCAGTCAGTCAGAGTTTTGATTAAATATGCTTTTAGACATGGCAACTAAAGCAGCAAGATGATTTAGAGGGTTCAGTGATCTAATTTAGTCATTCTACATTGTTTTCAGATATTATCACATCAGGAGTGGGTGGAGCACATCTGGGTTCCTAGGTCTCAGGCAAGTCAAGGCCAGACTGAAGTCACATCGGAAGTACCAAGACAGCCTGAACTACACAATGAGAGCTTGTCTCAAAAGATAAAAAATAAATCATATCACTTTGTACCCCGAAATTGCAGCTATTACTTGTCAATATGCAATAAAAATAATAAAAAAATAATAAAACACAAGCAGCAAATGGAGGAGAGAAAGGCACATCCTTAACCTGATAAATAATTTCAAAACAGAAATGTACAGCAAATAGTATATATAAGAAAGGAGGGCCAAAATGTTTCCTTTCAGGTGAGAAGCTAGCCCTGGCTCAATCATGCAGAGCGGAACTAGAGAGAGATAAGCCATCAAGAGAGCACGCATGCGAACTATCTGACAGAAGAACTGTCAGTATTCATCAATATACAGAACTTTCCACAGAAAACCAATTAAAACTATATGGAAGACTCAGATATGGTGCTAGAAATCTGATCGATTTTTTTTTATTTTACAATACATATTTAGTGGTGGGGAAAGTGTGTGCACACACAATACAAAACTCAAGTGTGAGGGTCAGTTCTTTTCCACCACACCATGGGCTCCAGCTCATGTCCTCAGACTTGATAACCAGAACCCTTTTCCCCTGAGCTAACTCACCAGAAAAAAAGAGGATCAACTTTTTAAGATCACATTCTAATACACCCACAAGTTAAGAGGAAATCCAATGCTGCTATCCTCATAGCCTGCCTTTAAAAGTGAAACTGGAACTGCAGCTAGCTGAAGGGACCTGTCCTGGAACTAGCTCTTTTTTTTTTTTTTTTTCTAGACAGGGTTTCTCTGTGGTTTTGGAGCCTGTCCTGGAACTAGCTCTTGTAGACCAGGCTGGTCTCGAACTCACAGAGATCCGCCTGCCTCTGCCTCCTAAGTGCTGGGATTAAAGGTGTGCGCCACCACCGCCAGGCTGGAACTAGCTCTTGTAGACCAGACTGGTCTCAAAGGCACAGAGATCCGCCTGCCTCTGCCTGCCTCCCGAGTGCTGGGATTAAAGGCTTGCGCCACCACCGCCTGGCGCTAAAGGGAATCTTGAAGTCCTGGGAGTCCACACACAAGACTCAAGCCTTTTGCTGAGGACAGTACTTTGGGCCGCTGCTATTTTTATCATGGAATGTCCCCTAATGGACCATATATTAAAGGCCTGGTCTCCAGCTTGGCCCTATTTGGAGGTGGCAGAACCTTGAAGAGGTATGTCCAAGCAAAAGTCTTTAGCCCGCAGAAAGTATGCCTTTAAAGAAGATTGTGGGACTCCAGCCTTCTCCCCTTTCTCCTTTAGGCTCCTTTAGACCTCCCCTGTAAAAGGTCCAGCTTCCCTGAGACTACCATGCTGTGAGGAAGCCTGCTCACCTGACTTCCTCCACAGTGAGCGCCTACCAAGGTTTCCTGCCTTGCCACAAGACCAAAATCAACAAGGCCAACCAACCACAGACTGAGAAACCTCTGAAGCCCTGACTTAATTAAGCCTTTCTTCCTTGTACGTGGGTTATAGTGGATATTTTGTGACAGAAATCCGACACACCCAAACCTGTATGTGTCGCGAGGACTCATTCGAGCTGCAGTGGATTGACAAGAGGAAGCAAGGCTACAAAACCCCGTCCGAGCTCTGCCGGCGCTTTTTAATTTGTTCTGAAGACAGTTAGTGTCTAAACAATAGCCTGCTTAGACCAAAACGGTGAAAATTTCATTATCATAAGTCAAATTCTGCCTTTTGATTCACAAAGGAATCGATACAAATATGAGACAGGAGCCGAGCAAGAGCTTATGAAATACAGATGTGAGGTGACTGGCGGATGGGCACCCACACTGGGTGACAGCTATTAGAAAAGCTATTAGGAGATTATAAATTGCAATAACAGCCACGAGATGAAAAAAAAAATCTCCTGGCCTCTCCAATAGCCTGGTAGGCTATAATGTCCTATTTCCTGGGTTAGACCCTTCAGCCACATTTTAAAAGGTGACTTTAGACATTAGCATCAGGAGGCCTTGTAGCAAAGGACCAGGTGGTCATAAATTATTTTCCTGCTCCTATGCAACCAAACCTACATCCCTTTCCCTTGCCTCTGAGTGGGCTCCATGACAACTCTGGTCATTAAAATGCAGCTGGTTCTCTAACAGACTCCGGGCCCAGAACTGAAAGTCCTGGCAGCCTCTGCTTTTCTCATAGAATAGTTACCTCCCCTGTAAAAGGTCCAGCTTCCCTGAGACTACCATGCTGTGAGGAAGCCAAGTCACATAAAGAGGCCCTTTAGAAAGGTAGATCCCTATCTCTTCACAAGATATTCCAGACTCTGGTTATTCAAATCATCCCTGACCATAGCTGAAGACATCGAGTGATAAAGCCATCTTGGCAAGCAAGTCCAAGCCAAGCCAACCCCACTGCCAATCTGACAGTGACCCCATGAAAGACCCAAGCAAGAATCACCCAACTTAATCCAGCCAGCCTCCAGATCTGCAAGCCATCATTATTTCACATATTGTTATAGCATATATAACAACGCATGCAATAAAAAGTTACTAGGGGCAAGCGAGATGGATCCGTAAGTAATGGTGCTCACAATACAAGTTTGATCCCCAGAATATATATGGGAGAAGGAAATAATCAATTCTTGTTCATTGTACTCTGCCCTCCTCATAGACACCATGGCAAGGGCATGCACACGTGCGCACGCACACACACACACACACACACACACACACACACACAATACTTTTGGCTGGGGATCAAAACTAAGCATCTTGTGTATAGAAGCATGTACCCTACCTCTGGACTTCACCACAGCCCATTAGGTTGATTTCACAAGAGAAAACCAGAACATGAGCTTCTTGCTTACGGGCTGTTACCAGCCACATAAGGAAAGGTTGAGAGAACAGCACATGTTCAGCCTAGAAAGAAACATCCCAGAAAGGATAATAACCATCTTCAAATATTTAAAACACTTGTCTGTGGGAAAATGAAGATCTTCCTTTTCCAAAAGACAGAACCGGGTCCAAATCCATGTTAACAGTAAAGTAGACAGCGTCAGATCCCCAAAGGAAGACTGTTAGAATGATAATAGTGTCCAAAAGTGGCAAAAGTGTCTTCATTTACTTGGGGCATGTTGATTGATAAAGAAGATATCTGGTCAATTGGGATATTACAAAAAAAAAAAGAGAGAGAAAGAAAAAAACCTGGAGTCGAGAAGTCGTGACTACGGCACTGTGATAATTAATATTTGTCTAAATTTAAAATGTTTTGCTTAATTTCTTATTTATTTGTTCGTTTGTTTTATATTCCTTTCACAGATTCCCCTCCCTCCTCTCTTTTCACCTCCTGCCCCCATCGCCCCTCCATGTGCCCCCATCCACTCCTCCACTGTTTCTGTTCAAAGAGGGGCTCACCTCCCATGGGTGTCAACAAAACATGATATATCAACTTGAGGTAAGACTGAGGACCTCCCCTTGTATTAGGGCTGGGCAAGGCAATATCAGGAATAGGTTCCCAAAAGCTTTGCTCAGTTTCTACTCTTTTAAAACACTGGCTTGAGGCCTAAGGGACGTTTCAGCCAGTAAAGTATTTACCATGCAAGCATGAGCCCTTGAGTTCAAATTCTCAGAACCCACATTAAAAGGTTGACACAGCAGGATACCTATCATCTCAACCCCAGGGAGGCAGAAACAGAAAGATTTGCCAGCTCAGCAGCATTCAACCTAGCCACGATCAACCCTGTTGATCAACCCTGCTGATCAACCCTGTTGAGAAACTCTGTCTCAAAAAGGAAAGTACAGGATAACTAGGAAAAACAATACTGCATGCACGCACAAATAAACATACATACACAAGCACACACATACAAGAAAGAGGGGGATCGGAAAGCATAAAATACAGACTTGAGAAAAAAATTCATAAATTTGACTTTAACTGATAGTCTTTTTAAAAAGAGGTTCTTAGAAATTATGTGTGCATTGTACTTTTAAGATGCCCATAGAGTGGCTGTCAGATGTACCATTTTTTACAATGTTTATTTATGTAAACTACTACATGGGAAAGCTTTAAGATGGAGGAAGATGACTTTCACCTCCACCCTGACTGCCAACCTCCTTCTATTGGACAGCTCACTGTGGCCCAAAGACGATGCTAATCTAATTGTTCCACAGTATCCTCTTATCTGTGCAACATTAAATTCTGCAGGATAAGTCTTATATTCCATTATATCCTATTATTTTCTGTTTCTATTTTATAGTTGAGGAAACTGAGGCTCGGAGAGGTTGAGGAAGCTTCTACCCCACTGCTCTGTCACCTAGACAGGTGGAGGAAACTTTCTTTGTAAAAGCAGTGACTGGACTTTTAAGAAGTTTTGGAAAGCCCGTTCCTTTGTTTCCAAAAATCCTTTCATTTCATTTTCAGGTGGCAATTGATGGTGTTAGGAGAATCAGAAAGACAATAGATTGAGAATGAAGATCTCTCCTTATGCAGAGACGTCAGCTTATTGAGGATGTGTGTCCTAGGTAGAGCTTACAAGTTTGTTAACCATCCTGTTGGTCCCCACCCCCGCAGAAATCAGACAAATACTCTATGGCATAGTGCACCTCAGGGAAAGCTAGGAAATAAATTGCACTGACCCAAAGATAACAAGTACTAAGCAATGCCATTCATTATTATTCCTTTCCATTAAGAACTACAGGCACAACAACAAAGATATTAAAGGAACCTGCCCTAGAATCCAACAAAAGACACTCTGGTTATACTTAAGAATCGGTTCACCGAAAAGCTTCTATGTATCTATCGGGCGTAAATCAACGTTCACTCATTTCAGGGCCCCGCTTGGACTTGTCATCATAACGGTATTGCCACCGTGAAGAACTCTCAGGGCGATCAATTGGCTCTTGTGATGTGTAAGCTTACTCGAACAAGTCATCTTTGGATCTCCTGGAGGACACAGCTATTTGTGAAGGTGGTTTTTTTTTTCTTTTTTTTTTTTCTTGGAAGAAAAAGACCCTCCAAGGTGGCCCAGTGTCTTTCACCTACAAGGCTGTGTGTGTGTACGCAATCTCAGACCAGACGAGCTTGACTAAGCACAGAAGTTTGGACAGAAGCCAGCTTCATCCCACACATCTCTGTGGTCCTCCTGCCTTCTGGCAAACTCCAGGACCAGATTGGAAAATCTGTGCCCAGTTTGGGGGCCAAGTTTGGTGTGATCCGGGGATGATTTATAAGGCTCTGGGTGGAGTCCACATGATATGTGCTCCTTTGGCAAAGTTCAGCTTTGGAGTTTCTGACTCATCTGAAGGAAAATGTATTAGGTGGGGACAGATGGGCTTCCTAACAGGGACCAGAGGAGTCTCCTCCAACCCCTATGAGCCCCAAAAGCAACCGATTTTTCCACCTCTTTATTCAAAAGTCTAAAAAGCGTGCAACACGCGTGGTGTCAAGAAGAAGTTGGAAGTACAAGCACTTTCCAGGATTTGCCAAAAACAAAAATAAATTGCTTTTAATTTCTGAAGGGAGAAAGGCTGGATTGATTTTACAGGCTCTCCTCTAAACAGCAATTTACATGCTGAAACTGTAAAGCTGAGGGTAAAATATCCCTTCCTGGTGATTTGAAATCCGTTGATTAATTTCAAGTTGATGACCTTGTTCCCCTACAACAATAGAACTTTGATTCATCTCACTCCGGCTGCCTCTAACTAGTTTCCAACAATCACTAAACAAGCGGCAAGTCATGGCTATCCGATGGATGGAATCCCTATTAATAAATACAAATTAAATGAAGCATATCAAAAGAACCTGATCCTCATACCAAACTAAGCAAGGTTTTTCCTCTGCATTTAAAAGAGAAAAATACATCCCCCAACTGAAAGAGTCCCAGGCATTGCAAAGCAGTGTTTCTCCACAGAAATACATTGGGAGCCACAGACGTAACC
Source organism: Alexandromys fortis (assembly GCF_014885135.2). Taxonomy (NCBI): domain Eukaryota; kingdom Metazoa; phylum Chordata; class Mammalia; order Rodentia; family Cricetidae; genus Alexandromys; species Alexandromys fortis. The sequence goes on along the minus strand of NW_026067912.1, from coordinate 6,197,888 downwards.
TCACAAAATTCTAATAGGCACATTAGAATGTAAAAGCACATGAAATCAATTTTTAAAACATCCTTTTATTTAATCCAATAGATCCAAAATATTGTTATTTCAACATGCAATTGGTATAAACCTTTGATGAAACTTTTATTTTTATTTTTTTTCTGTAAGAGTCTTTGAAATCTGGTGTGGATTTTGTTTACCCTTAACAGTATTCAATTTGCACTTTCCCCGTTTCAAATGCTCAGTGGACTTATGTTGTTATTGCTACCATCAGCAGACAGTGAGACATTAAAGTGATAGCCATACAGTGTACATGGCAGTAAGGCAACTTTATAGTTAACCCAGATACGAGTCATAAGAATGCAAGAGGCAGTCTAGGGATGTGGTGCAGTAGGTAGAGTGCTAGCAACGTGTAAATGAGATGCTGAGCAAACTGCATCCCACATAACCAGGTTTAATGGTGCACACCTATAATCCCAGACTTGGGGAGATGGAAGCAGGAGTATCATTAAGTTCAAGGCTGTGCTCACCTGCGTGGTGAATTTGATATCAGACTGGAATCTCTGAACTTGTCTAACAAAAGACTTTTTTAAAATATGAGGAATGATTTTGACTTCACTGAAATGAAAATATATAAACACAGTTTGCCATAAAATCCAAGGATTCTAAGAGGAACCTTCCCAAAGCTTCATGCCTAGGTGCCTCAGTTTTCCCATCTGTCACATAAAGACAACGGTAAGTCCTCCAGATGTCGTTCAGAGATAAGTGACTTAAATAAATTAGTAAATTCCAACTGCTTCAAACAACACCCAGAATATCCTAATAATCGAGGAACCTTCACAAGAAGCGTCTGACTAGAATGCCTTAAAAGATTATCACTCATCACTGGAAGCCCCAGCACCTATCACAATCCTAGTGCCTAGGAAACAAGAAAGACATCATCTGAAGATGGTCAGGGTGGTGGGCACTTTAGAAAAAAAGGGCATCTGGGAATTAGAATGGAGTATGACAAAAAAAAAGGTGACAAAAGAAAAATAGTGCTTACAAAGATGTGGAGAAACTTTATCTGTAGTTCCTGATACTGTAAACTAGTACCACTATGAGGCTCAATAGCATGGAGGTTGCTCATAAAACTAGAAACAGAACTACTCTAGGACCCAATGATCCCCTAGTGCATCAATATCCAAAGGCAATTAAATCAGTCTGAAGAGGCATCTGTACATGTATGTTAAAGCTGCCCTACTCACAAAAGCCAAGATGTGGAATGAACACGCACCCAGTCACAGATCTCTATATACAGAAAACATGGGACAGAAATACAACAGAAGGTTATCCATCCATAGAGATGAATGAAATCCTGCCATTTGGATATGGAGGATGTTATATTAAGTTGGATAAGTCAATCACAGAAAGACAAATAAGTACCATAGATTTTTTTTTCACTCAGTGTGGAAGCTAAAGAGTTGGTCTCAAAGTGGTAGAGTCATGTCATAGTTATCAGAGCCTGGAGAGAGAATGGGGAATGAGGATGGAGAAAGGATAGTTAATGGTACTGGGGGTATGGCCAGTATTCTACAACATTGGGGAAATTATGGTTATCAATAATTCATTGAATGTTTCAGAACCTAGAAGGGGTGATTTTGAACACAACCAATTCTGAAATGACAGGTACGCCAATTATTCTCACCTAATCATTTATGTATATGTATCATAGTGTATCCCACAAATAGCCACAGTGTAAACTAAAAATGTAAAAATAACAAATAATCAGTGACCTCCAAGGCTCTTGTCCCAGGCATTTAGTTTGCTATGTTGGCTTGAAAGTAACTTTGTGGGTTAGAACATGTGTTTGACAGCGGGAGGCACCTATTCTGGAAGACTGCAAAGCCCTTAAGACATGGAGTTTCGTGGAAGAAATTAAGCCACTAGGTATGGGGTTACTGTCCTTGCTCTGGTTCCTCTCTGCTCTCTGTGAATGCGATGTCACCTGAGCCTCCATGCCGTCCCCTCCCTTCTTAAACTCCAAACCAGAACAAAACCTCCCTCCCTTAAGTTGCTTCTGGTCAGGTATTTTGTTACCGCGATAAGGAAAGTGATCAATAAATTTCATACACTCCTGACAAATTCTCCCTTTTTCACTTCAGGTCCCCAGCTCCTCGTGCTCATGTGCCTTTCCTCGGGCATTTGTACTGGCTGGTTTTGTGTGTCAACTGGACACAAGTTAGAGTCTGCAGAGAGGAAGGAGTCTCAGTTGGGGACATTCCTCCATGAGATCCAATTGTAAGGCATTTTCTTATTTAGTGATGGATGGGGAGGGTTCGGCCCACAGTGAGTGGTGCCGTCCCTGGACTTTTGGTCCTGGGTTGTATAGGAAAGCAAGCTGCACAAGCTATGGGAGCAAGCCAGGAAGTAGCAGCCCTCCATGGCCTCTGCATCCGCTCCTACCTCCCGGGCCCTTCCCTGTTTGAGTTCCTGTCCTAACTTCCTTCAATGACAGATAGCAATGTGGAAGTGTAAGCTGAATAAACCCGCTCCTCCCCAACTTACATTTTGGACATGACGTTTCATCGAAGCAATAGAAACCCTAACAAATACAGCATGCACACTGGCTCAACTCCTCTCTCACAGTCCTGTTCCATCCCTTCTTATCACTGGCGCTAATCTAAACGCACTCCCCACTGAACAGCCTGCTGCGTGTTAATAACCAATACTCACAACCGCTCCTAATGAGAGAACAGTTGTCTGGTGAAAAGAGTTAGGATAGTGCACAAGGCTGGATGGTGCACCTAGCTGGAGTGAGTGAGGGTCTGGGTTTCACTTCCCTCAAGGAAAAAATTCAAATATAGTAAACGTATAATATTTAACCTTTTTGCCTCGCAATTTATATTAGCCACATCAATGCAGATGATGCTGTATGCCACACCTTATGGTCTCTCTCTCTCTCTCTCTCTCTCTCTCTCTCTCTCTCTCTCTCTCTCTCTCTCTCTCTCTCTCTCTCTCTTCCTTGCCAGCATCTTATTTCTCTCCCAAGCTACCCTACCAAGCAGTGACAGCAGAAATGAGAACAGCTGGGAGCCCTGAGACCCTTTCAAGAAAGCCTCTTTCTTCTTTGGGTTAGCCAAGACCACACGATACAACCAGATGCATGCCGGCGTGAGCCCCAACCACTGAATTCTCTCGAATCTCGGACTTTCAAAAATCTTAAATTTGCCCTTTACTTAAAAAAGTCAATGATTTCACCAAGAAAGTTTGATTAGTTTCTTTTACTTTCTGTAATGAAGTGCCATCCTTTTCACACTTGAAAGGATCTTTGTAATAATGCAACATTGATCTTTTGAATACAGATGAGCTAACCTAGATAATAGGATTTAGAATGTGGAAAACTGGACTTGCAGCGATATTTAAGGTTCCAGTGCCATCAAGAGGAATTATGGCACAAAACATCTGCTTCCTGAGACAGCGTCTGAGTCTCCACAAATAAATGTAGAATCGTGTTCCCTCCCACAAACAACGTTTACTTTGCTCGGCATCCTAGGAGAAGTAGCATGCTGTGTCCCCAGATGTCAATCATCCCGTTGAGAGGGAAGGAAGAGGGGCATTTAGTTCTCAGATCTGTCTTCTTCGGTTTTTAGCTTTATGCCTCAAAGTTCTCAAAAGCGGACTCAGATCTAATACTAGAAAGCAGTTCTAATAACACAAAATGGAGACATGTTCATTCAAACAGTCTGCCATAGTCCCTTGTTAGAGGCTGGGGGACAAAACGATTAAACAGATAGCAATCTCCTGAAGAACTGGCAAAGGGAGGTAGAGGGGGCGAGGCTCTGGAAAATGAAGTGAGTTCTCAGAGAGCAGTAAAATGTGGTACTAGGTTGGCATCTCCTATTCCTTGGAGGGGGCATGGAGGCGGGGCTGCTCTGCACCCACCCTCCAAGAAAGGCAGAGCAGATGCCGCTTTAGATGAATCTTTACACATAAGGAGTGATTCATACTGCCAGGGCCAATGCCATGCCTCCGATTAGAGTTAACAGCATAGGGCCAGTGAGATGGCTCAGTGGGCCTAGGTGCTTGCCGGGTGTGCAATTATAAAATGGTGAAATTAGGATTTAAATTCCGTTTGCCTGGCCCCAAAGCCTGAAATATTTGATAACTAAGCTATACCAAATATTTGACAGGGTTCTGTTGAGCCAGCAAGGCATAGAACCCAAATGAAAGATTGGAACAGTCAGGTAGGCCTATCAAGAAATGCTAAATTGAGAAAAAAAACATAGCGAGGTGTCCATGGTGTCTTGGGGGGAAGACAAGCAACATGAAGTTCCATTTGGGAATAGGGTCAAGTGGCAGACCTTGCAATGACACATCAGGTCAAGGAAATTAGGACAATGCAGAAGAGGACAACGCAGGGACGCACTCACTGGACTGTCTCCTAAGGCAAGGTCTTGGGGAGGAGGCAAGACAGCAACAACAGGAATCTAAATGCAATAGCTCAACTGACTGTTGCCCTCATCACAGCCAGATGAGGAATACAATTAGCCCCAGAGGCCGGCCTTCAGCAAATCCTACTTAGGAATTCAGTAACCTTAACCATAATGGTCAGAGCTGTATCCATCAGAAAACATCTACTAAGATATTCAAGCCCCATGAAATAAGCCTTTTTGTTGTTTTGTTTTTTAAGTAAAGACATTCTAACTGTATAAAGTTCATTGAGTTGTATAGACTTTGGGTATGGCTAATTTGGGCATGTAATCTTTTTGTTTGTTAACAAGGTGTTTTTTGACAATAAAGTTTATTTAAAAGAAAAGTAAAATAAAGGAAAATGGCAAGAAAGAAGTGGGAAGGAACAGAGTGGAAGGACGGAAGGATATTAGGGAAGGGAAAGACAGGAGGGAAGGGGTTTCTTTATCCAGGTGTAGGAAGATGGCTCCGTGGGCAGTGTTTGCTCTCCAAGCATAAGGACTTGAGTTTGATCTGTAGCATCCAGAAAAACAGCATGTGGTTATAATACTAGTTATAGCCATAACTAGAGGTTAGTTGCAGGCAGATAATACTAGTTATAGCTATAACTAGATGTTAGTTGCAGACAGACCCTGATGCAGTCTTGCCAAAAACCAAGCTTCCAGTTTAGTAAAAGATCCTGTCTCCAGGAACTACACCCATGGAAACTCAACAATGTGGCTACCTAAACAAGACCTGAAAAAGAGGTGGTAGGTTTGATAGGAAGTGAGGGGAGGGGGTCATGGAAAGGTTGGAGGGAGGACAAGGAGAGGGAAATGATGTAATTATATTTTAACTTTTAAAATTTGCAAATAAAAAAAATTAAACGGAAAAAAAGAGAGGAGACCCTGTCTCAAAAATAAGGTGAAGACGTGATCACAGAAAGACATTTCCATGTTAACTTTTGGCCTCTATGTGTGCCCACACAGGCAAGTGCACCCACATACATACATGTGCACACACATGCTCAATTTCTGAAGTCAAACCCTGAAAAGCCTGGTATGAAGTCACATCCTTTGAGAGAGTTATGATGTACTTTAGCATAAACTCAATTTAAACAAGCAATCGTTTTCCAGGTTTATTTGACTGCTGAACCCCACAGGGTACATTCTAGGAAGGTACAGTTTAAGAGAAAAGCAGGGAGAGGGAACTGGGCTACATTTGGGAGGACAATGAAGAGAACTGCGGACGATGTAGACAGTCCGAGAACAAAAGGCTTGAAGAAAAGCAAAGGTTAGTGGAATTATAGTCAGGAAGAGCTGACAATTCAGTGTGAAAGAATTAGGTCCGGACCACAAAACTGGAAAAGCTGCATGGAAAGAGGGCATTTTCTGAAGAAAGTATCATATGCCAAGCAGCTAAGAAGACCCTAGCTCACCAATGCAAACCTGCACCAGGACAAGATGCTGGGAAGGGTGGAAGAAGGGCCTTGGTGGCATGGGCCGCGTTTTCACTGGTGGTAACGTAAGTGCTGGGAAGTGGCAGGGCTTCAAAATGTCAGCCTTATCACTTTCTTCCTGTGTTGCTATAGGCAAGGACCCGGCCCTCTCTCCATCCTATTTCTAGCAGAGGGAAAACTAAGTTATTTAATTAATGTGTGTGTGTGTCTTTATTTTATGTGCATTTGGTATGAAAGTGTCAGATTCCCAGGAACTGGAGTTACAGAGAGTTGTGAGCTGTCATTTGGGTGCTGGGAATTGAACCTGGGTCCTCTGAGAAAGCAGCAAGGACTTTTAACCACTGAGTCATCTCTACAGGCCCAGAAGATTTTTGTTTTGTTTAGGGTTTTTTTGGTTTTGGTTTTGGTTTTGGTTTTTTGAGATAGGGTTCCTCTGTTTAGCCCTTACTGTTCAGGAACTCTTTGTAGACCAGGCTGGCCTCAAACTCACAGAGATCCTCCTGCCTCTGCCTCCCTAGTGCTGGGATTAAAGGCATGCATCACCGCCGCCCAATCTGAAAACCTAATTTTTAAAGACATAGCTAACACAGCCAACACTGCACTGTGAGAAAGCATCCTTGCCAGGACTCAGCAGCAGCTGGCTCTTCCTCCAGTGCCATGGGTCCTCACCTCTTGCTTTCAAGTCTCCTTTAACAGAGCTGGTCACTTACTCAATCCCTTTGGTGCCCTCTGACGTGGATGGNGCATGAGCGCCACAACTGCCCTGCATATTTGCTTATTCAAGGTGCCAAGAAATCTATTTGATTTTTGTTTTAAGCTAGTTCTTGTAATACTTATGTGGTTGCAGGCCATAACCAAGGAAATACCAGAATGGAATCTTGGCAATTGTTCCTCCTCTTGTGCCTTTTATTAATAGGTAAAAATTCAAGCCCTACCATCTCCTGAACTAATTCACATAATACTTATTGAATACATGCTATGAGTTTAGCCATCATGAAAGATAGTTAAGTGTAAACATGACTTTGAGAACTCCCATTAGCATTGTAAGCCCACTATTGAAACAATAGTGATCACATGGGAAAGTGCCTAGACTTTATTCTCAACAATCTAAAGTTCTGCTTTCCTGGAAATGTCTATGGGAGAAAAGTATGTGAGAAGCAAGAACTAACCATGGATGAGAATTAATAGTATAGATGAGGAAGATGGTGGTGAAAAGCCTGGATCCTCATGACAGAGACAAACAGGACTAAATGTGAATATGGGCCATTGGCCAAAAGTTTTGGAAGCTCTCAGACCCTAGGATTCTTGAAAAGCAGCTTGCTGGACTGAAGACTGTCTCCTAGAAAATCTCAGTTCTCTTTTGTTTGCTTGGGTTTCTTTTTTGAAAACAAAGTCTCACTACGTGTCTCAGGCTGACCTTGAATTCATAACAATCCCTCTGTCTTTATCTCTGGAGACCACAGGGCTCAATTTCTTTCTCTGGTCTCCTTACTCTCCAGTAAAATATTATATATAGTATCTTCCGGACTCACCAGATCTTAGCGTGTTTGTGTTTGTTTCTCCTTCCTTTTTTCCTATATTCCCCATTTCCCCCTATGGAAGCTCGGAGTGAGCATCCTAGATCTACCTCGGTTAGAGTCTGCTCTGTCCCAGGAGCTAAGGTCTGAAGCCGGCAGCTGGCGCAAGTGTCTCCAGTGACAAAGGGCCAGAGTCTCTGCCTGAGGAAGCGAAGGTGCTGAGAAAGCCCCAGTCAACCCCGGCTTTGACTTGTAAACAAGGGTTTTGAAGGAGCGAAGTCGTGAGTTTGTCTCCACTTAAGCAAACTTGCCGAGCAGTTTGCTTTGGGCGTTTTGCCGATACAGAGGCAGCCGAGAATGGATTTCCTGTCTGTCCCTCTAGCCACCGCAGGCTGTGACTTGACTCAGCTGCCACCGAAGCTAGAGAGCTGGCGTGGAGAGGCATCCATGTCAGAAGTGCAGGAGCCTCACCTCTCTTCTCCAGCAGCTCCTCTCTAACCTGCTCTTCCTCCCTCTTCCTCCCAGCCCAGGCAGGCAGTGACTCTCCGGTAGGCTAGTTTGGGGTTCCGTGTGCCACCACTCCCAACAGGAAAGTAAGAAAAATCTAGGGCGTGGCCGACTCCCAGTGAGTGCCCCCCCTCCCCTCCCCTCATCCTGCTAAGCCAGAAACAGAACCGGCGAAGTGAATGCATCCTAGGACCGGTGAGAGAAACTTTGGGAGGCCCTTATCTGAGGTCCAGCTGGACGATCCCAGGGCCGCAGACGGGAGCTCTCCCAGGTGCTCAAATTCCAAACTGGAGAGTTTTCACTTTTTTTTTCTTAGCTTTGACCTTCTCCAGACGTGAATCCCTCCCTGCTTAAAGACGACAGGCGTGGGTATTAAATTACCATTTTCCTTTGTTTCACAAAAACTTCAAATGTGATTACCAAGGCATTCCTCTTTGTTCCCAAAACAAGGGGCGGGGAGGGGGAGGAGGGGAGAGTAAGTTAAGTGGATAGTGACTCTTCACTGCCACAAAGAAGGTAGCAGCCCCGATAGTGACAAGGCAACTGTTCAGGCTAGCCCTACTACACTGTCCGATGTTGCCAGAAACGCAAGAAATCTGGGTCTTTAATGAGAACCGTTTGCATTTAAGTGTTGACAGCTAATTTGAAAAGCCTGCGCGGGCCAATACCGCCTTACAAACCACATATGCCCAAGGCAAGAATCCTAAAACTGTCTCCCTTTACAAGGCGAAGACTCTCCGCTTCTTCCCACCTTGGGAAGAGGGAGCTGCTTAGCTTTGAGTTAAGAGAGGCAGAACCCAGAGGGGGGCGAGGACATTAGGAACCCAGCAGGGTTCAGCCCATCTGTGAAAGGGACTCTTCAGACTTTCTATGATCAGGGGGTTGAGAAAGGTCACACAACGCCATCCGCAGAGAAAGCTTGCTGGATTGTAGCTACTTAAAGGCGCAGAGACCGATAAAACACAAGGACGTCCTGGGAACCACGGGATCTGAGAGGGACTGGAGGGCTTGGCTGAAGATGAGTTTTGCATTATCTTTGTGACATTTCCAATTAAATGTAAAATCAACAGAACATCTTCTGCGGGGTTGTAGTGATGGAGATGCTCACCTAAGCCTGTTCGCACGTTAATCCCTCAAAACAGCAGAAAAGGGGGATAAATCAACTGTCGTTGCTACCTTTATCAGCATAGACAAAGAGATAAAAATACGGTATAAAATTTTAACTATCTTTGCCCATCCTACCTGCAAATGTGAAATTCCCCTGTGCTTCAATAAAGGGAAAATACATCCAATGAAAGCTAACAAATGTGCCATCTGTTCAGAAAGTACGAGATGGGCAATTTTTTTACATGTGACACGATTGCCCTCTTGTGGTCAAAGAAAATAGTGCATCTGTTTTCCAATGAGGCTTTTAAAGGTTATACCTAAAAACATGCCTTTTCATAAATATAAATCATTTATAAATAGAGCGCTATGTATAGAAGTTTCCATTTTGAATAGTGGGAATATTATTTATAATAAAATTTCTATTCAAATCAGACCTTGGACTCTGAGCTTCATCTCACATTGAGTTTTCTTATGGAAGGGAAAGGAAATCAAGAGGAAAATAAAATGTCATTAGGAGCAGCTGGATGGCAAGGAGGCCCAGCTCTTGAAGCTAATGACAGTATCAGTCACTCCTGTGCCATAGTGCCCTTACCTGGCTTCCCGCCTCACTGCCTTCCTGCTGACTCCTGCAAGGGGACAGGTAAGCATCCTTTCATTTCCTGACTTCATTTACTGGCTCTCCACTACTCACTTGGATTGCCACCTTTGGCTACATCATTTAAGCTTAGTATGGCAAGATAATATCCGAGGGTATCTCTGGATAAGCATCCTTCAGCAGAATAATAGGAACTCACAGCCTAGACAGAGAATGGGAAGGAGAATTTCTCCAGCAAGGTGAGCCGGTCAGAATGGAGAAACATAAAATCTGAAACTATATAAACCACCTCTCCTGACTATACAGGAACTTGGTCAACAAATAACAGCAATAAATTTATGTTTATAAATGTACACGTGTAAATATAGTATTTAACATTTAGAATACAAGCATCACCACGGTCTAACTTTAAACGGTTTCTATCAGCCTAAAATGAAAATGGCCCCCACCTCTTGAGCGCTTCATATTCCAAGCTCCTGAATTCTGAGCAATTCGTGTAAGTGGACTCATGACTGTGTTCGCGTGTATCACGTCAAGCTGAGTTGTGTTTACCTAGTCTAGCACCTTAAGCATCACACTGGTCAGACAGTGCAGAACCACTTACCCTTCCTCCCTTGCTCCCCAGCTCTTCAAGAGGATATTTGCCTTCCCAAAGAATCTCTTCACACTCTCTGCTGGGAAGATGTTGGGTTTAGCCCAAAGATACAACGTTCAGCAAAAATCAACACAGCACCTACCCTCACAGTGCCTCATAGAGACTTATTTTACCCAAGTAAATTTAAACTTAACAAAGTGATAAAAGATGAGTTCTATTAAAGAGAAGCAAGCTGGGCATGTTGGTACCTTCCTATATTTTCAACACTCAAAGGGCATGGGCAGGAGGTTTGTGAGTTTGAGGCCAGCCTAGACCATAAAGGACAACACTATCAAAAAAGGGTGTCAGGAGCTGGAGCAATGGCTCAGCAGTTAACGTAACTTGCAGTACATTTCCAAGGACTTGAGTTGGGACACCAGCATCCACATGGCAAGCTGGGCCTCCTATGCATGCCAATGACCCTCAGAAACAGAAGAGTTGCTAGGCTTGCAGCATAGCTGAGAAAGTGTGGGCCCCAAGTTCAGGGAAAGGCTCTGCTTCAAAGGTGTAGGCAGAGAGTAGAAGAGGAGAATACTCAGCACCATATTCTGACTTCCACCATGCTTTGTGAATACACCCATGCACCCATGCATCCATGCACCCATGCATCCATGCACCCATGCACCCATGCATCCATGCATACAGTGTACACATAATAAATAAATAAATCTTCTTTTAACGTCCAGAGAGAAAGAATCTTGATATTAATCTGATACAGTTTATATTTGTCCATTACCAAGACATTTAGCATTTCAAAGAATAGTCTTTCTAGTCAATATAATAATGATATTATGTTTCCTGAAAATAAGGAACTATGGTATACAGTACAATTTTTATTGAAATCCTAGCTGGCATTGTTGGGAAAATTAAGATGCTATCCCAGAATTCATACAAACAGCAAAAACACTTTTGAAAAGAGTAAAGTTGTAGGGTAGGACTCATACTTTCCAATTTAAAAATTTACCTCATGTCTCTACTAATCAAGTCTGTGGTCTACCACAGAGACAAAAATATAAGTCAATGGCAGAGAATTAAGAGTCTAGAATTCAAATAATTTTAATAAGTTCACCAAGATAATTTCATATGGTAATAATCTTAATAATTCTGAGACAGCCAAATACCTATATACAAAAATTAACTCAATCTGAATCAAAGACCTAAGTGAAAAAATAAAGCTATAAAACACCTAGAAGAAAACATGTCAGTCTTTGTCACACTGCATTAAGCAATGAGTGCTGAGATGTGACATGAAGAAAGAAACACAAACATGAAACGTGTGTGTGCATATGTATCATGAAACTCGTTAGTATAGCAGTTGCCTAACATATATGCGGTCCTGCATTCTGTAGTCCACATAAATATAAATTCAAAAATAAAAGCAACTAGAGAAAAAACGGTATTGGACTAGAGAGATGGATCATCAGTTAATAGCACGGGCTGTTTTTCCAGAAGTCCTGAGTTAGATTCCCAGCACCCTCATAGCACCTTACAACTGTCTATAACTGTAGTCCAGTAGGGTCTGATACGCTCCTTGGATATTCAGGCAAACATCCATGCAGACAAAACACCCATACACATAGACAGACAATATATTTTTAAATGAAAAACTATATAAATTTGACTTCTGTTGGGAGCCATGCCAGGAGCCTGGCAACCTAGTCTCAGTTTAGCATGTGACTACCTGTTTCCACGGGGTAATACACTTGTGGACATGGACTTTTACTTGGCAAGGACCAGTAGTTCACAGCACAGCATAGTAATTTGCAGAATTCTTGCAGCTTGCAGGTTCTTTTCTCTCTTATTGCTTTGCTGATTCTTTGGACAATTTTAGTCTTACTTTGTCAGTCACACATACAATAGCTGTAATTTCCCCCTGGAGATTCTTTTCTTTCTTGAATATTTTCTCCTAAGATTCAGCAGGGGGCTAATACTTCTCAAATTTCTTTTCTGGAACTACTAACAACACCTCCTAATCCTGGGAACTTTTTTGACTCAATAGAGATAGTTAGGCACATATGAGAAAACAACACTTGGAACATTAACCATGTCTCACAGTTCTGGAAAGGAGAAAAAGGCAAACATACATAGAATAGGGGGAAAAAAAACCTTAGGAATATACATAGTGCCAACTGTTGAGAATTAAGTTCCCTGGACATCAAGCATATAGAATCAATAATAGGATCTAGTGTGATCTAATGGGAAAAAAATACAGTGTAAAATATGATATAGAAATGTTCATCTTTTACCTTACACAGGAGCTTATATTGGTGGAAAAATTACGGTCTAATGAGAAGGGGAAAGACTGACTTATCAAAGTCTGCTTTCTACAAAGAGATTGAGACATGGGACCCTCTTCTAGAAAAGGGAACTGTATAAAAGCATAGCTTGCAGACATGAATGGACTGTTTGGGTTTGAATATTGCTGTCTTTAAAGCACTGCACCCGTGTCTATTACTTTTTAACTTTGTAACCGCAAGTAGCTGCCAGCTGACATGAGTGCTGTGAGAGCCGGATGTGTCTGGATGGATAGTTCAGCCTGCAGAAATGCTGAACTCTACGTCTAGAATAAGGTTATGAAGGGGGGTAGGGAAGTGTATTTGGGGAAGCATGGAGGGGAACGATGGAGATCTTAATAATGATTAAAACGTATTCCTTAAAATATGATGTATTTCTTAAAAGTCAAAATGAGGGGAAAGAAATTTTAAATCATTTTGGTGAAGTCTAATTTATCTAGTTTTTCATTTAACTAATGAATAAGCAAAATGTCATATGTTCCTACAATTGGATATTAGTCAATCTATAAGACCCAAAGAAGTACTTAGACATGCCACAACATGGATGGACCTTGAAGAAATTTTGCAACATAGTAGAAACCAAGCAAGGAAGATTTCATTTGTAGGAAATACCCAAAGAGGGAGAAACTCACAGACATAGAAGAGAGGCTCCTGGTGGCCTAGAACAGGAGCTATGGCAGGTGAGGGGTTAAAGGTGAGTGCTGAAGGCTGTAGGATTTCTTCTGGAGCTGGTGAGAATATTCTGTTTAGATATTTAGTCTTGTTGCAAGGCAACTGCAGCAGGCACTGAATGCAAGAGCTCAAGGCAGGCTTGGCTCCAAGACTCAACTGAAGCAACATAGAGGCACAGGAAAAGCTGTGGTGTGTGCAGCCCTTGCTGGTAACTTTCAACTACAAGCCTACACCCAACGTCTATTTTGCAGGCTCCTCATGGGAGTTCCCACCCCAGGGAGTTCACTGGAGAAGAACTGGAAGACAGGAAGCATATTCTGCCTCCTATCCTTTTCTATCTCTTGCTGCTGTTCTTGTCAGCCTCAAGACAGCAGTGGCCCTAAGCTCAGGTCTACAGTTGGTTTTACCCTCAGCCTCCAGCTTTTCAGCACTCCCTAACCATTCCTGTAGCACCCCTTTGGCAAGGACAGCAAAACCAGACAGTACCACCTCCTCGCCAGAGACCTGCCCTCCTCTGAGGCACTGATGAACTCTAACCAAATCTTTTGCTTCTCATTCTGAAGCCAGAGAGCTACTCTCCACAGGGAATGTCCCCCTTGACACCTCAGCAGTCCCTTCTTTCCCTTGTGCTCTATCCTTGTAAGCACATTTCCATGCAAATTCCCTATATTGAAATATTTTGTTTCTTTTTCCTTAATTGCATTCTAATAAAACCCATCACATATATTATAGTCTTTTAACAGTCTATAACTCATATGGTAAATTATCTACTATTTTTCTTAATACAATGACATATTATATTATCACATAACCTGTTTTATATTATGGATATCTTTATCAGTAGACTTTCACATTATTTTGTATACAAACAATATATCCTTTTTATGGTAATTGGATCCATTCCATCTTCTTGCATAATGGTGTTCATTGCTCTAAATTTGTCTAAAGTATACTGGTCTTCTGAGAAACTTAATTGTCTGGATTCTAATTGAAGTCATTTATTTATTGAGCGCGTATTCTCTAAAAGCATATGCGGGGTGCTTGAGGAATGCAATAGGGTAGACACAGCGTTGCAGTGAAAGAGCTGAAATTTAGCAGGGAGACAGAGCAAAACAAGCCTGTGCAACTTGATTTTCCTAGGCATTTCCAGTTTCAAGTTACCTGACCCTTCCCTGCAATAGGTCTCCAGCTCAAGGTTTGGCTTTTGAGGTCAACATCACAGTGATCACAGACCTCCCATTCCTTGTTCTTAGGCACCTGCTCTTATCTGCACCAGAAAAAAATGGGTCTTATAATCATAGTCCAATAGCGATTTTTGAGATAGAAAAAAATCCTGAGAGCAAATATGAATTTAATTCTTTCCAAGAGGATGGTCACAGTTCTAAGACGATAAAAGATTTATCAAGTTAGAAAACAAATAGTAATAAAAATTTACCCACTATTATACTAGCATTCAAAGAATTATCTGAACTAGATTCAACTTTGACTCTATTGCAACATCAATAGACTTCCACTGGGGCTCCAAAAGACATTTTCTTAGACATCCTAACAAGGTCATTTTTCTTGGTGAACATTTTACTCAAGGGTGAGATACCAATCCTACATTTCACTTACAAATGGGAGAAGCCCAGAGGCCCAGAACAATTTATTAAGGACATTTTCTTTAAATAAGTTCTCTTCATAAACCCATAATATATTCAAAAGCGGAAAAAAATGGAAGTTGGGAATTAAATAAACTCATTGGTCATCAATGAAGAGCACCAACTCATTACTCTGAAATTAGATAATGAAAAAGAAGTAGGAGGAAGGTCAGCATGTATTATGACTTTCTAGGTAAATAAATCTCAGTGTAAGGCAAATAGCCTTAGTGAAAAAGAAAAAGTTCTTCTGTTCAAAGAATTCCAGCTGGTACACATGGAGAAATAAATATGATTCAGAAACCACCAACTCTGAGCCTTCAAGGAGATAGCCCATGCAGGCAATGGACTTTTCGTTTACTGGTACTAATATTACAAACTATCTCTAACTTGGATTGCTTAAAATGCCAGAAGTCTATTTTCTGACAAGTCCAGAAGCAAGTGTCTCAGGGTCAAGGTGACCACAGGGCTTCTGCAGCTCTCAATGGAATCCTTCTTTGTATTTTTCTCCCTTCTGGCCGGACCATCTATCCAGGATTGGTATTTCTGTTGAATCATTCCAACATTCTCTCCTCTCATCTGCTGGTGCTCTCCCTGTGTGTCTCTAAACTCACATGAGACAATTTTCCTGTTGTACAGATGAAGTCATACTGCGTTTAGGTCTGGCTGACTGACTTCACCTGAACTTCATCGTATGGATGAAAACTTGACTTCCAAACCAGGATTTAGAATTTCAACATATATTTTTGGAAGGCTGTAATTTAACCCAAAGCATTCATTAACAGATTATTTTTAAAATACTAACAAGATGTTGGTGGGAAGTTTTATAATGAAAGGATAAGATTACTACATCTGAATCCCAACGAATGTTACTATCGCCAAAAACTAGACAACTAGGCTTTACCTGTGCAAACTGTATGACATTAGTACAGCATATTCTTCAAAAACAAGCAAGTAATGTGCTGGTATGGAAACCAAAGGGCGTTTAGTGATATCTTCTGACTTATATACATAACAGACAAATCAGCTTATACAATAGGGACCAATTGTTCAAATCCAAAACATGGAACTTTCTATGGCACATACTTCTTTTGCTTGTTTTGATTTCTCATTGCAGTGATTTCAATGAGAATGCCCCCCCCCCACACACACACACACACACACGGGCTCAGGCATTTGACTACTTGGTCCCCATTTTGTGGCATTGTTTGGGGAGGTTTAGAAAGTGCAGCCTTGCTGGAGGAAGTGCATCAATGGGGGTGGGCTTTGAGAGTTCAAGGTCTCTTCCTGTTTCCAGTTCACTCTCTTAGCTTCCTGCTTACCTGCTTACCGGTCAAGATGTGAACTCTCAGCTCACTGCTCCAGCAGCCATGCTTCTCTGACCTAAAAGACTCCCATCCCTCTGGAATCTTGAGCCTAAATAAACTCTTCCTTCTGTAAATTGCTTGAGTCATGATGTTTTGCCACGGCAGCAGAAAATTAACTAATACCCCTGTAATTGTTAGCAGTTTCTTACTATGCAGCCCAGAATGGCTCTGAACTCAACATCTTCCTGTCTTGCTGCCCAAGTGCTACTCTTACAGGATGCAGCAGTAAACCTACTCAGTAAACTCAACTTTCTAAATAGGTCTCCAACCTCGCAGGAACTAGCCTTAAGAGTCATCAGCATGAAAATAAAAAGTTCCTGCACAGCGTGAGAGAGAGAGACAGACAGACAGACAGACAGACAGACAGAGAGACAGAGAGACAAAGAAAGAGACAGACAGACAGAGAAAGAGAGGGGGGGAGACAGACAAGAGAGAGAGAAGGCTACAGAGTGAGGGAAAGTTGTCACAATCTATACTTTAGACAGGCAGCTAATATTCAGAATTTACAAAGAACAGTGGGGATTAAATAAATACCAAGGAAATTAAACTGCCAATCAACCAATAAGCTAAAGAAATGAACAGGCAGTTCTCAAAAGAAGAAACACAAATATCCAATAACATTTTAAAACATGTTCAGCATCTCTAGTCATCAATGAAATGCAAATCAAAACTACTCTGAGATACCACCTCATCCCAATCATTAACGTGATCATCAAAAAATCTGGCATAAGCTCTCTTCTCCAGCTGAGCAAGATGCCCAAAGGAAAGAATGTCAAGAGAAAAACCATTGCCCTATCCCTCCCCACCCCCACCCCACCCCGCCATCGTGAAGAAACAGGAGGCCGAAAAGGTGTTGAATCCTTTGAGAAAAGAATTTCGGCATTGCGCAGGACATCCAGCCCAAAAGAGATCTCCCACACTCAAATGGCCCCAGTACAGCAGGCTGCAGTGGCAAAGGGCCGTCCCCTATGAGCTGCTCAAAGCACCGCCTGCTGTTAAGCAGTTCTCCCTGGCCCAGGACCAGAAACAACTATCTAGTTGCTTAAGCACAGGCCAGAGACAAAGCAGGAGAAGCAACAGACTTCAGCCCTTGCTGAGAAGAAAGCTGCTGGCGAAAGGGATGTCCCAACTCAGAGACCACCTCGCTTTCGAGCATGGGTCAATACAGGCACCACCTCTATAGAGAACAAGAAGGCTCAGCTGGTGGTGATTGCCCGCCATGTAGATCCCGTTGTGCTGAAGGTCTTCCTGCCTGCCCTGTGTTGCAAAATGGGGGTCTTGTACTGCATCCTCAAGCAAAAAGCCAGTCTAGAACAGCTGGTCCACAGGAAGGTATGCACCACTATTGCCTTCACACGGGGAAAGACATGGGTACTCTGGCAAAGCTGGCGGAAGCTAACAGGCCCAATTACAACGAGAGATACAATAAGAATTGCCATCACTGGGAAGGCAATATACTGGTTCCGAAATCTGTGACTCACATTGCCAACTTGGAAAAGGAAAAGGTCGAAGAACTCACCACTAAACTGGGTTAAATGTACTCTGCTAAGGTTTCTGTACATACGTATAACAGCTTTAAAAAACCAAGCTCTGGTAGACCCTGCCTTTAATCCCAGGGGCAGGCAGATTTCTGAGTTTGAGGCCAGCCTGGTCTACAGAGAGAATTCCAGGAGAGCCAGGACTACATAGAGAAACCCTGTCTTGTAAAACAAAATAACAATAACTAAAAGAAAAAATTTTTTTAAAAAAGTCTGACATTGAAGATTAGAAAAGATGTGGGAAAAGCAGTGCCCTTAATCCATTGCTAGTAGGAATACAAATTAATAAAGCCACTACGGACATCAGTTTGCAGTTTTCTCAAAAAAAAAATACAACTAGCATTACCAATATGACCTAGGTATTCCATTCCAGGACCCAGAGAACTCTATATCCTACTAAAGAGATATCTCCATAGCTTTGCTTATCGCTGCTCGCTCTCTCTCTCTCTCTCTCTCTCTCTCTCTCTCTCTCTCTCTCTCTTTACCATAGGAAAACAATAGAAAAAATATAGATGCCTATCAACAGATAAATGGATAGTGAAAATGTGGTACAGATACAAAATGGAATATTATCCAGATGTAAAGAAAAACAAAATCATGAAGTTTGCAGAATAAAAAAAAGGATGGACTTAAAATATACAATATTATACTATGATTTTGATCAAAACTCATAAAGAAAAAGCTACATGTTCTCCCTAATGTGCAAGGACCTAGTCTTGAAGTATATGTTCAAATAGCTGTAATAATGGTCATAGTAGAATGGTTAGAAAGGCCAAGCAAAGATACTATTAGATGACAGAGAATGACCGAATGCAAGCAAAAGGACACATGCATGAAGCAGTATATAAACCTAATTGTTTCTCTAGTTTCAACTGTGCTATGGTAATTTTCTTTTTTTTTTCTTTTTCCTTCTTCCTTTCTTTTCTTTTTCCTTTTCTTTCTTTCTTTTTTTTTGATGGATAAGTCACTCAAGACATAATTTTTAGTGACAAAATGTGAAGCCACAAGCTTCATAGTTTCTGAATCATCATTGTGACTATATCTAAGTTCACATCGATCCATAGAATTTGGGACTGAGCAAATGTTTAAGTTCCTACATTAATCTTGCTTTGTGATGATTTAACTTGATTTCATTACAATAAAGTAACTTTTATTAAAAAATAATAATCAGACATAATTTAAAAAGCAAGGCAATAATAAAACCGTTGTCTAGATTTAACAAATTATAATCAAAATGGTCTGAATATGCATAGGAGATTCTCAAGTGTTTTGTTATGCATTGATAGGACAGACATTATTCCTCTAAAAATGCTTCCTACAGTAGGCAATTGTGGTGGTTTAAATGAGAATATAGGCTCAGTAGATAAAAGTTTGGTTCTCAGTTGGTGAACTGTTTAGGAAGGATTAATAGAGGTGGTCTTGTTGGAGAAGGTGTGTCACTGAGGGGTGGACTTGTTTGAAAACCTAAATCAGGTGTTCTCTGTGTGTGTGTGTGTCTCTCTCTCTGTGTCTGTGTGTGTGTCTGTCTGTCTGTCTATCTGTCTGAAAGATCATGTAAGCTTTCAGCTACTGCTCCAGAACCATGCCATGCTTTCTACCATGATGACCAAAGATTCACACTCTGAGACTGTAATCAACTTCCCAATAAATGCTTCTTTTGTAAAATGTCTTGGTCATAGTGTCTCTTCACAGCAATATTGCCAATAACCCCTATACCTCAGCTAATCCTGAAGCATTTGTGTGCAGCTAGTACCTCTTCAAATCCCCATTCCACAGGTGAAGAAACTGTAGATTGGAGCATTCATAGTAACATTGTTGTCAGATCATTGACATGAAAATGAAATGAAATGTATACCCTGGCAATGCTGAAGCATGCGTGGCAGCTTGTATATGGCGGTTCTGTTGAACTTGTCCATATTGGGTTTAATGGTCTAAGTTGATGAAGATGACTGACCAGGTCTCTTTCTCAGAGGGCAGCAGATCTCATTACAGACAGTTGTAAGCCACCATGTGGTTGCTGGGAATTGAACTCAGGACCTTTAGAAAAGCAGGCAATGCTCTTAACCACCAAGCCATTACTCCAACCTCTGGAATAGAAATCTATCTCCCTTTCACATTTCCAAGAATACTGCAGAAATATAGATGGAAGGTGGGACCAGAAGAAATTCTTAACATAGAATAAGACTATATCACAAGAAAATTCATCAGACAGAGCACACACACCCTCTTCCTCACAAAACCTAATTTTGTCAGTACTAAAGAGATTTTGGAAGAAAATGAAGATGAAATTTTAGGAGCTGGAAAGCCAATTAACTAGTAATTGGGTCTGGAAATATAGCTAAGTTAGTACAGTACTTGCTAGCACGCATGAAGCCCTGGATTCGATCCCCAACATGGCATAAACCAGGTAGAGTTACAATAAATAAATTAACTGTACTCTCAGCAAGTAGAAGGAAAATCAGAGATTCAAAGTCATGAGGCCAACATGAGCAACCTAAAATCCTGTCAAAAATAAATATAGGGGGGCTGGAGAGATGGCTCAGAGGGTAAGAGCATTGCCTGCTCTTCCAAAGGTCCTAAGTTTAATTCCCAGCAACCACATGGTGGCTCACAGCCATCTATAATGAGGTCTGGTGCCCTCTTCTGGCCTGCAGGCATACACACAGACAGAATATTGTACACATAATAAATAAATAAATATTTGAAAAATAAAATAAAATAAAAACAGGGATGGACAGTGGTGGTGCATGCTTTTAATACCAGCACTTGAGAGGCAGAGGCAGGTGGATCTCTGCGAGTTTAAGGCCAGCTTGATCTACAAGAAAGGCTCCAAAGCTGCAGAAAAACGCTGTCTCGAAAAACCCAAAAAATAAAAAATAAACATAAAACAAAGAAATACCCCAAGCACTAAAGAGATTTCTCAGTGGTTAAAAATAGTTATTGCTTTCATTAAATACCTGGGTTTGATTGCCAGTACCCACAGGATGGTTCATAATCATCTAGTTGCAAAGGATCCAGTGCCTTCTTCTGACTTTCATAGATACCAGGCATGAAAGGGGTGAAAAAAATGTACATGCAGGCAAAATATTCACACATAAGAATATAAAATTAATAAATTTAATTTAAAAATTAAAAACAAATGAACAGAAAATTTTAGTATTAGTAGTTTTCTAGCAAACCAGAGAAAAGAAAATCCTGAAGATGCAATAGAAACATCCAAGAAGCAGCCATTGATGTATCAGAGCCCAAAGTCATAAGGTCTATAGCAATAAATACCTTAGGTAGCATAAAGTAAGAAAGAAACAAAAATGAGATTGTCAGAATCTGTTTCATAGTCTCTTAGGTACTCAGCCTCATCCCCTCCACACAGAGAACCATTGAGAGCAACACAGTACCCTAAGAATGGATTCTCTATCAAAAAATGGGAGAACCCAAATTCTTGACACCTTAATTATGTTCTTTGGAAGAACATTACCAAAGAGTTTTCTAGGGACTCCTACTAGTCAAAGGAAAAGCTTTGTGGTACTAATATTTGGGGTAGACAAATGAGGCAACCGATAAAGTCGCTTTTAATAATTCTCACAGTTGACAATCTCCATTCTCTATGTGTTTTTAAGACTTTTTGTGTTATGTTCTTAAAAACTGAAATGACTTGGGACTGGAGAGATGGCTCATCACTTATTGCTGCTGCAGAAGACCCAAGTTTGGTGGCTGATTCACAACTACTTATAACGCAGTTCTGTGGTGGTTTGAATGTAGTTGGCCCCCATAAGCTCATAGGAAGTGGCACTGCTAGGAGGTGTGGCTTTGTAGAAGTAGGTGTGACCTTCTTCAAAGAAGTATGTCACTGTGGGAGTGGACTCTGAGGTTTATATATGCTCAAGCCATGCCCAGTGTCTCAGACTACTTCCTGTTGCCTACAAGATCAGGTTACACCACCTTCTCCACTCAGCTCTTTCTTCATCACGTCTGCCTGCATGCTGCCATATCCCACCATGATGATAATGGACTAAACCTCTGAAGTTGTAAGCTACCCAATTAAATGCTTTTCTATGTAAGAGTTGTCATGACATGCCACCAAGACACATGTCATGGTGTCTCTTCACAGCAACAGAAACCCTAAGTAAGACAAGTTCCATAGTATCTGCTGCTCTTTTCTGATTTCCACAGGCTCCTTTCTGCATGTAGTACATTTATACTCACGCAGACTCTCACACATATATCAATAAATAAATAAATTTTTTTGGAAATACTTCAAAAGACAAGAGGGCACATTCCTATAATCCTAGCACTCAAGAAGTAGAAGCAGGAGCGTTCAAAGTAATCCTCAGTGGTATAAGGAGTAGTAGACCAGTCTGAGCTACAGACCTTGTCTCAAAAATGTATTTAAAGAAAAAGTTAGTATGAACAGGGGAAAAAATAAAAATAGGTACATGTTTCCAACTATATGGTATTCTGGAAGAGGCAAAACTATGGCAAAGAGTAAGTAAATGTCCACTGGACCTTGGGGTGGAAGTAGGGATAATCAGGGCACAGAGGACTTTTGGAGCAGCACAACCATTTTTAATGATACCATGCTGATGAGTATACACCATTGATCATTTGTCAAAGTGCCAAGTCCTCCTAGTGTGTGGACTTTCAGAGGCAATCACAGTTTCATGTCAGCTGTTCTCAGAAAAGCCTCTTTTTGCAGAAAGCAATGGTTAACACAGAGATTGATCAAAATATCAAGTATAAATAATTGAGTGGCTAGGTCATCTACACCAACCCCAACTATGCAAGGCACAAGGAAATTTGTGGAAGAAGGAGCAGAAAGAGCATGAGAACCAATGGATGTGGGGGGAGGGGTTTGAAAGACTGAGTTCTGAGCATCCCTGTTGTTAGTCATCTGAAACCCCACCGTCATAGGTAACACAAACTGGTCATAAATCTGGGAGGAGCTGGGGTGGAGGGCACCAGGAAGTTGGAGGAGGTAGTAGTGAATGAAAATGATCAATACACACTGTATGAACGTATATAATTTTCAAAGAATAAGAAGGTCTTTAGGTGGGTGGTGGTGCACAGCTCTAATCCCAGCACTTGGGAGGCAGAGGCAGGTGGATATTTGTGAGTTTGAGACCAGCCTGGTCTACAAAGCAAGTTCCATGACAGTCAGGGCTACCCAGAGAAACAGTCTTGAAAAACGAATAAAATAAAATAAATAAATATACCCTTTGAGGTGAAAAAGCCCACTAAATAGAAAGCATACTGAGCAGGCACAGTGGCAGTGCCTGTTGTCCTGCACTTGGGAGGTGGAGGCAGAAGAATCAGAAGTTGAAGAAGAAGAGTACGTGCCATATCTGCTGAGCCTTCTCAACTAGCCCAGGAGAGGCAGTTCAAGGCTACCCAAGCTACGAGAAGTGCTGTCTCAACAACACGAGCAAATTTTAGAAAGAGGAAAAAGTGTCCATAGAGTGGGACAGACATATGCTTGTGTATATGCATTTGCACATTTGCACATTTACATGTAGTTGTATTCACATAGACATATGCTAAAATTTCTAAAGGAGCCCAAGAAAGGCGCGAAACCGTGCAGAAGTCGATTGGAAGCGATGCTCTAAATCCTTGGTTCAGAAACGTAGGTTTACTTTGATCGGAAATTGGCACAAAGGAAAGAGGTATGGTTATTTAAACATGTGTTTTCTTCCTTAACTGCTGAAGAAAGCCTTTGGGATCCTTTAGGATCACACTGGTTGTGGAACCCCGCAGGCTCAAGTCTGTCTACCTCCCCTTCTAAACTGAAAAAGCACCGACCAGCTCCGGAGCAGGGCTGTGTCCAGTGTCAGGGTTGATGAACAGGTCTGAAAGGCAGGCTTCCGGAAGGTTTGCTTCTACCTGCGATTTCTCTCCTTGTATGTTGAAAGGATAGAGACAAGAAATTTTTTTGTATGCGGGACAATTTCTTCCCCCCCCAAAAAAAAATTCCACAGAAAATGTCTCAGAACTGAGCCGAACTGTGAAACAGAGAGGTCAGCAAAACCAGGTTTGAACCTTGTACTTCCGCGCACCTCTGCCGTGGATAGGCCTGGAAAGATGTTGTCCTCAAGGATGGGAATATCCTAATAGTTCTCACCTTATTCGGACTTTACCCTGCCTGAGAGACGGGTATAGAACAATCTGAATAACTCTTCCAGTCTTTTCCGGCAGTGGGTGGCAACAAAGCAGACCAAACCATCAGTCATCAAAGTGCTGAGAAGAAGCAACGGCTGAGTGCTCGGTCCCAAATGGGACACCTATGTTCCCAACTCTGAAGCTAAAGTGACGTCCCAGAAGAGCGATCTGAAAGGCTCTAAGAGCTCGGGAATAGGAAGGAGCTCTATTAAATGCTCTCTTCCAAATACGGCATGGCCATTGCAATCACGGACACACAACAGCTGCGACCACTCGTGCAAGACTTGCACACACTTGAAAAGAAAGATAGAAAGACTTGAAAGTAGAAGGGGAGCTTGGTGGGAATAAGAAGGAGTCGACAGGACTGGGAGAGCGCTAGCAAGAGGCAATGGATGTGGGGAATATGATCCTAGGACCTTGCATGCAAGTAAGTGACTGACATGAAATTTAGAAAAAATTTCTGAACTGGAGAGGTGGCTCAGCCATTAAAGGCTAGGCTCACATCCAAAAATATAAGAAATAATTTCTTTTGATTAGCAAATATATGTAGATAGTGTAATAAAAATAGGCAAAAGCACATCTATATGAACTCCAAAGGCACAAGGAGCACTGCAGGCAAGGGGTAAAAAGAGTGTAAGAAACAGGCAGATCTCTGTGAGTTCAAGGCCAGCCTGGTCTACAAAGTGAGTTCCAGGAGAGCCAGGACTGTTACACAGAGAAACCCTGTCACCAGAAAAAAGAAAAAAGAAAAGAAGAGAGAGAGAGAGAGAGAGAGAGAGAGAGAGAGAGAGAGAGAGAGAGAGAGAGAGAAGAGAAAAGTAAGAATTAGAGGATGGGGGTGTGTTGTACAATGCTCTCTTCTTGACATGATGATGCTGCTGCAGAAGTTGTAGTTCCCTGCACATGACCTCAGCCAAATCAAAGGGGCCAATAATTCCAGCATGGATGGGAGGGGCTCGTGAGGATCTACCTCTAGCTACTTGAGTGGAATCATATTTCTCTGGGAGTGTGGCTGTTGGCACATTGCATACGTTCATGCAGATGACATTAATTGGATTCTGAGTTATTTTAAAAGAAACTGAAGAGGCCATGAAGGTGAGAGAGGCATTGCCTTGAAAGCACTGATCAGCAAGAGAAAATAGAATTGGCGGGGGATATGGTCGAGATACATTTTATTTGTGTATGACATTGTTAAAAATTAAAAGAAATGTCCAAAATGTTCTGTATCTACATGAGTCAATCCTAAAAATTGCTCTCATTCCTTATGCTTATGTAAGTTTCAAGCAGAAAAATGACGAGAAGACACCCTACAAGGTTTATTCACGATATTTAGAGACATGGAATGGGATCACAAAGGTTTTGTCTCTAGCAGTAACAGAAACGAATTTCCATTAGAAAGTAAAGATGCCTCAGCGTTTTCTAAAATGACCCAAAGTCACTCTACAATTTACTTCTGCAGAAGCATCACGGTTTCGCTGCCCTAAACTGACTCAGATCTCTGGTTAATTTGATGATCATCTGTGAACTGGCATGGGAAAGCCAAGCAAGGACCTACCTGTTCCTTTTTTGTCAAGTTTCTCTTTGCCTGTTATCCACAGAACAGATATTATTGGGGTCTGTCTCTTTCCCTTGAGACACTAAGGTCAAGAGCTTCTGCCACAATATACACACAGTGAACCTGAGCCTGCTCAAGGGCAGGCTTTGTTGGCCTCTTTTATTGATTCGCTTGACCCGAGGAGCACACAGTAAATAGCACTCTGTCCGACTTGAAAAGAGAAACTAGACTCTGAACACTGCCTATACCAATATGAACCCTCCATTGATTTAAAACACAAAGAGAAGAGGCTATGTGAAAACAATAGGCATCAAATCAAACCCGGAGTAAACAAAATGATAGGCTTCAGAAAACAGACACAGCGTTCACTGATGAATTTAAAAGTTGCCATGCATCAGGCTATAATCAGTCTCTTTATGTGGTAGGTCACTGGTGATTAAGCACTAGGCAACATGTGCTGGAGTCCAGAGTTCCTCAAACCATCCTACTTAGACTACCTTGTGATCTGACCTGACCTCAGCTAGTTGCCTTACGTTTAAAATATGATAGTTGTCCTTCACACTAAGAGTTGTAAGTCTAGACCTATGTAAATGATTCTCATCTTTGCTTATTTTTTCTACCTGTGTATTCCCCCAAGAGCTTCTACAGGGTAAATGTCATGGAAAACAGTACTTGGGGCTCACTCACCACCTTCATCTTAATACACTGATATATTAGTGATGAATGAATTGCAGGGATTGAGAGAGTTGTCCTTGCTTTCATCTAGCGTACGAAGTTAAGACAGGAGTGGCCTGAAGAAAGGAATATAGGACAAAGTCTATACTGGGAAAGTCATTTGTCACTTATTAGGCAAGAACCAGGAAAAGCCATTCAGAAATCTGATCAGAAATCATATAAGGACACTATGTCATCAATGACTTCATCTGTGAGCTATAACATCAACACAGTGGGAAATCATACATTATATGCCTGAATGAAAAGCTCTTATATACAATGACATACACTAATAAAAATGAAGTATTTTTTTTTAAATCAGAGGCTAAGTAGATGGCTCAGTAGGTAAAGCTTTGTAGGTATCAGGACCTGAATTTAGATTCCCAACACCCCATATTAAAAGCTAGTTTCACATAATAAAAATGGCAATCTGCAGATTCAATGCAATGCCCATCAAAATTCCAGCAAAATTTTTCACCTCGAAAAAATAGTACTCAATGTCATATGAAAAAGCAAAAGAAAAAAAAACAGGCTAGCCAAAATGATCCTGTAAAATAAAAGAACTTCTGGAGGCATCACAGTTCCTGACTTCAAACTCTACTACGGGACTACAGTACTGAAAACAGCCTGGTATTGACACAAGAGGACCAAAATAACTAAATCAAAGACCTGGATATTAATCCACATGCCTACACACACCTGATTTTTGACAAAAAAAAAGCAAAAAATATCAAATGGAAAAAGAAACCATATTTAACAAGTGGTACTGGAATAACTGGATATTAACATTTAGAAGAATGAAAATAGACCCATATCTTTCACCATGCACAAAACTCAAGTCCAAATGGATCAAAGACCTCAACATAAAACCAGCCACACTGAACCTCATAGAAGAGAAAGTGGAAAGTACACTTGAACGCATTGGCACAGGAGACCACTTCCTAAATATAACCCAATCAGCACAGACACTGAGAGAAACAATTAATAAATGGGACCTCCTGAAACTGAAAAGCTTCTTTAAAGCAAAGGACATGGTCAACAAGATAAAACAACAACCTACAGAATGGGAAAAGATCTTCACTAAACCCACATCAGACAGAGGTCTGATCTCAAAATATACAAAGAACTCAAGAAATTGGTCATCAAAAGAATACATAATCCAATAAAAAAAATGGAGTACAGACCTAAACAGAGAACTCTCAACAGAGGAATCTAAAATGGCTGAAAGATACTTAAAGAAATGTTCGACATTTTTAGTCATCACAGAAATGCAAATCAAAACAACTCTGAGATTCCATCTTAACACCTGTAAGAATGGCCAAGATCAAAAATACTGATGACAACTTACTCTGGAGAGGTTGTGGGGAAAAGAGAACACTTCTGCATTACTGGTAGGAATGCAAGCTGGTACAACCCCTTTGGATGTCAGTGTGGCAATTTCTCAGAAAATTAGGAAACAACCTTCCTCAAAGCCCAGGAATAGCACTTTTGGGTATATATCCAAAGGATGCTCAATCGTGTCACAAGGACATGTGCTCAACTATGTTCATAGCAGCTTTTTTTGTAATAGCCATAACCTGGAAACAACCTAAATGCCCCTCAACCAAAGAATGGATAAGGAAAATGTGGTACATTTACACAATCGAGTACTACACAGCAGAAAAAAAAAAAGACATCTTGAATTTTGCAGGAAAATGGATGGAGCTAGAAAACATTACTTTGAGTGAGGCAACCCAGAAAGACAATTATCACATGTACTCACTCATAGGTGGTTTTTAAACATAAAGCAAAGAAAACCAGCCTACAAACCACAACCCCAGAGAACTTAGACATCAATGAGGACTTACATAGATCTAATCTACATGGGAAGTAGAAAAAGACAAGGTCTCCTGAGTAAATGGGAGCATGGGGACCTTGGGGGAGGGTTGAAGTGGGGAGGGGAGAAGATGGGAGGGGAGCAGAGAAAAATGTAGTGCTCAGTAAAAGTCAATTATATATATGAATTAGTCAATAAGAAACTAGAAAAAAAGAGTTGAAGTGATAAAGCCATTTTTCTCAGCATTTGGAATTTAAATCCTAATTTCTCCTTTTAGGGATGCTACTTCAATTTCACCTGGGAACTTCAGATAGTGTCATTTTACATTTGCAGTTTGTTTTGATCAGTAATTAATCAGTACTTTATGGGGTCTATTTGGTCTCCCCAGCTTGACCTTAAACTCTTGAGGTAGTTAGAAAGCTTTTGAAAATTAAAGGAACGTGGAGAGAAATTTTGCTCAGCACAATGTCGGTGCCTTACTTAGGGTTTCTATTGCTGTGAAGAAACACCATGACCAAAATCAAAGTTTTGGAAGGAAAGGGTTTATTTGACATACATACATTTCCTTATTATTGTTCATCGCTGAAGGAAGTCAGGGCAGGAACTCAAACAGGGCAGAACCAGAGGCAGGAGCTGATACAGAGTCTATGGAAGGGGAAGGATGTCGCTTAGTGACTTACTCTCCATGGCTTGCTCAGTCTGCTTTCTTATAGAACCCAGGACCATCAATAACTAATTATCATAAATCTTATAAAGGCATTTTCTCAACTAGGTTTCCCTCCTTTTAGATACCTCTAATTTGTGTGTCAAGTTGGCATAAGTTTAGCCAGCATAGTCAGTGACAGAATTACAGCCTAGGCCATGTGTGTATGTTCTCTGCAACTTCATCCAGCTCTAATCTGGAGAACAAATCCCAAAATTGTCTCCACTAGTAGGAATTTGAATCAGAAGATATCAACTTTTTTTTTCGTTTAAGAAAGCAGAGCCGAGCAATGGTGATGCATGCCTTTAATCCCAGCACTTGTGAGGCAGAGGACAGCCAGAACTGTTACACAGAGAAACCCTGTCTCAAAAAAATAAAAAGATGACAATGAAGACTAAGAAGGAGAAGAGAGGAGAGAGAGAAGGTGGAGGAGGAGGAGAAAGAGAAGGAGGAGGAGGAGGAGGAGGAGGAGGAGGCAGAAGAGGAGGAAGAAAGAAAGGAAGGAAGGAAGGAAGGAAGGAAGGAAGGAAGGAAGGAAGGA
>NW_026067912.1:6160526-6168266 GCF_014885135.2 Alexandromys fortis | reverse complement strand
CAGTTCCAGAGGATCTGATGCCCTCTTCTGAACTCTGGGGGTATAGTCATGCAATAGTGTACATACATACATGCAAACAAAACACTCATACACATAAAATAAATAAACCTTTGAAAAATATTAAAACTACTGCACAATCAACATGCGTAGTCTTCTTGCAAAAAGGACAAAACCTCTAATTGTAAAATATCAGGCATGCCTTAAATGTGAAGAATTCTTCTCATATTTATGTAAACTAAAGAAAAGCTACCCAAAATTAATAAAACATTTCTCTGCTAGCCGGGTGGTGGTGGCGCACGCCTTTAATCCCAGCACTCGGGAGGCAGAGGCAGGCGGATCTCTGTGAGTTCGAGGCCAGCCTGGCCTAGAAGAGCTAGTTCCAGGATAGGAACCAAAAGCTACGGAGAAACCCTGTCTTGAAAATTTAAAAAAGAAAAAAAAAACATTTCTCTGCATTTTCTAAAGTGCTTTGTCTCATTCATCTCACAGTCTTGAAAACTCCCTTGGATGAGGAAGAAGCAGGCCATCTGTCTGTTTTATAGCTGGAGATACTGAGCTCAGAAACGGCCTGGGAGGTCACAACAGTACCAAGAGCTACCTACCTTCATCCGTCGTCTTCCCACCACCAACAAGCATTGCCTTTCTCTATGAAAACAGATTAACCCCTCTGTTTTCCTCCCTTAGCTTTCCAAAGATCGGGGTCAATGTTACCTCAGAAGCGCTACTTGCTTGAATATTTGGTGTCCCTAGACTCTTTTCTTCACTCACAAGCTAACAGCTTGTCCTCATATTATCCAGATGGATGGTTGCACCTGGTTAATTGAAGTTGTAAGATGCATAAATCGATTAAAGAGTACAGCGGTTGGAGAGCTCACTGCTGGTCAGACATAATTAAGAAAGGAGGAGTTTGCAGGGTCTGCCGGGGCATCTGTAAGAGAAGGCCCAGTTGACCAATTTCCTCAGACATGCTTCAGTTGCTAAGCTGTGAGATGCATTTTCTACTTCTTCATTGGCCGAACACTGAGGTTGCCTTGCTGACAGGGTGCACCCTCCGCTCTTTCTCCAGAAGGTTCATTTAAAGCAAGGTTGCTCAGGATCCATCCATCAGGCACCTGTCTGAGAAACATCTGGGTATTTATTAAAATCTCAGATTGCTTCATCTTTTCCAGGACCCACTGATTTTGTACATTCTGGCCTTCTCATGATGGTAGTAATGGGACCACGACTGTGCAGTATCTAACAGCCTTCCTCGAAAATTGAATTATCGACTTGCTAGCCTTTCATATGTGGGATTTCTGAAATAACCTTTTTGAAAAAATGCACAAGCCTGTACTTTCTGAAACAACTCTAGGACCATCTTTGGCTACCGTCAATCAAATCTTCCAAACTACAAAATCCTGGAATTGATGTCAGAAGTCAAGAGCTCTTGTCTCAGAAGACTCCTGAAACACTCCTTTGGAATGCAAATTCTCAGGCTCTAGAGGCAGGTGCTTTCCCCAATAGTCTGATGCGTGCTGAAACTCAAGGACCACTGCTCCAGACTCAGTGAGAATTTGAATTTTGTGAGGAGCTAGTAAAACTGGAAATTGTAAATTTAGGAACTGTAATGCCCCCACTCATGTTGATGTAGACCGTGCTTTGAGTAGTAAATCCCTGCAGCTTTTCTGTTTATCTAAAACGATGGACAAAAATCTCATGCTTGGAAATGAGAGTGGATTACTGGGTAAGTGCACTCACTGTGAAAGCAAGAAGACCTGAGTTCAAATCCCCAACATGGTCACAGGTGGCAGTCCAGAACCCAGGCATCTGTGTGGCCTTTGCTGGCAACACTGGCCATGGACATCAACACAGACCCTGGCTGCAGTAGGCCCATAAACCCCGAGATGGTCCTAAGCAGAAACCTGACCCACAATCCTTAATTCTTAAAACCCAAAGCCAACTGATGGGAGCTGGGTAAATAGGCCAATGGGTAAAGTGCTTGCTTTGTAAGCATGAGAACTGGAGTTGAGATACTCAGCATCCATGTTGAAAATTGAGCATGGTAGCAGGGAATGGTACTTTCAGTGCTGGGGAGGTAGAATCAGAAGGATTCCTGGAATTTGCTACCCGGGGCTATGGTGATGTTCAGGCCCTAGCTGTGGCCCAGAGGGCATATCTACGACTGTAGTCCTGTTGCAGTTGGAGTCTGAGTTGATATCCATTGTCCATGTTACCACAGGTACCCAAATCTCTGATATCTAAGATCATAAACTTTTATGTGCCTGAAAAAGGAAACCCAAAATGACTCAACAGGGATCAATCTTTGTCTCTTTGCCCAGTACAAAGAAACAGGATACCGCTTAGCTGAAGAATTGACCAAATCTGTCTATAGAAACACAGTGTGTTCCGTGCACAACTCTGGTCTGCGATGCAGGCAGCCTTACTTCTTCTACTCCTGGAGCTGCCGACTGGAATGTTGACTGTGAAAACATCCCATCCTTTCACCGGGGCTCTGATTCCCTCACATGTTTGACTTCTCTTTAAAGTCTTGGTCCTCCATTCTGTTCAATCTTCGCTATGATCACACGTTTTGTGTTGCACCTGGCCCCTGAAGACAGACACTCCCGCCCTTTGCATTCGTGAGTCAGGGAAAGCCCCAGAGCCCTGATCCTTTGAGGCAACTTCTGTTGCTGACTGGAGGACCACAAGCCTTGGTGACACGTGTAGGAATTCAGATGCTACATGCTTCCCGAGTTGTACTTTGCACCTTTGCCTTGATGTGTCTTAAATTATTCATCCTTGACGCTCCATCTCACTAAAATTACTAATTTGAAATGTGGTCACATAGCAGATTAGTTGGCCTGGCTGTCAAGGGTTTACTAACTAGCGCGCATCCACTGAGATGAGGTATGTATAAATTAGAGAGTGAGGATTTGTTCATAATCGGGACCTTCCAGAATAATTTGTGCAATAAAGACTTTGAATAGCTGGTAGGTTTATAGAATTTCTCTAGTGTAATTAGGAGAGGCATTGTTGTGTAATGAAGAAAATTAATTAGAACTAAATGTTTAGGGAATGTGTGGCTAGGTAACCAAAGGCGTATTTGCAGCCTAATTGTTTCTTGGCAGCTGGAGGCATTTTGCACCCGTTTCAGGGTGTTTAGTTAATGGATATTTTAACATGACCTACTGTTTGCTTTCCCTTAAACCATTTCACTATAGAAAAACAGTTCATCAAAGGCTTAAGCCCAGTATACATCCCATTGGAAAAATGCCTGTAATCTAGTTTATTTGATCATACTGTCTGTCAAGTGTTAATTATTTCTAAAAGTCCAAATTGAGGCTAATTGGCATGGCCTCCTGCACTGTCTAATTATAGAGTTCTTCTGGATGCTGCTAAGACATAAACACTGAAACGGCTTCACCGTTTCACCTCCAGCCCACTTTCGGGTGTTCTGCTTCGAGTTCTTTACAGATTCAGGTAGAGTTTCTAAAACTATGATGAAGGGGCTGGAAACCAGTTCAGTGGCGAGCTGTTATGAATCCAGAGGACCTGTATTCACAGCCATCTGTAACTCTAGTCCCAAGGGATCCAATGCCCTCTTCTGGCCTTATCAGCCACCCATGTGGGGAACAGACATGTATGAAGGCAAAAACATAAAGTCTTTGAAATTTGTTTAATGTAGTTAATTTCAGAATCAGGATTGGTTCAGGTAAAGAGACTTGCTACCAAGCCTGAGAACCTGAGTTCTCATGTGGTAGAAGACCCATGTGGTAGGACAGAAACAATTCCTACAGTTTGTTCTCTGACCTCACAAGTTTGCTGTGGCACACACACACACACTCACACATACACACACACATGTATACACATATAAACACAAACACACATACTAATACAAACATACACACACAAACACACTCTAAAAAATAAACAATTTTAATTTAAAAATTTGTTTAAAAATATGACTAATTTCAAAGTAACAGGGATTACTTATCCAGTTGCCTGATTGTTTCTATCACATTAAAAAAATTTTGAAGGCAGGCAGGCACGGAATCAATCCCTGCTCCGTTATTTATTATGTGATCTTATTTAAGGTATTTAAACATCCTAAGACTTAATTTCTTGATCAGTAATTGAGGATAATAAGCCTTATACAATAGGCTTATGGTTAAAAATTCTAGAGAAGTACATTTCCTTATTTTTGAGTTTCAGATGCAAGAAACTCGGCCTCACATCATTTACAATCACATCGGGGGATAATACTTTATTTAAATAAATTTTGTATTTCAAAAAAAGAAAAAATTAATTTTAGATTTTGAAAAATGCACAAATATCCAATGGAGTTTCTAAATGAGAAGTACCCAGACCCAAATGTTCCAAACATACTCAGTAACTACATATGATTAGCAAAGCCAAGAGGCTAACATTTATGAAGCATTCAAGGTGAAGACTTGACTTGAAATTTTGCCGTTGTCCTGGTAAATCCGTTTTCTAGTCTAGATACTACATTGAACTTGGGCTTCATATTCCCTTAATTTCTTCTAATGTTGGACAATTCTTGAGTTTTTACTCTTTTTTCTTAAACAATGAGCTTCACTGCATAGTTCCTGTGGGTCAGAACCCAAGGTACTTCTGCTTTGATACCTCTCATGGATTCATAAACATGGTGACCTTTCTTCATTACTTTCTATCACCTTGACAAAACACCATGACCAAGGCCACTTATAAACTAAAGCATTTAATTCAGGGCTCCCAGTTCCAGAGGGTTAGAGTCAGTAGCCATCATACCATGGAGCGTGGCAGCGGGCACACATCTGGACAGTTATTTGTGTAAAGACCTCACTGTACAAGACTATCCTCCAGGTCAAATGGCTACTATCATCAGTTCAACTAGGCCAGCTCATGAACGTTATAGAAAGAAGGGCTAAAGGGTGTTAACAGAAACTGTTCTTTTGTTTCCTGGTTGCCCAGACCCGAATAATCAAACAAAACCTATATTAACTGGAACACTGTTTGACCGATGGCTTAGGCATATTTCTAACTAGCCCTTATATCTTAAATTAACCCATTTCTAGTGATCTGTTTATCACCACGGGGCTGTGACTTATGGGTAAGCTATATGGCATCTCCCTGACTCCACCGTCTTTCCTGTTCTATCTCTGATTGGATTTCCTGCCTTTCTATGCTTTGCCCTGCCATAGGCCAGAGAGGCTTATTTATAACGGTAATAAAACATATTCACAGCATACAGAGGGGGATCCCACATCAGAAGATCATCATGAGAACTTCACCAGAGCATCCGGTCACACCTCCTAACCAGTTATTTTCAATTATATAATAATTGCAAATGGCCTAGCTGAGGGGTGTAGTATACGTATGAGGAATGACTAAGGAGGGGACACCACCTATGAAGCTTTGGGAAAACCATCATCTCTGCTGATTAAAGGCTTTTGGGTGCAGCCTTTTGCGGGATCTGTGTGGTACCCACAGTTCTGTAAATAACCCTCCACCTGTGCTCTT
Organism: Alexandromys fortis; assembly: GCF_014885135.2. Taxonomy (NCBI): domain Eukaryota; kingdom Metazoa; phylum Chordata; class Mammalia; order Rodentia; family Cricetidae; genus Alexandromys; species Alexandromys fortis. The sequence goes on along the minus strand of NW_026067912.1, from coordinate 6,162,764 downwards.
TAAGGAAGCCCAAAATGTTCATTGGATCCCTCGAGTGAACTCCAGTAAATCATGCCTCAGTTTGATGTTGGGATCTTACAAGGCGGAGGGGTGGACAATGTTGATGTCTACCTATTGAGAAGGAATGTTTAGCAACAGATGTTAATGTGAGTTTGTCTTTGATTCCTCATGATACAGGTTAATAGTGTACTGTCTTGTTGAGAATGCTACAGAAGCTATGTCTCCTTCTTATAGCATCATTTCAAGAGACACGTGTCAGTATGTCCCATTGCTGTCAAGGTAACTTTGATGCACTTAACCAGGATGGATGACACTGCAAGACGTCTTCATTGTAGTCTTACTGTTCTTCCTCATGCAAACATTAATTATTTTTGTGGCGTGATCCATGCATCTGATATAAATATGTGACTTCTCCTCATGTTTTCATCCACTTATTCCAGTCTTCAATGATGATTGCCTGCAGCAAGTATTACTGTGGCTAGCACAAACTAACAGCAAGTGTCTGTTTCCACATGTAGCTGATATTTATGTCCTGGAATTCATAAGGAGGATCTGTTCCATCTCCGTGACTTCTTGATTCATTTCTAATTCTGTAAGCTAATTCATTCCTGTATCATTGGTTTTTTTTTATTAAAATTGCCCTGAGGTTTTGGTGTAGGAAGTCCTTCTGTATGTGTTGCTTTTATTGGTTAATGAATAAAGAAGCTGGCTTGGCCTGTGATAGGGCAGAGTAGAGCTAGGTGGGGAAAACTAAACTGAATATTGGGAGAAGGAAGGCAGAGTCAGGAGCCGCCATGGAGCTGCCAGAGGAGAAAGACACAAGCTACCAGCTGGAACATTGCCGGTAGGCCATGAGCCTCATGGTAAAATAAAAAATAATAGAAATTAGTTAATTTAAGAGATAATAGTGAGCTAGAAATATGCATAAGCTATTGGCCAAACAGTATTGCAAATATTATAGTTTCTGAGTAGTTTGGGGCTGAGGAGCTGGGAACGATCAAGCGGGCTTCTACAACAATGTTTGGCTATTGGGAGATCTTTTTCAACTTAGTTCCTAAGTCCTTTTGATATAATATTATATTTTCTGAGCATGTTTTTGTTTTGTCTAGTGTATGCTCATTTTGCATTTCTATCCCGGAAATAAGCCATTTTCCTAAAGAAATTTGTGTCATTGGAAGTTCATGCAGCAAAGCTGGCTTTGAAGCACAACCAAGTCAAAGAGTTCAAGGAACATCACTAAATGTTCAAATCTTTCATTCTGTTTTTATCTATTTAAAAATGTTATTTATGCATTATATTTTGATCATATTTTTCCCCTCCCCTGACTCCTCACAGATTATTTCTACCAACCAAACCTTCTCTCTCTCTTTCTAAAAACAACCCCACAAAAATCAAAATCAAAACAAACAAAAGGATTGGTCATGGCGGTACAGGACTTTAGTCCCAATTCTCTGCAGACAGAGGCAGGTGGATCTTAGCTGGAAGTTAGTCTGGTCTACAGAACTAGTTCCAGGACTACCAGGGCTACACAGAGAAACCCTTCCTCAAAAAAAAAAATCCTTAAAAGAATATATATATATATATATATATATATATATATATATATATGAATTCATAGTGTGTTGGCCAACTGCTCCTGGGCACACTAGAGTGTGGTTGATATAGCCAGGGACACTACATTGTAGAAAACTGATTTTCTCTTTGTCAATTTCGATTGCCAATAACTTGTTGGTTAGAGGTGGGTTTTGTGTCCATTTCTTCCTATCGTTGCTGGACTCCTGGTTGGTTTTCACCTGCCGAGGTCTCCTGTCTCTGCTTCCCATCTCCCTGAACAAGTCTTGGAGTTACATATACTACTGTGCCCAGATTTTATGTGACCTCTGGTAGATAAAACTCAGATCGTTATACATACACAGCATGCCCCTTACCCACTAAGCCATCTCCCTAGTTTAAGAGCAGATTTTTGTTGTTGTTGTTGTGGGGGGGGGTGAGTGTTGGTATTTTGAGACAGGAATTCTCTATGTTTCTCTGGCTGTCCAGGAACTCACTCTGTGGAGCAGGCTGTCCTTGAACTCACAGAGATCTGTCTGCCTTTGCCTCCCTAGTGCTGGAATTAAAGGTGTGCACTAGGACCACCAGGTTCCGGAGCAGTTCTTTTTTTTTTAATATTTATTTATTATTATGTATACAATGTTCTGTCTGTGTGTATGCCTGCAGGCCAGAAGAGGGCACCAGACC
>NW_026067912.1:6113225-6159472 GCF_014885135.2 Alexandromys fortis | reverse complement strand
GGGCATCTAGGTTGTTTCCAGGTTCTGGCTATTACAAACAATGCTGCTATGAACATAGTAGAGCATATATTTTTGTTGCATGATAAGGCCTCTCTTGGGTATATTCCCAAGAGTGGTATTGCTGGGTCCATGGGTAGGTTGATCCCAAATTTTCTGAGAAACCGCCACACTGCTTTCCAGAGTGGTTGTACAAGTTTGCATTCCCACCAGCAATGGATAAGTGTACCCCTTTCTCCACAACCTCTCCAGCATAGGCTATCATTGGTGTTTTTGATTTTAGCCATTCTGACAGGTGTAAGATGGTATCTTAAAGTTGTCTTGATTTGCATTTCCCTGATCGCTAAGGAAGTTGAGCATGACCTTAGGTGTCTTTTGGCCATTTGAACTTCTTCTGTTGAGAGATCTCTGTTCAGCTCAGTGCCCCATTTTATAATTGGGTTGATTAGCCTTTTACAGTCTAGTTTCTTAAGTTCTTTATATATTTTGGAGATCAGACCTTTGTCAGTTGCGGGGTTGGTGAAGATCTTCTCCCAGTCAGTGGGTTGCCTTTCTGTCTTAGCGACAGTGTCCTTTGCTTTACAGAAGCTTCTCAGTCTCATGAGGTCCCATTTATTCAATGCGGCCCTTACTGTCTGTGCTGCTGATGTTATACGTTGGAAGCGGTCTCCTGTGCCCACTTGTTGTAGTGTAGTTCCCACTTTCTCTCCTATCAGGTTCTGTGTGTTCTGATTGATATTGAGGTCTTTAATTCATTTGGACTTGAGTTTTGTGCATGGTTACAGTCATGGATCTATTTTCATTTTTCTACAGATTGAAATCCAGTTTTGCCAGCACAATTTGTTGAAGATGCTCTCTTTTTTCCATTGTATCCACTCTAGTTTTTAAAATATATAAATCAACGTTTAACTTATACACAAACAATCTCTGGAAATTTTCCTAAATAATCATTAGTTTATTGTTCAAAGAAATATATATATGTTTTATATATTGTATATATTGCATTTATACGTGTTCAATATTTATCATCTATTAAATTCAAGATCCTGAAGACAAGGAATGCACTTTGTTTTCCTCAATATTCGTCCGATCACCGAAAATCCCATACAGTAAATACTCATTAGATGTCTGTGAATTGACATCCCCAGATTGACAGACATTGAAGTAAGATGAGTATAGAGACAGATTCATCTATCTAAACTGGTCATGAACATAATGGGAGTGTTGAACTCGACAAACTTCACATCCTTCTCTTGACACTCAGAGATACTTAGCTGAAACCTGACGAGAGCTTGCCATTCTAATTGCTTACTATGGTAGAAGTCACCAAAGAGTTCATACTCTCCCACCTATAGAAAACATAAGTCATCATGTCTACCCTGCCACCTAGTCCTTCACAGTGTCGCCTGCTGCTCTATTTGCCACTGTGAAATTAATAAATTACGTGGGCCCCAGAAAGAACCAGCTTGGGAAGGGAACTTCCTGCCACACGGTGCGCAGTTAGAAATAGCTGGTCCAGGGGCAGGGAGGGAGTCAGGCTGTTTCAGAAGCATTTGTTGTGTGTCATTGCCCATCTTGGAGCACCAGCCCACTCCATCCACACTTTCTGGGGTGACAGGAACTCACAGCAAGTGGTGTCTGCTGTCCTTTCTTATTTAAGGCAGCTCACATTAATGAGCACATGAACGTGGAAACTAAAAGCTCTTCTGGTCAAAAATGCGCATGGCCGAGAAAGTGTGCTTTGGTGAGGTTTCGGAAAGCATAAAGTCTGCATGGCTTAGAGCCCTGGGTAGTCCTCCATCCCTAAAGGTCAAGAGTCTGGAAGTGAACTCTGGACGAGGCGACATAATACACCACTTTTCTCGTCAACATACAGACCATCTGATTTCCTTGCAAACTACAGTTAGGTGAGAACACCGAAAATGAGTTCTTAGTGGCTAACACCTTGAACTCCATTTAAAAATATACTATAGACCACATCAGTTGCTTTTCTGTTACAATAGCAAATGTTGACACCCACATTTCGGATGGGCTTCTCCCCAAGTTGAACGTCCCTGGACTTACCCCAAGGGACATGCCCAAAGGTTTGTTTCCTAAATGACTATAAACTCTGTCAAGTCCACAACCCAAACTCCCAAACTGATCACCATACCCCTAGGGGGTTAATATCTAAGCCTCCCCTCTTAGAGGCTCGTACCACAGACTGGGAAGCAAACCTTTGACACACAGTGTTTAAAGGACACCTTATATCTAAACAACAGAATGCTTAAGGTCTTTTTTATTTCTTACAGATATCACTGTTTCATAACTGAGGCAATGCAATCACTGAGAAGTTCCTCGCTTTACCCAAGATCAGATGTTCTTGCTGCCAATGTGTCAGCATCTGCATTCAAAACCCAGTGCCCTAGACCCCAAGGCTAGTATTCATGTCAGTGAGACAGCTCAGAGGGTAAAAGGGATTTGCTGCCAACCTTGATGAATGAGTTTGAGACCTGTTTTCCACACAGTAGAAGGAGAGAGCCAACTCCCAGAAGTTGTCTTCTGACCTATACATGAGCACTGTGGCACCCTCACTGTGTACATGTGCACACACACACACACACACACACACAAATAACTAGATTCAATTAAATGTAAAAAGCAAAAAAAAACTGTTGATTTCTTCACTACAGAGCTAGCATTAGCAATAGGTGAGATACAGCAGGGTCACGTGGAATGAACTCCACCACTTAGCAGTTGCAGGCCTTGCCTCTCGACCTGTAAAATGGGCACAGTGATAGTAACTACTCCATAGGCTACATCACTCAAAATTTGAATTATACTGATGAAAACTCAGAAAGCTATTTTGTAAGCAAGAGTGTTGTGTCAAAAAAAAATAGTTCTGAGATCAAAGAGAAACAGGGGGAGCTTCAGGGTTTCAGTATATATTCCCAAGAGAATAGGGTGAAGAAAAGCTTCCCATGAGTGAACGTGGGTCAATGAATGTGGAAGAGAACCATAATGAGGACAAACTTCGATATCATTTGTTCTGTAAAAATGACTATGGAGAAGTTTGTTCTTATTGGCTCTGTGGTGGCGGTTACCTAGTCTTTAAAGAAGAAAGACTTCACTTTGTCAAACCATTTCAAAAGGAATTGTGTAAACTATAAAGTCTACACAATCTAAACTCCTGAGTGGGATTTATTCCACTCGCTCAGCTCAGGCAAAGGCTTCAGGAAGCAAAACACTGACTTTGATTCCTAAATGAGCATCAGTCCCCTTGGCTCAGTTACTCAAAGCTTCTGGCAGCACGGGGCCTAATAGTTCGTGCTGCACAGCTGGGCTCTGAGCCTGGGGCTCCCAACAACTTTTCCGAGAGCCTCATGATTGGTTTGTTTCCATGGGATTTGGATCAAGATGAAAAACGAACCCAAGGTTATTTGGAAGCAGTTCGGATTTAAGAGACCTTCAAACACCACAAATAAAAAGCAATCTATAAATGCCGTGTAATAACCCTGTAGTAACTCCCTACTTGCTAATGTTCATCATGGGGCTGAGAATTAGTGGTGAGTATACCCATGTTTCAAAAGTTAGAAAATCAACTTACAATCCAAGTTGTCTGGAAGAGCTGCAATTAGCATTTTACTCAGAGGAACTAGCATCCTGTTAGGGAAGGTTATCACATTTGAATGTCCCTGCACTGTGATCAAAGCACTCTTTAGAGATGACGGCTCTTCAGAAGCAACCCCAGCCTCCAATACCCCTCGGATTCCTGCCCCCACGGGCTCATTGGCCACCATTCATGGAGCCTGCATTGCTCTGTAGTTACCAAAATAGGGTTATGCAGACGGAAGAGTACACGCCCGCCTTTAGTGTATAAAGGAGAGAACCCAATACAGCCATCTCGGGGACACCTAACTCCTAAAATGCCTCCCGAATTCCTGGCCGTCTTTTTGTGGCATTTGTGTTAACCCTGACCCTGAATTCTGGCCTGGAGCAGTCCTTTAGGACTCCCTCTGCCTTCACCAGCCAAATCAGCCATTTTTCACTGCAGACCCTGCCGGCTGAACAGTCACCACCGACAAGGCAGCTTGTAAGGCCGTGAAGAGCCCAGACCGAAATGTAATAAACAATGTTTGAATTACATTTTGGACATTTGAAAAATGCTCTGGGCTCCATTTCATGAGACATTTGCATTTGTAATGAAAGAGAAGACGGCCCACGACTGAGCTTCCCCGTCGCAGGTTAACAGGCCCTTTTACGCTGCGGAGGCTTTCTGCAGGAGCAATTACAAATTGTGTACGGATTCATTATTTCTCGAGCACTTCATCAGGACATTTCCCCGGACATCTAATTTGTCCTGTCTGAAATGTAACTTGACATAAGGGATTTTCTTAATTGCTTTTGAAACTCTTCCAAGATAATCACTGCTTTTTGGAGCATGATAAAAGACAGTACACGATATTGCCAGTCTGTCTCAGGATCATGCGCTGAAGTTTTGGGGGTAAGAGCAAAAACTGGCGATGTTTGCCTCTTGTGCTATTTAGTATCTGTATCCTAATTTCCTTTCCATTTAAGCAGCTTTTCATTTCCAAAAAATAGCAAGACGAAATTGCTTCATTTTTGTCTGCCCCACAGAAATGGCTATCACTTTCAGGACAGATATTGTCCATATTTTTTTTTAATGTTTTTGGTCTTTTGAGACAGAGTCTTTCTATGTAGCCCTGGCTGTCCTGGGACCACTGTGGAGATCATGCTGGTCTTGAACTCACACAGCTCCGCCTGTTTCTGCTTCCAAAGTGCTGGGATTAAAGGTGTGTCTCACCATGCCCAGCTCTGTTGGGGCTTTTTTTGTTTTTATTTTTTTAAGTATTATCTTTGTTATTCTGCAGAATTTTAACCATAGATTAAACTGAAAGTAAAATGGTCAAATTGGGGAAGGAAAGGAAAAACCTCAAGAGCTGCTTTTGATGTATAGTCATGACACTAGACTCCATAAATATGCATAACCAGTATGCATCAATTAAAATAAATATATACTTAATGTTGGTTGTGTTTAAACAATCTTCATTTACCACATTTAAGCAAACAATAGTGCATTCATTCACTTTAGGAGAAAATTTTACCTTGAGCTTTTCTCGTTTGGATTTATTTATCACGTACACAGTGTTCTGCCTGCATGTATATCTGCAGGCCAGAAGAGGGCAGCAGATCTCACTACAGATGGTTGTGAGCCATCATGTGGTCGCTAGGAATTAAACTCAAGACCTCTGTTAGAGCAGCCAACTCTTAACCTCTGAGCAGTCTCTCCAGTCCCCTACCTTGAATTTTAAAGCTACCGATTTTATTTAATTTTAGTTATGGATCAAGCTGCAGTCATACTTTCATTCTCGTCATCTGACTTGACAAAGGTTTTGTAGGTGTAACTTAGTTTACTGACCCTGACATGGGAAGATGATGTTGGATTCTTACAAGTTCCTGTAACCACATAATCCTGGAAGCAACTCTTTCCTGGCTGTGGTCAAGGGAGGTAGGACAGTGCTGGCAGAGAGAGTTAGCACCAAGACTCAACCTGTTTCTGCAAGCTTGTAAAATGAAGAAAGGGAGTGGCAAGCTAAGGAATCTAGTGGCTTCTAGCAGTTGACATCAGCTGTCAGTGTAAAGCTAGCAGTAAAAACGGGGACCTTACACCCACAGATACAAGGAAGTGAAGGCTACCATCAACCCAGATAAAACCAAAGACCATCATCCACCCAGATGAGCTGGGATCATAGTCTCCTCACACACACAGACCTTGATGGTAGCCCAAAGACATCTATACTGAACTTCCAACTGACCAAACTTGTAAGGTAATGCATTAGAATTGTTCAAGCAACTGTATCTCTGGTAATTCTTTGAAGTCACATAAAAAACTACAAACAGTTTGGTAACATCTTGTCTTCATACACTGAATATCCTGGAAGCACCCAAATATAGAAGTTATTATACTAATTTTGGTGCATTTAGTATTTAGACAGTTCCATCCTTAATAGAATACAAACACTGCTTACTAAAATCAAATAAAACCACATTTTATAAATGGAAAAGGTAGCCTAGCCTCATTTCAGAAAGTGGCAATTATTAAGAAACTTATTGGAACTTTGGGCAAAGGATAGAAATTAATAACTTTCAAATCAAGAATGTTAATATGGATGCTGACCCTTAATCATCTTCTAAGAATCACTCTGGGGAGGAATCAGAGAGTTAGTTGTTTGCTAATTTGAAGCTTAACCTTGATACTCTATAATAAGAAATCTACTCAAATTCAAAAAGATTCATGTCTTTGAAACTAAAGATACTCAGAAATATTAGGAATCGTGACTAATCTTAGCATCCATTTTGCAGGTGAAGGCAAACGATATTAATGGGCAAAAATAAAATGGTTACTTTAGTACGTTGTCTGAGTTAAATGATGATCTCATCTAACATCCAGAATATTCCAGTTGCAGTTAGTTAACTTTCCCACAGGCATATTGGCAAAGAAGTGCAATTCAAGTGAGCCCAGGACTCACAGACAATTCTGTAAGGTATTGAGCTAAGGAAAGCAAGGACTGGGGCTGGAGAGATGGCTCAGAGGTTAAGAGCACTGGCTGCTCTTCCAGAGGTCCTGAGTTCAATTCCCAGCAACCACATGGTGGCTCACAGCCATCTATGAGATCTGCTGCCCTCTTCTGGCGGGCAGGCATACATGCAGACAGAACATTGTATACATAATAAATTAATTTAAAAAAAAAAGAAAGCAAAGGCTTTAATCTCATAAAGCAGGTCAGAGGCACGCGGCATACAAGTCTACAAAAATCAATATGGTATACAATGGCTACATATTAAGACGCAGTCTGGAAACACAGATCAAAGTTTACTTCAAAAAAAATCATCCTCGGGGAGAAAAAAATAAGACATAAAATAATGACAGAAAGAAGAGGAGAGAGATCCACAATAGAATTTTAGTTGCTAGAAAGCAAAAGAGACTAATGCTTAAGGACTTCGCTTATTCTCCCACATCCGCCCTCTCCCTGCCCCTGAACAGGCTGCATTGTCGATCGCAGTATGAGAACTGAGATGTAAGCTATCTGAATCCAGAACTCTTTTGTTTTGTTTTGTTTTGTTTTGTTTTGTTTTGTTTTGTTTTTGGTTTTTCGAGACAGGGTTTCTCTGTGGCTTTGGAGCCTGTCCTGGAACTTGCTCTGTAGACCAGGCTGGTCTCGAACTCACAGAGATCCGCCTGCCTCTGCCTCCCAAGTGCTGGGATTAAAGGCGTGCGCCACCATCGCCCGGCTGAATCCAGAACTCTTCAAAACATAGATGTGAATCCTGGATGTGGGAAATGATGGTATAAAAAGGGAGCAGATTGATATCCGCCCCAGTGTGTCTAGCTTATTAGACTTTCTGCTATGACAGATGAACACAGGTGAGTTCTGGACTGATGAGTGACAGACAGGCTGAAGATGAGAGAGCACAGGGAAACGAGGAAAAACCCGAATACAGGAAGGCAGCATGCTGAGCGCAATATCTTCAAACTGGGTGTGCAGAAGGTCAATGCATTCTAGCAAGAAGACCAAAATGAGTTCATCCCTGAGGAGAGGCCACCATTGGATTTACTGCAGACTCTTAAGAAATATAGACTATCATATAAATAGCAAGTCTGGTTCAAGCAGTGGCCCTTTACACTACTAATTATGGAATCTCTAAACTGTGACCAGTGGAACAAGAAGAGGATGACTAAAGAGAAGCCCCCAGGCTGATGGCCCCTCCGGTCCTTCTGCTCCTGCCTTTCCAGGTGGGGTAAAGGCAAGACTGTGAGGCAGTGATGTGCTCAGCCTTAGCCTCCTCCCCACTCCACTTCCTGTGATGAACTTTTCCTTTATGTGCTCTCACTGAAAAGGCGTCAGACTGCAGGACGGAGGCTGTTTCTTACGCTCTAGCACCAGAACGTGGGCAGTCACACCTGCACTCGTCAGGAAAGGAGATGAGGAAGCCAGGGAAAGCTGAGCTGGTCCTACCTACTAGGGAAAAAATAAAAATGATGACAGCGAGTGCTCTCCAACCAAAGAACGGCCTGTGCTGCCATAAAATAGGGGTCTGCAACGGTGGTGATATTGCTCCCGGGGAACACTGGGCGGTGTCTAGATACGTGTTTATTGCCCTGGCTGGAGGGGCATGATGTGTATCTACTAGTGAGGAGAAGTCAATGATAGTGGTACATGGCCTCTAATGTCCAGGACAATGCCCGACACACCAACACCCAGTACCCTGCCCTTCCAAAAGTGTTTTCTGTCTCCCTCACATTAAGACCTGGAAACCAAAGATTGCCAGACGGTGTTACAATACTTTCAACAAAAAATAAAACTGACCAAAAAAATGGGCAAAAAGAACCTGAAGAAAAGATAATCCACAAAATTTAATTATCATTAATATTTCAAAGAGATGAGATAATTCTAACATTCATAGAAGGACTATTGGAATTAACATAGTTTTTATAAAGAACAATTTAGTAACAAAATTGGAGAGTTAAAAAATGAGGCAATCTCTCATATGTAAAATAAAGATATAAAAAGCAGAAAAATAGGAGTGAAAATTAAAGAATCTGTGTGATTAGTTTCCCCATAGGGGCTTTAACTTTTTTATGTTTAAATAAAAAGGTTTTAATTTTAACATAGTAAAATTACATATAACAAAACAGGTATCAAGCAAGAATTGTAATTACAATATTTATATCTATTAACTTTTTTTTTCAAATACTTTTTTGATTATTTGGGAACCTCACATCATGAACCCTGACAACACTCACTTCCAGTCCTCCCAGGTCTTTCTGCAACCCTGTGACCTCCCACCACCCCTCAAAAGGGAAGAAAAAGAAAAAAATCAAGTCTAGTTAGTGTTGCCCATATACTCACTAGAGCGTGACCAAACTCCCAGTGACTAGCCTTAAAGAAAAAAAGAGTCCATCCCCACCCGTCCTCACTGCCACAAGCCACCAGTTGTGCAGAGCTACACCTCAGTACTTTTATCACAATTTTTAAGAGTTCTCTTCGGTAGCTGTTAATTTGGGTGGGGGGTTGGGATAGGTGTTATGCCTAAATCCACAAAGTTCCCCCCAAAACAAGGAGACCGAGTCCCATATGTAAAAGCAAAGAGCCTTTATTTTATACAAGCTTGCATGTATACAAGCTGCATGTCCAACTCAAGTAATCTGTTTGTGGTTCTTCCTGCAACCAGGTATTGCTTGGGGTAAACTACTGAGACTCAGGCCTCTATTAAACTGGCTGAGTCCTACACTGGCAGGTGATAATGGCTGGAAGTAAAGAACTTCCTTTGAGTGGTCTGTTTCTACTTAGCCTATCATGGCTGGCTCCTATAGTAGGGGTTGCCACAGAAGTTGTCTTTGTACCTGTTAGAATCTGCAGTCATCAATAGTATGACAAAAAAAAATAGCTTCCTTTACCATTTACAGTCAGCTGGAGCACAGACTACGAATTTACACATGGTTTCTGGAAACAGCATGGACCACAGACATTTACATTGTCTCTGGCATCAGCACGTGCCACAGACCTTAGTTAGCATGGTCTCTGGCGGATGTACAGACCACAGACATCAACACAGCCCTCTGCCACTGCATGGGCCATGGACACCATCCTAACCCTTGGTGGCAGCACAGACCAAGGACATCAACCTGGCCTCAGGCGGCAGCATAGGTCACATCAACATGGTCCTGGCAGCAGCGCAGCCCCCACACACCAACAAGGATTTAGGCTGCAGCACAGACCACGAATATACATGAAGCCCAGGCTCCCATACAGCTTTGGGCAGTGGACCACTGACACCAAGGTGGCCTCCAGGGGCAGCATGGACCATAGAGGTCTTTTGAGGAGGTTCAATCCAGAAAATGGACCATTCTTCATCTTGGACATCCTGTCTTTGCTGAGGAACATAGTGATTGTGCAGTTGAGCAGAGTGTTCAGGGGCTGAGTCTTTTGTTTTTTTTCCCCCCACTTGAAAGACCTGGATAACTCCAGGTATCCCCAAAGAAAGCCCTGGATAAATCCAGGTCCCCCCTCGCCCCAGCAGGAAGAAAATAGCCAAAAATCCAAGCAGGAAGAGAAGAATCAAAAATCTAGGATTAGCCAGTTTAGTGACTGTTTCAGGAAATAGCTGAAGATAAAGTTAGGTTGTAATCTTGAGAAACAGGTAGTTTCCCCCTTGTGATTGTCATTGTACTGTGTTTTAGGAACTAGCTGATTATGACTTTGGGAGTGGTCCTGAGAGGCAGGGGGTTGCCCCCTTGTGATCTTCACTGGTATTTTCAGAATTTTCTGTGACACACTTCCTGCCAATTCCGGATCCCTGGGCAGTGGTTTCTTCCCTTAAAAATCGCTTCTCCCGGTCACGCGGGGTCGAACGCTCCCCCTGCGTGGGTTATGAGTCTCGGCCCCAGGGCACTGGTTCCCGTCTCATCTCATCATTAAAGCCTCGTGTGACTGCAGCAAGGACGGTCTCTCGTGAGTTACTGGGGGGGGGGGATCGTGTTATCCTGAGACTAGAGTGAGAGTCTCCCCAGCACTGGGGGTCTTTCACACTCGTCTCATATAGCTCAGCCTGACCTGGAGCTCCTCCTGATCTTCCTGACTTTACTTTCTATGTGCTGAGATTACAGACATTAGACACCAAGCCAGTTTTAGTCACTATTCTCTATGATGAGACATTTGTGACCGAGGCAGCTGTTATAAAGGAAAGCATTTAATTGGTGGTTTGCTTACAGTTTCAGAGGCTTAGTCCATTATCATCAAGGCAGGGAGCATGGCAGCATGCAGGCAGGCACTGGAGAAGCACTTGAGAGCTATAACCTGATCTGTAGGTGGTGTGGTGGAGGGTGGGAAACAAGAGAGGGGGAAGGGAAAGAATGAGATTTTGAAAACTGAGAACACCCCCAGTGGGGCACAAGGCCAATACTTTCTCCAAGAAGGCCATACTTCCTACTCTTTTTCTTTTTCTTTTTTTTTAATATTTATTTATTTGTTATGTATACAATAGCCTATCTGTATGTATGCCTGCAGGCCAGAAGAGGGCACCAGACCTCATCACTGATGGCTGTGAGCCACCATGTGGTTGCTGGGAATTGAACTCAGGACCTGTGGAAGAGCAGACAATGCTCTTAACCACTGAGCCATCTCTTCAGCACCCCCTTCCTAATCTTTTTCAAAATAGTGTGACTCTTGATGACTAGGCATTCAATTAGATGAGCCTGTGGGGGGGGAGGGGAGCATTCTTAGTCAAACCACTTCAGAGGGCACATTATGGGAGTCTACGGTCAGTATATAAGTCATTTCCCCCAGTGGTAAAAGCTGGGAAATGTACACAAGTTTTCAAAGATAAAACAGGTCATGAGGCCGGGCGGTGGTGGCGCACGCCTTTAATCCCAGCACTTGGGAGGCAGAGGCAGGTGGATCTCTGAGTTCGAGACCCAGCCTGGTCTACAGAGCTAGTTGCAGGACAGGCTCCAAAGCCACAGAGAAACCCTCTCTAAACAAAAAAAAAAAAAAAAAAACAGGTCATGAGTTCAATGTATGGGAAACGTTATTTGGGTGAAGGGACCTTTGTGATGGAAAATTTCAGCTGTTCTGTCTCCTCTAACGTTTATGTTTAGATTTATTGTTATGTGTATGAGTGCTTTTATGTATGTATGGTGGGAGGACAGAGAGGGAGAGCAAGAAAAGAGACATCTTGATTGAGGGAGCCATTATGGGGCTAGCAAGAATCCTGGCACTAGGAAAATTCTAAGGAATCCACAAGAATGATTTCAATTAAGACCCTACGCAATAGTGGAGAGGGTGCCCGAACTGGCCTTTCCCTGTAATCTGATTGATGACTACTTTGTCATCATAGAACCTTCATCCAATAACTGATGGAAGCAGATGCAGAGATCCACAGCGAAGCCCTGGACACAGCTTCAGGAGACTAGTACAAGAGAGGGAGGAGCAATAATATAAGCAAAGGGGTCAAGACCGTGATGGGGAAACCTATAGAGGTAGATGACCTGAGCCAGTGAGAGCTCACTGACTTTGGACTGATAGCAGGGGAACCTACACAGGACCAATCTAGGCCCACCAAATGCGGATGATGGTCGTGTGGCATGGACAGTCTGTGGGGCCACTGGCAGTAAGACCAGTATTTATCCCTAGTGCTTGAACTGGCATTTTGAAGCTCATTCTTTTTGGAGGGATACCTAGCTCAGCCTAGATACAGAGGGTAGGGCCACGGTCCTTCCTTAAAGTGATGTGTCAGACTTCATTGACTCCTCTTGGGAAGTCTTACCCTCTTTGAGGAGTGGAGGGGGGTCTGGAGTGGGGAGAAGGTGGGGGGAGGGGGTCCACAGGAGGGGAGGGAGTAGGAACTGGGATAGGCACGTAAAATGAGAAAAGATTGTTTCAAAAAATATTTTATTAAAAAAAAAATCTATTAACAACCAGGTGGTGGTAGCACACGCCTTTCATCTCAGCAGGCACAGGTAGGTGGATCTCTGGAGTTCGAGGCCAGAGTGGTCTACAGAGTGAGTTCCAGGACAGCTAGGACTGTTACACAGAGAAACCCTGTCTCGAAAAAAATCAAAAAAAAACAAAAACAAGGAAACAAAAATGAAATCTATTAACAAACTGGGGAAAAATTAAAATTGCTCAGTGATACGTAGTATATATGTATACTATAAAATAGAATCAAGTGGGCAATAAAGAGGAAAACAACTCTTGGGAGGGATAAGCAACTTCATGGCCATCTTTTTGTAAAAACACACAAACTTGCCAGGCGGTGGTGGCAACACAGCTTTAATCCCAGCACTCAGGAGGCAGAGGCAGGTGAATCTGTGAGTTGGAGGCCAGCCTGGTCTACAGGGCAAGTTCCAGGACAGACTCCAAAGGTACACAGAGAAACCCTGTTTCAAAAAAACCAAACCAAACCAAACATCAACAAAAAGCACAAACTTGTACAGAATAATTCCAAGGATAACTATAAAATCCAATTGTGTTGACATTTATGTGGTTAAAATTCAGAAACAAGCTTTCAGAAGCCATTTGGCAAAACACCAGACAGAATAATTTCTCCTTAAAATCTATTTAAGTGTATTTCCAGAATATGTATGCTTATGGCATAAAATCCAGGGGAAGGAGGATTTATGTGTATCTATGTGTGTGGGTATGTGCACGAGAGAAGGCATCAAGGCCTGTGGATGGGGAGTTGCAGATAGTGCTGGGAACCAAATCTGGGTCTCGTGTAAGAGCAGAAAGTGCTCTTAATGGCAGAACCATCTCTCCTGCCTTCCCCCTTTTAGGAATATTTTTAAGATGACAGAAAGACAACAAAACCCACTAGCAGTCTTATTATAATAACACTTTCTTTCACTAAAAATGAAGGTAATATCAATGGTAACAAACATGGCACCTGGCCCCAAATGCATTTGACAAGCGAAGATATTTTTAAATGTATGTTCCTGATGTTTCCCCAGGACTTGTGAAACAGGTTTTATTTCCTTCACTTAACTCTCAAAGGGATTGAAGCTCCAACAGAACCCTTTCCTGCTGTGATTAGGGTGTCAAATACATCCCAAATATACACATGGTCAAATTCTGCCCAGAGGGTAGCAAATTCCATGGTGGACTTCTTAGGAAGTAGGGCAATGGTGGGAGAATACTTTCTCAGCTGTTGTGATGCACCTATAAATCCGAGCGCTGGCAAGGTTGAGACAGAAGGATCTTAAGCTTGAGGCCAGCAATGCAAACTCAAATACTTAAAAACAGACTTAACATTCAACATAAGTGGCCCAAAAATCTAAGTTCAATGAAGACCTGCAGAAAATGTGTACTGTGCGGCTGGTCAATATGGGATGACGGGCCTGTGTGTGTCATGCTGGCCTATGCTATTGGCTCTTGACTAAAGAATGAGAAGATGGCGGTCCACAGAAACTTACATTTTGCATGGTGTGAAGTGCAACAATTATGGGCCTGGAGAGCTGGTTCAAGGGTTAAGAGCAATGGCTGCTCTTGCAGAGCAGGTTCTATTCCCAGCACCCACATAGTGCCTCACAGGTCTTCTTCAACTTCAGTTCCAGAGGATCTGATGTCCTTATCTGGCACCAGGCATACCATGCAGTGCTCTTATACATTTTTAAAGAAAATCAGAAAATACAGCAATTTGAAGAAAACCTCTAAATTCTCAATTTTACATTTTAGTTTTTGCTTGCTTTGTAACACAGGCTGTCCTTGAAATCACAGTAATCCTCCTGCCTCAGTTTCTCATGCTGGGAATACAGAAATGTACCATCATGCCCAACTAGCAGGCTTTAATTTTGTATATTCTATTTCAGCTCATCGACAATGGTTTAAGATGGTGTAAGCAATAACCCAGTAAATTCCAAAACCTAATGCAGTCTGGTGATTGCCATAATAACCAAATGATCCAAACAAGGTCCATTCTAATTCCCAAATTCTAGGTAAATTTTAAATAAAACATAAGACTATGGAGTTGTTTCTAATCAGTTGGTACAAAAATACTTCTAGATCAAGTATGACATTACATAGCAGAGATTCTAAGCGTCTAATTTGAAAACTTAAGTCAGTCCTTATATTGTTTCCCTATGTAGTAGTCCTGCCTGGCCTGATACTTGCTATTTAGACCAGGCTGGCCTCAAAAGCAGACATCTACCTGGTTCTTAGAGAATAAATGATGTGTATCATCATGCCTAGCAGTACTTACAATTTAAGAAGAAACAAATAAATTAAAGAGAAACAAATTCTGGGAATGGAAGACAGCCAAAGAGTGTGGTCCCTGGTGGGTCAACCAGCTCAAGTGGGTGGCTCTACCCGTGAGTCAGTGTTCTTAAAAACAAAAGGAAACAACAACAAAATATTAAGAAAGCAGGGACAGATAGAGGAGGAGCTGGGGGTGTAAGGGTGAATATGATCAAAATACACTGAGATTCTCAGAATTAAAACATTATATATTTTTAAATAAAAGAGAAACCAAAGTGTTACATGCCAGCAGTATTTATTGTTATTCATAAGTGATCAAAAGACAAACAAGGCTCATTATTATAAGTACATGTATGAAATATCACTTGGTGACAAAGTGAAAGAGACAGATATGTATTTATATTAAAACACACACACACACACACACTCTCTCTCAAGTGTCTGCCACATGGTGCTATGCAGGTGAGGTGTCAGGCTATCCAGTTCTGATATACACAACACTTTAAGAACCAAGCGTAAAAAACCATACTTAAAGTTGCAAAAATAAAGTTTCCTTTTCTTCAAGCATTTTGATCTGGGCTCAAGCAAAGCAAACAATGAGCAGCGATGATTTTCACAGGATCCTACACGCACTGAAACTATCAATATACAAAGGTCCACAAACAAAAGAAAAACGGAGTTACAGGAATGGATAATGCATTTCATCCAGAGTCTAACAGTCTGTTTCATCCCAGCTCTCAGACATGAAGATCATAATTTATATTTCTTGAAGAGCAAGGTGAACCAGAACAAAACGATCAACTCAAAGTCATGACTGCAAACAAGGCATGGCTGCCCTCAGTCTCTCCGACATTCTCCTAGTGCAACAGCATCATTTACCTGAAGGATCATGAGTCACAATTAAGGAGTACTCATACAAAACTATTTCCTTTATTCTTGAAAAGTGCCACATACTATACTTTTCATTTAAAAAATACACAGCACATAAACTAATGAAAGACAGTCTGTCTCCATCTCTTGTCAATGAGGAAAGGCCAGAGCGAGTCTTTGATTCCAATTCGAAATGGCGTCCGCTGGCCAATACCCAAAGTCTCCAATTTGGAGCAGTCAAGCTGAGCATTTTTGGGGCGTTGTGCTCCTATGACGGGGCTGTCAGTAATCTTTAAAGAAAAACAAAAAAAAAGAAAATCATGAGTAAAGAAGTAACATCTTGAGATTTGATAACTCAAATAGAGTTATAAGTTTCCCTAGTTAAAAAAAGACCTGATCTTATTAGATATAGAAAAATAAACATGCTGCCATCAAGACAATACTTAGGAAAAAAAAAATCAGCCAGGTGGTGGTGACACACACCTTTAATCCCAGAACGGAGGAGTTCCAGGACAGCCACAGCTACATAGTAAGACTCTATCTTGAAAAACAAAATATGACAAAAAAGTGCGTATGTCTGTGTGTGCGTGTGCACTTGGGAGTATATGCTCATTTGGAGGTCAGAAGACAGTGGGAGTCAGTTCTCTCCTTCGGTCGTGTGGATTTGACTTAGGTTGTTGGGTTCTGCAGCAAGTACCCCCCACCCCACCCCCCCTTACCTCCATCAATACTCTGACTTCTTTAGGGGTAATTTACAGTTAAATACTGCTAAAATCCAAATTAAGTTCACCTTGATTAATTATCCCAAACAGAAAAATGCTATTAATAACATATAGCGGCCTTAGGAGGTCAGGAGGGAGGTGTCAATCAGCAGACTTACAGGTCTTAAGTGACTGCTTGGGAGGTTGAAGGCATCTGCAATCGCACATGCCATTTCGTACTTGGTCATCTGCTCGTTGCCAGACCAGTGAAAGGTTCCCTTAATAGATGGATCCTAACAACAAACACAAGGGAAGAGAGAAAGATATAGAGGGTGAGAGAGAAAGAAGAAAAAAGAAAATTAATGGTAAAGTTTGACAAGAAATTTAATTTTAAAGGTCCAAGAATCAAAAGCAAACCTACCATTTTGGAATATTCTCTTCAAAATACCTAAAATCAAATATCTACAGATAATCCAACACTAAAAGCAATTTATAGAAATAACTTTTTTTTTAGAAATAACTTTTTGAAATAAAAACACAAGTGCCTCCAATTTAGAGACATTGACTAACTTTAATTAACATTTTAAATTATTAAGTTAATAATTAAGTTAAATAAAAACCAAACAGTTTTGAGACATGATCTCACACAGTCTAGGCTGTCCTCAAAATCAGCATATAGCTGAGGCTCACCTCCAGTTTGAGTCTCCCAAGCTCAGGGATTACAGGCATGCACCATCATGTCAGGTTTATGAGGTCCTATGATTCAATACAAGGCTTTTTGCATGCTGGACAAGCACTTTATGATCTGAACCAATTCTTAGCCTCACTCTTTTTGTTTTAAAAAAAACAAAAAATTTTGGCTTTGCTTCTTAGCCTTGGCTCACTATATGGACACAGTGGGCCTAGAATTCATAGGGATCCACTTGACCCTGCTGTTTTACTGGTATTATCTCAAATGCTGTTATTACAAGTGTGTACCACCAAGATCAGTTATGAAACCATTTTAAAATGAACCTGACAAGCACAGTGACACATGCTAGTAATCCTAGTATTTGGGAAAGATGAGGTAGAAAGACAGCCTTGAATTGCAAAGGCAGCCTAAGTTACACAGGGATTCAAGGCCACTCTGGACAATAAACTGGTCACCTCAAGAAACCGAAGAGATGAACTAGTTAAATACACTTAACAATGCCATGCTATTATTATCAGTCTTGCTCAGGCTTCCTCCCCCTAACAGATTTCCAAAAGCTTCTTCTAAAGAATTAACTGTTTGTGAACTCAGGTGTGCATGTCACAGCATGTATGTGAAGGTCAAGGACAACCTCTGGTGTTGGTACCTGTCTTCACCTGTATGAAGAAACTTTTAGTTTACCCACAGTATACACTAGTATGCTATGGAACACTCTTTTTGTAGACTGTATATATGCACTACTCATGTTGGTTAATAAAGAGCTGGCTGGTCGATGGCCATAGGATTTTCAGGGCAGGAAGAACATTAAGAGGAAGCAGGAGAGAGTCTAAGGAGACGCCATGCGATGTAGAGCGAGCAGGACTGGAAGTCTGTACATGAGGTAATCAAGCCTGGGGCAGCACACAGATGAATAGAAATGGGTTAATTTAAGTTATTAAGAGCTAGCTAAAAACAAGCCTAAGCTAGTGTCCAAGCATTTAAAAATAATGTTAAATCTCCATGTCCGTTATTTGAGAACTGGTGGGTAAGAAAGGAAACTCTGCTTGCTTATACCAGTATAATTTTTATATAGTAAAAAAATGGAGTCATGCTGTGGCCAGCATTATTCATAATCTAAACAGTCTCCAGTCTTCGTATGGGTATTGTATTTAATGCCAACTTCTCCAAATGCTTAAAATTTATTTCCATTCTGGGGTGGAAAGATGGCTCAGTGGTCAAGAGTGCTTATTTTTTCCTTAAGAGGAATTGGGTTTTGTTCCCAGGGGATCCCATGACCTCTGGTTGTTTGACACTTACATGCATGGGTGTATATAAATTCATGAACACACACATATGTAATAAATTAAAAAAATACCTCGCACTAGGTGTGGTTAGGCCACTGTGTCTTTACTCCCAGAACGAGGAAGGCAGGAACAGATCTCTTGCACACTACAGACCTCATGAACACAACCTCTACTCTGTAGAAACTGCTTTTGTTGGTTTCCGAGTTTTAAAAACCATGTGTAACTTTTCAGTCTGTGAGAGTCTATGTACACCCATGGAGGGCCAAACACCAAAGCAGAACCTTCACTAAGACAGAAGGCAGGCCCCATCTTTCCCAAGACTCACCAGCATCCTCTTCTCTGCCAGCTGCCGGCACACACTGGCTACGTCCTTCACGTGTGTGGGGAACCTCTGCTGCCAGTGGTCCATGTTGGCTGACTTGTTGCTGAACTGCACCTTGTCGAACATAACAGTCACAGCACTTTCTTCAAGCTTTTCAACTTCCCCATACAGAACAGGAATTCTCAAAACAGCAGCACCTAGGGACAACACAGGTAGATATTTTATGGCTGGCTCTTTCCCATGTTTTAATGTAAAGAAAAATTGTGTGAATTTAAATAATAGCAAAGGAGAAACCTTGCCTTTTAATATAAAAATACCAGGATAGGATGCAGCTCATAAATGAACAAACTGAATGGTGATCATGAATATTTTAAGTATCTGTTGTCACATATAGAATTTCTATAAAATTGGTCATTATACCCATTAAAAAATAGAGCCTATATAGACAACAAAATGACTGACTGAAGGTCAAGTGAAAGACAACAGCAATGCAGAACAATTTTGGGCCAACTGGGAAACCATCTACACAGGCTACGTATTTGATAGCTGGAATACATCAAGGAAAGGTTTCCTCCTGACTGGTAAATATCACTTGATTGTGTAAACAACACTCCGGTCCCTACAAGACGCACAACCAAGTGTTTGGATACTGCACTGATCATTGCTGAATTTGACCAAGTATACACACACAGAAGTACCAATCAAAAACTGAACAATTTGAGGGTAGGGCTGAGTGGTCACACGCTTATAATCATGATTGAAGAAATGTTCATATTAGATTTTATACTGATATCTGGTGAAGGGTTTGATAGCTGTCAGATTATTAGCACTTTTAACAAAGCAGACATGTACTTTCTTTTATAAAGACAAGTCTTGCTGTGGTTGGAATGTTGTATCCACTCCAAAATTATATATTGAAATTTAATTCCCAGTCCAAGAGAAAGATAAAAAGGTAAGTAGGTAGGTAGATAGGTTGGTAGATAGATATATACATACTTGACTAAGATAGATATATACATACTTGACTATGTATGTATACAGGTAGGTAGGTAGGTAGGTAGATAGATAGGGATGGAGGGATGGAGGGATGGATAGATGGATGGATGGGTGGATGGGTGGATGGATGGATGGATACTTGAGTATGTGCATGCTCGGTTGGGGGAGGTGCTTTGGGAAGATGTTTAGGTCATGAAGATACCACTATAAAAGAGCTTAATGGGGAGCACAAGCAGAATGGTCGAGGACAAGCAGAAAGGAGGCCTTTCCCACACACTGGCTCTTGGAGGTTAAGACTTCCCAGCCTCCAGAACTGTGAGAAATAAATTCCAGTTCTTTATAAATGATCCATTCTGTGCACTGTAACAGCAACATGGAGCAGACATGAAACAACATGAAGCAAGGTAGAGACTGATGTTAGCGCCACTTCTTAGGACTGATGCTCATTTGTGTATCTACTTTGCCTGGAGGCACTGGAGATCTAACCTTGGGCATCGCACATGCCCAGCAAGTACTCTACCACTGGTACAGAATAACTTAGAATAGTTAATAAACAAAACAAAACACAAACTTGACAAATTAAATGTCCATAAATGAGGGCACCACAAGCTGGTGGCTGCTTCTCGGGGTACACTATGACCCAAAGCATTGGTTTCCACAGGGATCATCATGTTGAGCATGGTGCTGCAACAGATAGAAAATAAGTGAGCACGGTGTGCCCACAGACAGGAAGAAGTCACGTCAGAACTGGCAGCATATATAATGAGATGCAGAGATGCGGGAAGGAAGTCAGATTATGAATCAAAACGCAAACACTTGAAAAAAATTTTTTTCTGAAATACCTCTCTTAAGAAACCATATTTCATGTTTGTGCTCCTGAAGGAACAGCACACAGGAGAGATTTCATTCTCCCAGCTTTAAATTTTCTTTTAGTTTCTTTTCAAAGAAGTTACACATGTACACATAAAGGCACATGTTAAAAAGAAAATATAATGGTATAGGATGCCTCAAAATTTTATTACATTTATTTATGTGTATGTGTGTGTGCGGGTCAGTGACAGCTTACAGGAGCTGGTTCTCTCTGTCCACACAGGTCTCGGGAATCAAACTCATCAATTGGTGGCAAGCACTTTTACTTACCGAGCCATCTCACTAGTCCACAGTCTCATTTCTAGTAACCCACGGTTAGTTCCCTTTTCTTTCTCTCCCTTTTCAATTACAAGAGGGGAAGACAGAGCTTCACTGACCTAGCTTCTGAGTGCTGGGAGTTCAGGCATGTAATACATACATACAGCAATTCTGGATATTTTTATAAGTTAGGACATATCTTTTCATAAACAACACAACACAGTCTTCATCAGGTGCCAAATATGCTGGATCTTACCTAAATTGTTTTCCAGGACTGCCTTTTCTCCATCTAATTTTGTTTTGCCATAGAGATTCAGGGGATTTGGTATATCTTCTTCTGTGTAAGGGGGATTTGTGCCGTCAAACACTTAATCTGAGCTAATGTAGATGAGAAATGCTCCAACAGCAGCTACAAAAAGAAAAGATTCGCCCACTTCATTACTTTTGCTTGGAATGTTTTCTGTTTTTGTTTTTTTTTTCTTCAACAAAAACACATGTAAGAGAGCAACAAAACTTTCAACTTAAACAACCCAGTGAAGCTGGACAGTGGTGGCACATGCCTGTAATCCCCAAATTCTAGACGCAGAGGCAGGTGGAACTCCCTGAACCTGAGTCCAGCCTGGTCTACAAAGTGAGCTGCAGAACACTCAGGGTAACTCAAAAATTCTGTCTGGAAAAACAAAACAAACAAAAGCCAAAATCACAGTGAAGGAGGCTGGAGAAGGCTCACAGCTAGCAACACTGGTGTTCTTCGAGAGGACCTGGCTTTGGTTCCTAGCACCCACGCGGATGCTCACAACCACCTGTAACTCCAGTTCCAGGGGTCTGAAGTCCTCTTCTGATCTCCAAGGAAACAAGGCACACATACTGTGCATAGACACACACGCAGGTAAAATATTCCTAAACCTAAAATAGGCATGTCTTAAAAAAAAAAAATCCAGTGATGATGTAGCATTACCTGCCTCCTTTGCTAAATTCCCAGAAGCACCCACATTCAGCTGGGAAGCAGCATCTGGCTGACTCTCAACAACATCTGGTCTTCTCTCCGCAGCACAATGTACTATGACGTGAGGCTGAAAGTTAAACACTGAGTTGAAACTCAAAATGGTAAGCAACAGAGAACAATGGCTTCCTTAGAGAACTTCGGAGAAAGAAAAGGTTCCTTAAGTCAATATTCCTTTAATTAATAAATCATTTAATTTTTAATAGTTTGTCATACTTCCTTTTTCTTCTTCAAACACACACACGGTCTCCAAAAAAAAGAATTGCACTTTGCACACCACACACCAGGCAGATGTAAGCCCAAACGTTATACCTAGCCAAGGAAAGAAACAACTTAGTAGTCCCTAGATAAAAATGCAGAAAAAACTGTCAGCAACTGTATCTATAATCAAAATAAGACGGCTATGCCGATGTGGTGGGAAAGGGTTACCATGTACACGATTATGACTCATCAGAACCCAGGCCTCACGGCACTAAATGCTCTGCCGTTCCAGTTAATGAATTCATGACACAGGCAATAGTACCCGCTGCAAGTTAGATGTTTAAATTCAGCCATTTAACCAGAATCAACTATTTACAGAACCTGCGTGTCCATTTGACCGTAAATGCAGTAAGCCATCCTGTCCTGGTTATTTTCCTATTACTGTGGACCAAAAGCAAATTGGGGAGCAAAGGGTTTGTTTCACTTACACACCAAAGTACATCACTGAAGGGAGTCAAGGCAGGAAGTGGTCTAGAAGCCAACTGTGTACTCTTCTTACCAGCTTGCTCCCGCTAGCATGCTCAGCCTGCTTTCTTATACAACCCAGGCCCGCCCACATCAGTCATATTAATAAAAATAAATAAAAGCCCCATGGACCAACATGGTAGAGGCATTTTCTCAACTGAGATTCTCTCTTTGTAGATGGCTGTACCTCTTGTTAAGTTGACAACTAACCAGGACACAGAAGTACTGTGAGCAGAACAGGTCTTCCTTACACACGAAAACAGAGAGATGCAGGAGATCTTTTACAGGGTTTTTTTTTTTTTTTTTTTTTTTTTTTTTTATTCAAGAAGAACAGAGCAATAACTAAGACTGTGCCAACAGTCAATGTGCTGTGGAAGACACACGACAACTAACAACCATTTGTAACTCCAGTTTCAACCAGACAGACTTCCTTTTCTGGCCTCTGCAGGCACTGCACACACATGTTGCACAAATATACACATGCAGGCAAAACACCCATAAGTGGAACATTCCTTTACACTGTGTGAATATATGCCACTGTGATGGGATTAGAAAAGGAGCTGACTGGTCAACAGTTGGACAGGTAGAGGTTAGGCCGGACCTGCAGACAAATGGAGAGCATGAAGAAGGGGAGGAGTCTCAGAATCTTGAGGAGATGAACCTGCTGTACTGAGAAAAGGTACCAGGTCACATGGCAGAGTGTAGATAAGAAATATGGGGGGGGGGCTGCAGAGATGGCTCAGAGGTTAAGAGCACTGATTGATCTTCCAGAGGTCCTGAGTTCAATTCCCAGCAATCACATGGTGGCTAACATCTATAATGAGATCTGGTGCCCTCTTCTGGTGTGTGGGCACACATGGAAGCAGAATGTTGTATACATAATAAATAAATAAATTTAAAGCTGGGCGATGGTGGCACACGCCTTTAATCCCAGCACTCAGGAGGCAGAGGCAGGCGGATCTCTGTGAGTTCGAGACCAGCCTGGTCTACAGAGCTAGTTCCAGGACAGGCTCCAAAGCCACAGAGAAACCCTTTCTCAAAAAACAAAACCAAAAAAAAAAATAATAATAAAATAAAAAAATATGGGTTATTTTAAAATGTAAGAGTTAGTTATAAGCCTGAGCTACTGGCCAAGCATTTATAATTAATAAGTCTCCGCGTGGTTATTTGGGAGCAATTGCTAGGACACAGAAAAACTCCGCCTATACCCACACACAGAAAATATATAAAAATAAATTTTAAAAGGAGAAAGAGGCAGAGAATGAACTCCCATATACCTAATTTCAAGAAGGTATAATTGTTTTTAAACTTAAATGTCAGAATCTGGGATGTTTTACATGTAGCATCCAGGGCCCATCAAGGATTTACTATATTACAGTCTGGGCATACAGCCTAAAATCAGGTTTCAAGTACCCATGCTCTAGGGCTCACACCTTTAGAAAGAACCAAAGCTAAAATTTGATGACAAGGCAAACAGTATCTCCATTTCCCTCTAACTTTTTTTGGAGCATGGCAAACGGGTTCTCCAAATTCCTGACTGTACTCTCTTGGCTCTAAAGCAGAAAGAATAATTTTTTCCAGGTTCCAGATAACACTTATTTGTACAGTGAGTATTATTAGGAAAATACTACATAAATACAAGCTGTGCACTGTGTAAAAGACAGGGAGGAGGATCTAGCTCTGGGGTAGAGTACCTGCCCAGCATGCTGGGGACCCTGGCCCCACAACCTGCACCACTGCAGGTAAAGCACCCCCCTCCCCAGCAAAGTACGCTCTGCACTGTTGCTGCTCAGCAGGTTACAGTTTCAAGCACAGCTTCCAGCCAGCAAGCACTTTCTGTACACTCCAGAGAACTCTGAATAGAATGCACATACAACTTCAAACATAAAATCCCATACCTGAAAATCATGAATGAGGTGATGAACAGCTTCAGAATCCAACAGGTTCACCTGTTCAAATTTTGGTCTTGCTCTTCGAAAGCCACAGCCAACAGTGTGCCAGTTACTTTGTTGAAATTCTTTGTAAACTGCTCTGCCAAGAAGCCCTGTGGCGCCTGTAACTAGAACCCGCCGGGTAGGGATGTTTACTTCCTCCTAGAAGTGTAAAAGGAGGAAAGTCAGTTTGAAAACAATTCTCCTAAAGAAATGGACTGCCAGCATTGTGTGCCAAATACCTGAAATCTAAGTATTTTTCTTATTAATATCACATACCTAAAAACTCAGTTTTAAAGCTAGATTAATCAAACTGCACCAACAACTGTACAACTTGTTTATTTTTTAATTATTTTATGTGTATGAGTGTTTTGCCTGCATGCATGAGCACCACCTGCGTTGCTGGGGGAGATCAGAAGAGGGTGTAAAATCTCCTGGAACTGGAGTTCAGGCAGTGGACTTACAGGTAGGTGCTGGGAACTGAGCCTGGGTACATTGCAAATCAACAAAGTACTCTTAACCATAGAACCATCTTTCCAGCCCCCACTTACTTGATAAGTCTTAATAATCAATCTCATTGAGACTAGAGAGGTGGCTCAGTGGTCAGAACACACATTGCTTTTGCAGAAGACAGACACTGAGTGACTTACAACCACCTATAACTCAAGCTCCAGATCTCTGGCCTCTGAGAGCAACTGCATTCACACACAAAAGACTCTAACATAAAAAATAAGGTGCAGGAAAGATGGCTCCATGGTTAAGAACACTGCATTTTCTTCTTGATTCCCAGAACCCAGAGGCAGCTAAAAACTCTGTCTTAACGTTAACTACTAGTTCAGAGGATCTGATGCCCTCTTCTTGCTTCTGTGGGCACCAGGCATGCATGCGGTGTACCCAAACACACAGGAGAAACACTCATACACACAAAATTTTTAATAAATAAGTTAATAAAAACTAAAATCTTCCAGACTAGTAAAAAAGAAAAAAATAATAGAACCAAGTATTAATAATGAAGGAAAAGAACCTAAGATAAATCACAAGTAACTTCCCCACTTGATTTAGATTTCATGTTAATAATGGAAGTTATTTTGCTTTTATGATGGATGAAGTAATGGTATATCACCTTGATGAGTCATCAAGAATTTCCCATCTTCAAAGATATTATGAAAACGCGCAAGCCTCAGAGGGCACATCACATTTTTATACGTTTGAAAATCTGTCAACATTTCAAAGCAGTTTATTTAGACTAAAACTAATCTGATCTTTAAAACAATATATTTTAAATCTGAACAAACTAATATATATCCCTCAGTCAGCACTAAATTTACTTACACAGAGTACTTATGACTAATAGTTACAGATAGTAAGGAAATTTTTGAACTGATTTGTGTTGCTATTGAGAAAAATATTCATGTTCACAGAAATGTTTAAAAGCTGAAGGAATAATTTAAATTCTGTATATTCAAGGCAAAGTTCCAAAAAAAAAAAAAATCAAGAAACACTTTCCTTCCGAATTCTCAAGTAAAGCCAACTTACCCTTTTGTAAAAATAGTGTTTTCAGCTGGCATGGTGTCACACACCTGAAGTCCAGTATGCGTTCCACAGTTGAAACTTTCATTAAAGTTCATCATGAGGCCCTATTTCTTTTAAAGTCCCCTAATTCTCAGCTAGCAAAAAAGCTTTGGCTATTAGAAATAGCCAGACATTTCGAGCCCTAACTTCATGTGAGGTAAAGGGTTTAGTAAACATACATACTTTACTTAGTGACACTAAAATCAGGTGTTTCTAACACGCACAAAAGCTGAAACCAAAAGGGGATGATGGGGTTGGGGGGGGGGGGCAGTATACCAAAAAAATTAAGGATTTTAATTCAACCAATTTCAAATTTTTTTTTTTAATTAAAGAGATTTCATGTGGCAGCCTGACAACCCCTTGGCTCTAAGCCAGGCAATTTACGAAAACAAAGACTCAAGCCAGCAAAATGTTTTCTTTGATCTTTGGCAAGAAAATAACTCTACAAAGCCTTTACTATAAAACAGGTGTGGGGATGGCCTCTAATCCCAGCACTCGGGGACAGAAGCAGGAGGCTATCAGTCAACTGAGAAGAGCCTGGTCTACAGGACCATACAGCATGACCCCAAACCCATGCTTGTGTACACATGCACACACAATGCTGAAAGGGGTCAAAACATGCCAACTCTGGTACAGATTCGGAAAACACTGTACATGGAATAAATACCATGTAGATGCCCGGGGAAACACCATAAAGGAAAACATAAGGGGCTGGAGAGGGGCTAAGAGGTGAAGAGCGCTGGTTGCTCTTCTGGAGACCCTGGTTTGACTTCACATGGTAGCTAACAACCTCTCTAACTCTAGTTTCTGGGGCATGGCATCCTCTTTCGGCCTCAGTGCGTAATGGACACGACACATATTATGCCCATCTCCAAACACAAAGCACACACACACAATATTTTTCTTTAAAGAAAATAAACAGGGATGTCCACATGTGTAGTGCGCTCCTTTAATACCAGAACTAGCACTAGTCATCCCAGACAGGAGGATCCTGAATTCAAGATCAGCCCCGGCATATAGACCAGTCTCCAAAGGAGAAAAAAAAATGACAGAAAACTAGAAAGCCCCACACTCACTCACACTCACCTCACAGCCCCAAACATCCTTGAGATATAAGAAAAGAGCTCCAGGCTGCTTGAGTAGGAAAGGAATCCAGAGGGGAATAGCCCAACTGCCTGTCTCCCCATTGTACCCAGAGGCAGCATTCTTAACAGGAACTGATAAGGCCTCTTTCACAATTACCATCCTCGGAGTTCCCAGAGTAAATTTCAATAGCACTAGCTGAGAGCAACAAGTGCCTGCAAACCGCAGAGGTCTGTACCTTTTTATTGCTGGTTTTTCTGAGACAGGGTCTCACTACTTAGCCTTGGCTTGCCTGAAATCCCCCAGCTTTAGCTTTTCACAGGGCTTGAAGTGCTAGCCACCATGCCCAATGACTCTACCCTTCTTTTGTTTAATGAAAAACAAGGTGGAGGCAGAGGCAGACAGATCGCTGTGGGTTTGAGGCCACTCATGAATACAGTATATGATCCTGTTTCAAGAAACAAACGAGAACATGAAAAGTTACCTGTATACCCCACCACCCTGAAAAGCGATCATATCTACCCATCACCGCTAAAGTGCTGAGTTTATAGGCATTCAAGTTAGTTACATCCAGCTTACCACTCTCTACTTTGTAATTTTAACACATTAACTTTACATGTGTACATACATGCATGCATGCAGAAACAGTCACAGCCTGAAACTGCAAATGAACTTGAACTAGCTAAAGCCCAGTCACTTGGAGACAATGCCGAATGTACATCACCCAAATATAAAAATCTTGCAGCTGGACGCGGTGCGCCCTGCCTTTAATCCTGGCACTCTGGGGTGTAGAGACAAGGAAGTCTCTGTTGAGATCAAGGACAGCAAGAGTTATTCAGAGAGAACCTGTTCTAGTTAGGGTTGGTTACTACGCTGTGATAAAACAGGACCAAAATCTGAGAAAAAAAGAGTTTATTTGGCTTCCACTTTCGCATCACTGTTCATCATTAGAGGAAATCAGGGCAGGAAGTCAACAGGGCAGGAACCTGAGGCCGGCTATGTAGAAGTGCAGCTAACGGACTTGCCTGCTCAACCAACTTTCTAGAACATCCGCCTACTGATGCTAACACCCTCAATGGGCTGGTCCCTTTCACATCAAACAGTAACTAAGAAAATGGCCCACAGGTTTGCCTGCTGCCTAATCTTAAGGAGGCATTTTTTTCTGAGGCCCCTTCCTCTCCAGCTTGTATTAAGTGGAGGTAAAACTAGTCAGCGGTGCAGGGCGTGGCGGCCCGTGCTTTTAATCCCAGCACTCGGCTGGTAGAGGCAGGCAGGTCTCTGTGCGTTAAGAGCTAATACCAACACAGCCAAAGACACACTAGGACACCCTGTTTCGAAAAACAAAAACCAGACAAACTAGACAGCAAAGACTCCATTTCAACAGACAGACACAGATTTGGGGGCATGAACAAAACTGGTCATCTCCTATACTTTCTTATACCTGAAAGACATACTGGCTTGGGAATTAAGTCTCATCAGTTGTGCAGGTCAGTAATTGCTAAGGGGCTCAAGACAAAACGACTCGGATTTGGGAAGAGGCAGGCGAAGTTTACCAGACACTTGGTCTCCCAAATCTCAGCAGTCTTACACCGTGCACGACTTGAAACCCAAGGTGGCCAAGGGCCAAACAAACCTGTATTGGAATACCTGTTCAAACCTTAGTGAATCAATTCGAGACTAAGATTGTGTTCTCACTGTGAGACCGAGCGTTAACAGCACCGCATACTGGGGAATACTGACATCCGTGAAAGTGCCCGATGTAACGTGCCCTGTGAACTATGAAGTCACTGGAGCTGACATCCCCAACGCCTTCATTTATAACAAGCCACCCTCCCATCATCTCCTTAAAGATCCAGGAATACAAAACAAAAGTGACGTCCACAGAACCCAAATGGAAACAAGCCCTCGGGGGTGACGGGAGGCCCCCACCCCGCCCCAACTTCCTGGCTGCAGCGGCTCAGGGGAAGCCTGCAGCGAGCGAGGTAAACAAACTCAGAGGCGCCACCCAGGGCTCCCCGCCCCGCACCTCACCTCCACCAGCCGGCAGCTGCCGGGAACGAAGTGGATAGAGAGCTCTTTCTCCCGGCCCACCATGCCAGCCGCTTTAGCGCCGTCGCCGTCGCGACCGCAGCCACCTCCAGCGCAGCACAGCCGGGGGCCACAGCGCCCGCGCCCTTGGCCCTCCTCCCCCTAGGCCCTGGCCGACCCGGGCCGCCGCTTCCGGCTTCCGCCGCCATGGCCGCGGCCGTTGATTGGCCACCTTCCGCCACGCATTCATCACGGGGCGGGACCTCAAGGGACGCTCTAGCCCACGTGCCAGTTCTTAAAGAGATAGAGCAACGCCAAGCAGTGACTGCAGGCTTTCTTGGGTTTAAGCGAGTGAGTGATTTTGTTGTTGTTGTTGTTGTTTTTAAATCTGTCTACTTCTTCCTTTCTAGTGAAGGGGAATAAAGAATCGAGTGGCCTAGAGTTCTATGTTTGCAGACTGCGAAATGCCTAAGAGTCAACTGAGCGTGTATTACACAAAGTAGACTACAACCTTAGGAGAGGCAAAAAAAAAAAAAACGAAGAGTGGTCCCAGGAACACAACGCTAAGGCTGATTTGGGTTGGTTTCAGGCAGTTTCAAGCCAAGGCCATCAGGGAATGATCTTGAACTTCTGACCCTCCAGCTTCACCTCCCAAGAGCTGGGATCCCAGGAGTGGATCAATCTATGCAAGTTGTGATTGGTTGTTTGTTTGTTCAAGGCAAGGAGAAAGAATAAAAATAGGTGCTGTCTTCTGAGTCATTAACATCTCTGGAAACTAAGTTTTTCTGGAATGTTAAAAAAATGTTGGGAAGTTTTTTAAATGTGTAATTATTTTTAGCTAATTAAAAAAAAAGGTGTGGGAGAGAATATCATTTGGGTAATTTAAAAATTACAAAACGAGAAACAATTGCGATAACAAGCCCGGTCCACTTTGAAGTAGATTTTACAGGTGTTCTGGCTGCCCTAAGTGGAGGAAGTCACTTTAGGGGACACTGCGGGGCTGCTCGAGCCAAGCTTTGGAGGAGCTGCAAAAAACGATGGCGCCAAGGAAGGGCGCGCGCAGTGCCGGGCATTCTTCCAAACCTGTGTGGCTGTTTAAAAGTTAATCAGAAACAACATCCCCTAGTGTCTGACTCAGCACTCAACTGAATTACCTGCGGGTTAAAAACTCCGAAGTACAGCGCCAGCCAAGCCTTTGAAACCTCCACTGTAAATAAAAGCTCGCACCCAGGAAAGGATTCGCCTGCTTCGACCCAGCCTTCTGCTCTCATCCAGACACCCACATAAGGGATTTCAAAACTCGCCCCTAAACGTGACCATTGCCTGGATTTCCCCCAAACGCCTTATTGTCACAATCCGTCTGGTTTATTTTTAAACTAACGATCAAGCTGCCGTTTAGAAAAAGTTTTCGTCAGAGCCAGGTGATTTTTCCTTCCTCCCCTATACACTAAAAAACCGTATTCCCCTTTCACGTAATTCTTTGGGGGAGAGGGGAGAAGCAGCCCGAGGCCTGTCACTTTTTCATTTATTTGTTTTTAATCCAGGCCTTAAAGATTACTAAAAGGGCTCCCTAACACTAAATTACAAGAATAATTAGAAAGAAAAAGTCTGAGGAAAAGGACAGATCCAAGATCCCACATCCTTCTTAAAAGTGAGAATGTTTCAAGTCTCTAGTTGAAATGTGTGAAGGAATCGCTTCCTAGACGGGATTATAAATTGTACTCAAAAGGAACATTTAAGGATTCCTGCAATTTGCAGTTTGATTCCCTGTGCAACCTTCGAGTAAGGAAATATTTGTTTGCCTACATTTAAGAATACGGTTTGACACCTGTCAGGCAAAAGTTGGGCATAGATCTTTAGGGGCACATACTTAAATGCAATTTTTAGTCATTTTGCTTAATAAAAAAAAGGTTCTATGTGTACAGTCAATGCCCGACTTCCGACAGGGATCACGTCTTAAAGAGTGCAAACTGGAACTGAAAGTCCCATTAGCAGATTCAAGCCCTACAAGACAAAAGCCGGGCACGCACCACAGATTAAATCTTATACTATCCAGAACCTTCGCCACCATTGCACTTAACGTGGAGAATGAAACTCGTTCTGCTTCACATTTTATTTCTGTCAAACACAATTTGATTTTTCGGGTCAGAAACCCAAGAGAGTGTGTTCTGTGTCTCAAGCTTCTGTTTCTTAAGGAAATAAATGGCACCGGCAAATATTTCCTTTACACCCATTTGGCTCTTACCAGCCGTTCTGAATCGCTTTTAAGTCAACGCGGAATGGAGACTGTATCTCGAATTGCTAGCTCTTACCTGTTCCATGTCCTCCGGCATTTCAGGCATGATTCCACAACTATTTTGGGGAAACAGCAGCGGGAGGAATATCGGCGTCTGGCTTCTCTGCTGGGTCTTTGTTTGCTCCGCCCGCACCGAGCACACGGACGCCAAAAACGTGAGGCGCAGCTCCGCTTGACCTTTTAAATTAGCATTTCCATTCCAATCCTGGAATCTCGTGCAGTTTTCCACAGTGCAGTAAACTGGCAGCTGATTCCTCCTGTTCGTTTTGAAACTACCCAATGAGAAGTTTCATGTTTAATTGTAAGTCAAGAGAGACTCCGTTACCAAAATCCATGACAGAACTATTGAACAAAACAAACAAATAAAAATAAAAAAAAAAAAAAAAGACGTGCAATTCTCCCGGTAGAACTTCTTGATGTCTCCGGTAGCGGTAGCGAGAATGAGCCAAGTTGGGGGGAAGTACAATGCAATTGATTCCTGTTTTGAAATATTTCACACGTTTCACACTTAACAGAACCTTTAGTAAAATTCCTCGGTGCTTTCCAAAAAGTTTATTTTGTGTGTATGAATATTTTGTTCGCATGCACGTATGAGCACCATGTGTGCCTGTTGGATCCCCTGGAACTGGGGTTATGGATGGTTGTGAGCCATTTTGTGGGTGCTGGGAATCGAACTCCGACGCTTTGAGAGTAAAATAAATGCTTTTAACCACTGAGCCATCTCTCCCGCCCCATTCTATGTCTTTTTTTTTTTTTTTTAAAGATTTCAAAGTGCAATTTAAAAACCGTAGCGGTAGCAACACACAAATGTAGAATGTGATCGTTTCCATTGACTGTTTCTGTTTATATTTAGCCAAGCATTGAATACCGCTTCTCAGTACTTTCTTTTTTTTTTTAAATTCTGAATATTAAGTGACTGAATTTTTTTAAATATTTATTATGGATACAATTCTGTTTACATATATGCCTGCAGGCTAGAAGAGGACACCAGACCTCATTACAGATGGTTGTGAGCCACCATGTGGTTGCTGGAAATCGAACTCGGGTTCTTTGGAAGAGCAGGCAATGCTCTTAACCACTGAGCCATCTCTCCAGCCCCCTTCTCAGTACTTTCTAAACCTGCCTCTAACAGCATCAACAGTGTAGAACCACTTTTTAGGAGTGAAGTGGAGCCAGCAATTTGTAGTTTCAAGGGCGATTTAATGGCGATTTAAGCTTGCTTAGTTCAGCTTTGAGACATTGTTTGAGTTTATGGCCTTGCACTGTTTTAACTTCTATAGAAGCTGGTATTGAAATTGAGCTTTAAAATGCTACTCAGCTTTATAGCCTACCCAGAGGGCATAGGGCACTTGGCAAAGCTGTAGGAGCTGTAGGCGGAATTCAAAGGATTCACCTATGGTCAGGAAATCAGAGGAGGCCTGGGGGAAGAAGGAGGTGCTGTCAAATATATATATATGGTATATGTGTGTGTGTGTGTCAAGCTGTAGGAGGAATTCAGAGGATTCACCAATGGAAATCAGAGGAGGCCTGGGGGAAGAAGGAGGTGCTGTCAAATATATATATATGGTATATGTGTGTGTGTGTGTCAAGCTGTAGGAGGAATTCAGAGGATTCACCAATGGAAATCAGAGGAGGCCTGGGGGAGAGGGAGGTACTGTCAAACAGCAAAAGCTGCAGTATCAAAGAATTCAATTATAGGATGATATCTTTTGGTATCTCTGATACAACAGTGAAATTAAAACCACCTACTTTCTTAAATGATAAATTGAAATTCCTCAAGGTGAAAAACTCTTGCTTAGGAGAAGACATTATTAATAAGTTCAAATTAACTACAGACTGGGAAAACTAATTTTAATACATATACCCGAAAAGAGTATATTCAGAATATTTAAAGAACTGCAATTCAATAATTTGAAAAAAAAAACAATTTTTAATTGTTTTATAATTTATTTTTATGTGCATTGGTGTTTTGTCTGTCTGTATGTGTGTGTGAGGGTGTCAGATCTAGGAGTTACAGTTGTTAGCTGCTGTGTGGGTGTTAGGAATTGAACTCAAGTCTTCTGGAAGAGAGCGGCTTGCTAATCACTGAGCCATCTCTCCAGCCCCCAATTTTTTAAATTGAAGAAAATTTTACTAGACGTCGCAAAGGAAAACACAGGAAGGGCCAATAAGTACCTAACACATTGAGATATCATTGTACACCTACATAGAATGGTTGAAATTGAACAGATTTACCCACCTTTAAATGCTTTGGATTTCTCTCTAGCTTTGAAGCCTGTCCTGGAGCAAGTCTTGTAGATGAGGCTGGCCTTGAACTCACAGAGATCTGCCTGCCTTTGCTTCTGGAGTGCTGGGATTAAAGGCCTGTGCCACTACCACTGGGCCAAAATTTTGAATTTTTTTATATGCCTTGGTGCTTTGCCAAGATGTACATCTGTGTTAGGGTGTTGGTTCCCTGGAACTGGAGTTATAGACAGTTGTGAACTTCCATATGGGTGCTAGGAACTGAACCTGAATCCTCTGGAAGAGCAGTCAGTGTTTTCAACTTCTGAGCCATCTCTCCAGCCCAAACTTTAAATGCTAAAACGCAATGTTTGCCTCTGTCTTCTTAATGTTTTCAGCTGGAGCTGAGAATTAATTTGCCATAAAACAAATAAAAGCTTATTAAAAACATGTTTTACATGGCAATGCTGCCCTAATAAGGCACTAAAGACCCAGACAATAAGGATCCAAGAGTTCAACAATTATACATTGAATTAGACAGAGAATAGTAAGTTATGAATAGAAAAAAAATTTACATGGTGAGATTGGCAGTTGGAAGTAATTTTGGTAAGGTTTGCACAACTCCGTTAGGTTCAACTCCCCATTCACGGTAATAAGAAGGTGGCTTTGCTTCTACCTTCAAGAAACAGAGAGATCAGAATCATCTTCGTGTCTAATTCCAAACAGTGAATGTTAATGCAGCTCTTTTTTTTTTTTTTTTGGTTTTTGGAGACAGGGTTTCTCTGTGGTTTTGGAGACTGTCCTGGAACTAGCTCTTGTAGACCAGGCTGGTCTCGAACTCACAGTGATCCGCCTGCCTCTGCCTCCCGAATGCGGCTCATTCTTAACTCCTTCACTTGCAAGCATTTTCAACAGTCAGATCGCTCACTACAGCTGACATTCTTAAATGTACACTTCCCCATCAACCAGTAATATAGGCATGCATTCATAATGAAAGCATATACCCCATTCACGAAGATTTATACATGAGTATTCTGAGATGCTTAATTCCATTTAAATTTTTTTTTTCTTTTTGTGCATGTTCCTGGGGAGGGGAGCAGAGGTTAATTTGTAGATGTTGGTTTTCTCCTCTTTCTTTTTCTTTTTAGTTTTTCCAGACAAGGTTTCTCAGTAGGTATGGAGCCAATCCTGGAACTCGCTCTAAAGACCAGGCTGGCCTTGGAGATCTGCCTGCCTCTGCCTTCCGAGTGCTGGGATTAAAGGCTTGTGCCACCACCTCCAGGCCTCTCCTGCTATTGTTGACTCCTTGATTGGACTCAGGTTCTTAGGCTCGGTGCCAAGCACTTGTACCCACTGAGCCACCTCACCAGCCCTATTGCTGAATTCAAAATGGCATGAAACTTGAGCTAAACCAAACAGCTGTCAACGGATGAATAGATAAATTCTGGTTCATCCATACTGGGGAATACTACTTAGGAATACAAAGAAATAAACTACAAAGATGAATCTGTCATTTGCAGAGTGAATGAAGCTAGGCAGAGAGAATATGATTCCATGCATGTGAAATTCTAGAACAGGTGAGTAATCTTTGTGGAAAGCATAACCTTGTGCTGGTAGAAAACGGGGATTGACAGTGAAGGCCTTAGTAAACTTTCTGAAGACAACTTATTCTTTTATCAATGGAATGTGAATTTCAAGAGTATAGACATTTACCAGACTTGTGTTAAAACACAAAAGATATGTTTATTTCACTCTATTGCTATATGTGGCTTATATCCATTTTTTAAAAATAAAACAGGGTGTTGTAATTTATTTAAAACCAGCAGGAATGGAGTCACACCATACAACAGGGATCATATGGGAATTTTATTTTAGAGAGAGAAGGGGCAGAAAAAGGGTACAGAGAAGGGGGTAGAAACGGGGGGGGGGCAGAGATCAGTTCCTGGGGACAAGAGTGGCAGAAGAGAGAGAGAGTGGGGGAGGGAGAGAGAGATGGAAGGTGGGCAAGTGTAGAATTAGGAGCAGCGTGGCTGCGCCCCCAGCACCCGGCCGCCCGCATGGCTAGCTTATGCCCGAAATAATTACACGGAAACTGTATTCTTTTAAACACTGCCTGGCCCAGCTAGTTTCAGCCTCTTATTGGCTAGCCCTTACATATTAATCTAACCCATTTCTAATATTCTGTGTAGCCCACGAGGTGGCTTACCAGGGAGGATCTTAACCTGCGTCTGTCTGGAGTGGGAGAACCATGGCGACTCCTCGACTAAGCTTCTTTCTCCCAGCATTCTCTTCTGTTTACTCCACCCACCTATGTTCTAACCAAAAAAGGGCAAGGCAGTTTCTTTATTATAATTAACCAATGTCCTTCCTCCATCTGGCAAGGTCTACCTTTTTAAAGGGAACATAGTGAAAATGTATAGGAGGTGCTCTCAGTGGCTCCTGTCAGAACCCCAAGGGTAGGCCAGTAGATACCTGAATACAAACACAGAGCCTCCCTATATGATGTCCAGGCCAGTCATGAACTTACACTTTCCTGCCTCAGCCTCCCAAGTGCTAGAATTATATACAACCATGCATAGCAATACCTGCATTTTAAAACACATTGTGGGAGCCTAGCCAGTTTGGATGCTCACCTTCCTAGATCTAGATGGAGGGGGGAGGACTTTGGACTTTCCACCTGACTGCTAATCAGTCAAGAGAGGGAGGGGGAAAGGAGTGGGGAGAGGGGAAGTGGAGTGGGAGGAAGGGGAGGGAAATGGGAGG
The DNA here is from genome assembly GCF_014885135.2 of Alexandromys fortis. Taxonomy (NCBI): domain Eukaryota; kingdom Metazoa; phylum Chordata; class Mammalia; order Rodentia; family Cricetidae; genus Alexandromys; species Alexandromys fortis. The sequence goes on along the minus strand of NW_026067912.1, from coordinate 6,123,106 downwards.
ATGGTAGGAGGCAGAATTTTTTTTTCCAAGAAAAAATAAATAAATAAAAACATAATACAATCATATTTTGTATCCTTGAAGTCACAACTTTGGACTCAGTTAACATTTTCTGGGATATTAGTTTGATGTAGTAAGAGCCATCACATTGATAAAATGGACAAGCAATTTGGATCTGAAAAAAAAGTCAAAATCTGTATTCCTGTAGAGTGCACTTATTTTGCAGAAAAGTATGACTGCATAAACAGTAAGACCCACATATGCTTATAACCAGGTAACTGGTTATGACTTGCTCATGTGGCAAGACAGGAACTCCACTGAATTTTCACTGAACCTGAATAAGCCTAAGAATTCTGTGTTTGTGTGTACGAATGAGGACGGGGAAATCAGGTGTGGTTCTCTATCACTCTTCATCTGTTCCTTGAGGTAAGGTCCTTCCCTAAACCTGGGGCTTGCTGTCTTTCTGACTAGGCCAGGAGCCAGCGAACCCCAGTGACTCTCTTGTCTCAGACCCAGGCCTGTGTCAGGCATGTACCGGATGCCTGGCTTGTTACATGGGTACTAAGACTCAAACTCTGGTCTTCATGATGGTGCTGTCAGCACTCCATCTCTGAGCCCTGTCTTCAGCCCCAGAGATGACATTCTGTGGACAGTGTCATCACAAAGCCAGCAGTCCACAAAAGACTCATTATTGTTTTCCTTGTGTATACTTACTATGACTAAAGGCTATAAATCTCAACAGAATACTATAAGAATAGAATAAATAATATAAATTTTCAATGTTTAAACCTAAGTAAAAAATAAATATGTAGACTTGGCTGTATTGTAATTTAAAAAGTAGTACGACAGAAAAAGAGGCCACGTGGGGTTTTATTTATTTATTTATTTATTTATTTTTTGAGGCTGAGTTTCTCTGTAGCTTTGGAGCCTGTCCTGGAACTAGCTCTTGTAGCCCAGGCTGGCCTCAACTCACAGAGATCCACCTGCCTCTGCTTCCCGAGTACTGGGATTAAAGGCGTGCGCCACCACTGCCTGGCAGGGCGGTTTTTTACTAGGGGAAAGAGAATGGGAAAGGAGGAGAAAGGAAGGGGGAAACCAGCTTCTGGGGACAGGGGCAGCAGGAGAGAAGAGAGAGGGAGAGAGGGAGGGGGAGAGAGGCAGAGAGAGAGAGAGAGAGAGAGAGAGAGAGAGAGAGAGAGAGTCAAGGTCCAGCCTTTTTTTTTTAAAAATATTTATTTATTTATTATGTATACAATATTCTGTTCGCGTATATGCCTGAAGGCAGGAAGAGGGCACCAGACCTCATTACAGATGGTTGTGAGCCACCATGTGGTTGCTGGGAATCGAACTCAGGACCTTTGGAAGAGCAGGCAATGCTCTTAACTGCTGAGCCATCTCTCCAGCCCCAAGGTCCAGCTTTTAAAAGGGAAGGTAGAGCCAGCCAATTAATCTGCTTATCTCAATGTGCTTCTGCAGATATTTAGAAAAGGCGGGCAATAGTGACGCCATGTTACAAGCCTTAAGGACAGCTGAAGTCCTTAGGTCCCTGAAAATGGCCACAGTATTAAAAAAAAGAAAAAGAAAAGGGAAGGTAGTGAATGTGCACAGGAGGTGCTCTTAGTGGCTACAGCTGAGGATGTAACCTGTTTGGACCCCAAGGGCAGGTCAGTACAGATGCCTAAATACTATAATAGGCTAAACTGGGACTAGGTATATAGACCAAGCTAGCCTTAAACTCATCGTCTGCCTCTACCTCCAGAGTGCTATGATTAAAGGTGTGTGTCACCCTGGATAAATAAAAACTTTAAAAGAAATAAAAGGTATCACCTATGATTCTGAGACAAATTAGGATGGGAGGTAGACACAAATACATCTTGAACATAATTTTATTACATGAAAATTGAATTACTGTTTGGGTGTTATGAGTGTCTATATATTCAGAGAATATGCAGGTGACAAATTCTCTAAAAATCTAATATGTACAGTTTTTCAGATTTCCTTGAGCCTGGGCATGGTGGTGCTTGCCTTTAGTCCTAGCAATTGAGAGGCAGAGGCAGGTGGATCTCTGAGTTCCAGGTCAGTCTAGTCTACATAGGGAGTTCTAAGACAGCCAGAGCTACACAGAAAAATCCTGTCTCAGACAAAGGGGAAAAGAAATTCGGTATATCTAAAACTTAGCAGGCTAATTTTTTAAAAATGTAGGTTTGTAGGCCGAGCTACATGCTTTAGTTTAGAACTAGGGTAGAGCCAAAGAATCTGGGAATGATTAAATAACTCAGTGACTTTGATAAAAAAGAGGTTACTGTGGAGGTGCCTTTATTCTGTCTGAAGTGAGAAGAGACTGATGACAGGGAGACCAGAGTGAGCATGGTAAGTAAATCAAGCAGAGGCAAGAGCAAGGCAAAGTGCTTCAGTCTTTCCACTCTGCATCACAAGAGAGAGAACTCTAAAATCAAGTTAAAAACACTGGGGGAAATCTTTAATACTGATCTTAACAAAATGTTGATTTGATGTAAGCTGCAAAGCAAGTAAGATGGTTCAGAATGAGATGAGAAAAATTAAAAAAGATTAAAAGATTAAATTGATACATAATAGAAAATAAAATGTCAAAAGACATCTTCATAACAAATGCTGAATGTCTTTCCATATATCTAAGAATGGGCAGTAGAAACAATATATTATATAATATATACTATAAACATAATATCAGGAATAATGAAGAGAATAATCTTCAACAGGTATTTCAAATGTATACTTCCATGATCCTTGATGTTACATCAGAATTCAGCAGCAGTTTGTGTTGCCTGAAAAGAAGATCACAACAGGCTATAAGTATTTTACATTAAAACTACTAACCGATGATCCAGGTTATGGATCTAGCTCAGGTACAACACTTGCCTAGCATGTTCAAGAGTCTACATTCAAATCCTTGAAAACCAAACCAAACCAAATTCCTAAGTCATCATAAACTAAAACCAGACCTATGTTCTTGAAGACAGAAGAAGCAATGTTCACATTCTATACCATATTATAATATGTATTATATCAATACACATGCACGTACACAATTGCAAGTTATTAGGACTTAACTGTGAAATATATAAAGACTCCAAAAAATTATTTCTCTAAAATTGTAATATAAAAAATTATGATGGATCTAAGACACACTTAGGTTACATTGTGAGTTTTGTACAGAGGGATTGGCCTTTGGCGAGACACATGCAGTATAGAAGGGATAAGGAAGGAGGGATGCTAGTACAAGCAATAAAAGGAAGACTTGAAGGAAGTTGTGGTCTGGATGGAACTCGAAGGACAGGGCATCTAGATGTGCAGAAGCAGATAAAGGAGGAAAGTAGCCTTGATGCTTCAATCTCAGAATTTCTATATTAGAAGACAGCAACACAGTTTCATAGTTCATAAAAAAGATAAATCACTAAACTACTCTGAAAGCAAGACAGAGAGAGAGACAGACAGACAGACAGAGAATGAATGATGACAGGTATATAAATATGTAATTTTTTTTTTTAACCTTCTTTTAATGGGGTCTTGAGGACAAAATTCTCTTTACATTCATGGTGAAAAGCCTTGGCAGGGTCAAAGTGTTTGATGCCCAAAGCTTTATTCAACTCTCCCTGAAGTCTGAGTTCATTTTGTTTCCTTTTAAAAAGCTGAGATCGGAGTTTTGACACCTCCTAGATAAGAAAAACACAAATAATCACTAAAACACAGTGGTAAAATGTGTTATCATTGTTGCAGACATATTCCAAAAAGTTGCTTATATATCATAACTAATGGCAAAAGTAACTCTTACACATTCACAGAAGATTTAATTACAAAGTGATTTGGAACAGTTCATACAAAGTAAACAAGCATTTCAAATTTTCTTTTCCTTCTATAGTTATGAGTATACTTTTCTGATCAAAAGTGAAGTGAAAATAAATTGCCCTCAAATCAGCTTTTGGCTTGACAGGCTTCCTAGTAAAACTAATTAGTATAAAAAGGCAACCATCACATTCTTCCTCTAGAAATGGTCCTCTTAAAGCACAATAACCAAGGAAAAATTAGCTGTTCAAAATGATCCGCAAGCTTTTCTGGCATTTGAAACCAGTGAGTTCATTCCCTCCATACTAGAAAGCCCATCGCCAAAAACACAGGCTTTCCTTCTCCCCAGCTCCTGAAGACTCCCACCCATAAGCCCATTTGTCAGCAGCTCCTACTTGCTGAGGCTTGTCCACGGGCAAATGTCTTCTGCTCAGCTGCAGTTGTGCAATGGTGTTCTGCAAACACTGATCACCCTAGCTCTAGCTCATTACACCAGTTCCATGGAGATGCAAGAGCGAGAGAAACTGAGGCTATTTCTCATATCCTTTCCCTTCAAGTCACTAAGAACCATGGCTCCAATGGCAGAGGTGGTACCAAGAGAGATTACATGGCCCCAGTTTCAGTTCTCCAGTCCTAGCTCAGGGTGCTCAAGGGGAGTAAGACAGAGTAGGACAGAAGACAGCAGCCTCCTGGAGTTACAACAAAACCCTGCACAAGATGGCTTACAGCTCCTGCATATATAGCAGGAGGAATTAAATCAACATTCAATAGATAACTATATACTCAGGTCTACAGCAGAACAATTCATAGCAGCCAAGCTGCAAAATAAGCCTAGATTTTTATCAGCAAGTGCACAGATTTAAAAAATGTGAATGTGTATGCCGTAAATAAAATACAAATTGACCTTCTAGAAGGAAAAAAGTTAAATAATCATTTTTTGAATATGACTTATCTTCATGTATTTACAAAAAAGAAATGGTTATTTTGTAAATAGAGAAGAACGTGTAAAACTTTATACAATCAACTAGGTGGTGGTGGGTGCACACCTTTAATTCTAGCACTTGAGAGGCAAAAGCAGGCAGCTCTCAGTGAGTTCGAGGCCAGCCTGGTCTACAGAGTGAGTTCCAAGACAGTCAGGACTACACAGAGAAACCCTGTCTCGAAAAACCTAAACAAACACAAACAAAAAACATTTTACACAGTCAACTACAGCAGCAATTATAAAGCTAAGTAAAACTGAATATCCATCCAGTCAACACTAAATAAGTTCATTAATTCTCAGATGAGTTCTCCCCTATAAATTGCTCAGTTTTTCTAGTTTTTAGTATATCTGAATACAAGTGTTATTTTACAAACCGATTTGAGTTGGCTATTTTCGTCTTTCAATTTCACAACATGCTTGATTTTTTGCTTTAGATTCTGGTGACCCAGGAGCTCTGCATAGGAATCTCTGATTTTATTTAGCTGCTCCTGAGTTGCACCCCGTTCATTCAACAATGCCTGCCTCTCTGCTTCAAAGGCATCCAGTTGTTCCTGGAAAAGACACATATTTGTTTTTAATGAATTTGAGACTTAAAATTGTTAAACCTGTGCATCCTTCTGCTTCTGCCCCAACACCAGTAATTAAAACCATTTGTGACTACATCTGGCCTAAAGTCATTAAATCTTATTAAGTTCATATAAAGCATAAAGATAAATAAACAAAAATAACACACCAAGCAGTATTCACACTTTTCTTGAAGGCTGTTTAATTTCACTAAGAAAATCATTTAAGCTTTGCATTTTTTTACTTTAAGTATCATCAAAACAGAAAGCAATAAAGATCCATCCAGCTGTCTTTTTTTTTTTTTTTTTTTCCTTTGAGACAGGGTTTGTGTAGCTTTGGAGCCTGTCTTGGAACTTACTCTGTAGACCAGGCTGGCTTCGAAAGAGATCCTTCTGTCTCTGCCTCCCAAATGCTGGGATTGAAGACATGCACCACCACTGCCAGGCTAGCCAGCTTTCTTAATCTATCAGTAAAACAGTCACTTTTGTAAACAGTATCTGCTTCCAGTCCAATTAAACCTTTTTTTTTTTCTTTCTTTTTTTGGTTTCTCGAGACAGCGCTTTTCTGTAGCTTTGGAGCCTGTCCTGGAGCTAGCTCTTGAAGACCAGGCTGGCCTTGAACTCACAGAGATCCACCAGCCTCTGTCTCCAGTGCTGGGATTAAAGGCGTGCACCACTGTCGCCCAGATAGTATTTATTTTTCTTTGTAGGCTTTTTTTTTTTTATTATATTTTTGAAATAAAAGGTGTCAATATGTAGACTTGGCTGTCCTGGAATGCACTATCAGGCTGGCCTGAACTTTACTGCCTATTTTTGCTTCCTGGGTGCTGGGATTAAAGGCATCTGATAACCATGCCCACCACCTTTTCCTTATAAAAAGACCAGTTTATTGCCATGTATGGTGGACTATGGCTATAAATTCTCCATTCAGAAGCAGAAGCAGGAGAGTCAGGGATTTAAGGCCTTCCAGTAGAAACTTGGAGGCCAGCCTAGGTCTCAAGGACACAAAGGTAGTCAGGTGTACAGGCAGAGTCATCAGGACACAACTTGGGAATTAAAAGAGGAGCCCTTCAAACCCCAGGCCAGGCTGCTTGGCACAGCAAGTACCAGGCCAGTTTGGAGCATAGAGCAAGACTCCCATCTAAAAACCAAAGGACAAAATATAGTACAAAGATCAGTATACTAACCTGAAAAATACTGAGATAGATCATATCAAAATACACACAACAAAGTAAAATCAAGAGAGCCTTCAGGACGACTAATTACAAGCTGTTTATTAGAAAGTACTTTTTAAATAGCTATATTAAAATTTTATGACTATGAAGTTTATTAACTGTATTTCAATAAAGCTGAAGAAGTTATAAATAGTAATTTTTAGCCCTTAGCTTTTGGTTTTATTGTTTTCACATAGTGCTTGGAATTCAACCCTGGACTTTGTACATGCCAAGCACCCTACTCATCCCCAGATTAAAAAAAAAAATTTTTTTTTTTTTAATTTTGAGACAAAGTTTCTCTGCATAGCCTTGACTGCCCTGGAACTCACTCTGTAGACCTGGCTGGCCTTTAACTCAGAGATCTACCTGCCTCTGTCTCCCAAGTGCTGAGTACCAGATAAAATTGGAGAACTGTTAATATGCAGTTCAACTGTAACCATGACTACATAATGAAGAGTAATACAGAAGCAGCAAGTCATAGCCAAGACTCACAGGAAAGAAATGCATTCTTAAAATAGATCCAACTAAGTTTATTTATTTTTACTTTACTTTCTGTGTATGGGTATTTTGCATGTATGTCTGTGTACCACATGGCCATAGAGCCTGAAGAAAGTGTTGGATCCCCTAGAACTGGAGTTATAGGCAGTTGGGAGCCACCATGTAGGTGCTAGGTTTGAACCTGGGTCCTCTGGAAGAGCCAACAGTACTCTTAAACCCTGAGTCATATCTCCAGCTCATGAAAAGTTAATCATAAGCAACACACCTGAAAAGGTTTAGTCTTGTTATAAAGTTCTTCATAAAGGAGCCGCCATTTATTACTTTCCACAGTTAACTCTGCCACTGCATCTTCTTTCTCTGCTTTCCTGTATGGGAAAAGTAAATTTAAAAATTATTTTTCAATTTTTTAGAAAAAAATAATGCATTACACGGCACTCAAGGTCTAAGCCTGAATTACCTTGTCTCTTCCTCTTCGAGTTGCTTCTTAAAGTCTTCATCCTGTTGTCTGAGTTGATTTTGCAAATCAGTTATTTTCTTAAGAGATGAAACTGTGATTTCTTTAATTTCTGCTTCTTTCAATGTTGATCTGTTCTGCAGATCTAGAAGCATCCTTGGATTTGAGAAAGAAGAATCCACTAATTATCTCACAGACATTTTAATTTTTATCCCTTCTTTTCGGAGAAAAGAAACACAAAGCAGTAGAAGTTCTTAAAAATTTCAATTCTAATTGGATGTGGTGGAAATTTGCCTTTAATTGCAGCATTTGGGAGGTGGAGTCAGGCAGATTCTCCATTTGAGGCCAGCCTGCTCTACATAGTAGGTTCCAGCCAAGAATACACAGTGAGTTGAGACCTTGTCTCAAAAAACAGAAAACTTTTTTTTTCCTTATCTGATGTATTTGAGCTACTCACCTTGCGTATTCTTGATTTGTGTTCTCAGCTGTCAATATCTGATGCTGAACATCTTCCACATTCTTCTCTGCCATGGCTACTCTTTCTTGTAGAGCCACGTTCTCCAGCTTCAGCTCTTCCATTTCTTTAAGGGTCGATGTTTTATAGCTTATTGGAGAGAAAAAGTAAGACACTTCTTTGTTACTACTGTACACATGACAAAGTTTAGATCTTATATACTTCTTGGCAGATGAAAAAAACCTTATTATCATGTGCTCACACAGGTAACAACTTAGTACTCTGAGGTAAACACTAATGAGTTTACATAACATTTTCTGTTTAGGAGTCGCTGGCCTGCAGGTATGTGAGCTACAGATGTGCAGTGTCCATAAATCCAGAATATGACATCTGATATCCAGATCTAGAGTTACAGATGGCCGAGGCACTCTGTGGGTGCTGGAAATCAAACATAGGTCCTTTGGAAGAGCACTTAGTGCCTTTAACCACCGAGTCCTCTCCAAAGCTTTTGACCTTTTTTTATAAAGGAGAAATTAGTGCCAGGGTGTGGTAGCACACACCTTTAATTCCAGAACTTGGGAGGCAGAGGCAGGTGGATATCTGTGAGTTGAAGGCCAGTTTGATCTACATAGAAAATTCTAGGACGGCGAGAACTACAGAGACTCTGTATCCCCACTCCCCCATAAGTGGAATAGGAAGCAGACAGGGTAGGGGTTGAGGGAAGTGAGCACTGTATGAAATAACACTTAGGAAAACTAGTGCTACCCCATGAGGACGGACTGAGAGAGGAAGAGAATTGTGTGCTAAGAAGGTGCTGGGAATGAGTGGTCCTTGAGAGGTAAAGAAGAAAGTGAGGGTCAACTGGGTTGTTTTCTTTTCTACTTTATGCATTTAAAAATGACTTCACATCAAATTGACTGAAAACACCTCTAATTTTCTTTTTTGCACTCTGAGATAGGGTCCCACTTTGTTGGACTAGAAATCACTCACTATCCAGTTCATTCTGGCCTCTACCTTACTGAATTCTGCTTTACAACGCCCGAGCAAAGGAGTGCAGATGAGCTGCCAACCCTGGTCAAGAAAAATTGAGGGACAAGGAAGAAACGATACTATACGGTCACTGAAGGTTAAAAAAGCTAAAATATTAGCTTCCACACAGTCGAGCATTCCTGTAACACCAGCAATCAGAGGCTGAGGTAGGACTTCCATGTGTTTGAGGCCAGTCTCGGATAGTACCAGGCTAACCAGAGCTACCACAGCAAGAGAGTGTAAGGAAGGGGTAACGGTTGGGGGAGAGGGAAAGAAAAGCAACAGAGAAACACGAGACTAAAGAATTAGTGAATGAAGATGTAAAAGCTTTTATTTTTTAAATGATGTTATGGCGCTAAAGGTCCGCGTGGGTTTGAAGTGGATGGTAGGAAAAGAACACCAACCTACGTGCATTAAGATTACGAGACGACACTAGTGCCCATTCACAGCCAGGCTTTATGGGATGTAGCGTAATGGCAGTCATCCTCTACGGATTACTTTGTTCAGACTTCTGCAGTAAACACATCTCCCCACTCATACATTCCACAGTGAACACCACAAAGAAAAATACCTTTCCAGCTGAGCAGTGACCTCTTTAAGATCGTGCACTGTATCATTATACCTCTCCTGTAAAGTCGTGGTTGCTTGGATGTGAGCAGCATTACTTTTCTCAAGCTCAACTTCTTTCCTTAGAACAAGGAAAAATTACACGAGATCATAAACTGCACCATGTGTCGCACATATCCATTGCAACAGCTGCTGTATAATTTAAAAATACACATTTATGACTTAGACTCATAGCATGAATGCTTTACTTTATTTACCAGCTTCTATATATACTTTCCTTTCTTTTTTTTTTTTTTTTTTT
>NW_026067912.1:6084669-6112150 GCF_014885135.2 Alexandromys fortis | reverse complement strand
ACACACACACACACACACACACACACACACACACACACACACACCATATAAAGAATATGGTAAAATAAAGTATTTTCCTTGTCACTTAGAAGAGTGACTTTCAGTTCTTTTTAATGTAAGCCTAAAATGTCTAATCCAAGAAGAACCTTAGACCTCATCTCACACAGCACCTAATGAAACAGAACATGAAGGCATCAAAACCACTTCCCCAATAACTGCATAGCTAACTAGTTAAGCTAACAAATAAAGCTTTTGTGAAATCAGAACTCTCTCTTCCTCTTTTTTTTCTTGAACTCAAAGAGATCCGCCTGCCTTTGTCTCCCAAGTGCTAGGGTTAAAGGCGTGCACCACCACTGCCAGGTGAAATCAGAGCTCTTTAAGCTAGAGTGAATAACTGTTTCAACCCCCCTTTAGGAAATGGATTATCCACTCAATTTTTCCTCTTCTCCAAAACCAGTTGCAATTTAGAACAATCCCCATAACACTTTTGTACTGCTCCCCCAAAGTGGGGGTACACAATGCCCTGGGGTGCCTCTTCATCATGAGTGACAAAAACTTAGAAGAGATTATTAAGTACTCAATGGGATACCACAGGCTCAAATCCCATCCACAGTAGCTTGCTATCTTGATTGGATTTCAGGAATTTAAATGGTAGAAGTTATTTGTAGTTTAAATTTACGAATCAAATTGCCAGGACCAGATAAAAGAATCTGTGTTGCAACCTTATGTCTGTCCCTGAAACCCATGGTAGGGAGGAATGACTCCTGAAATTTGTCCTCTGATCTTTACCCATGCCTAGACTCACACACACCACACATACGGGCTAACAATAACAATACATTTCAAAAATATTTTTAAAGTAAATAATAACAATTAAAAATAAAAGAATAAAGTTGCTAAATTTTAATTTAAATGCATTTCCAGCATGTGCTGGAAAATAAAGTTGTAGTAAAAGGACTGCAGTAATATAAAACTGATATAAAACCATGAGACAGTTTTTCTTTGAATAAGAATGCTGTTTTTGAATGCTTACTAGCTAATTCTGATCGCTTTATTTATTTATTTATGTTTGTTTGTTTGTTTTTCGAGACAGGGTTTCTCTGTGGTTTTGGAGCCTGTCCTGGAACTAGCTCTTGTAGACCAGGCTGGTCTCGAACTCACAGAGATCCTCCTGCCTCTGCCTCCCGAGTGCTGGGATTAAAGGCATGCGCCACCACTGCCCGGCTGATTGCTTTATTTTTGAGAGAGCACTCCATTCTACAACACAGGCTGGCCTCAAGCTCACTGCGGTCTTCTTGCCTCACTCTGACGTGCTGGAATTACCTGCATGAGCCACTATAGCTTGGGACCATTTTATTGTCTGATTGTTAAATGAGGAAAGATTGGCTGAGGGGAAAAAGGCACTGTCAACCTTGGTGATCTGAGTTACATCCTGAGGTCCCCACATGGTGAGAAGAGAAGCAACTCCTAAAAGTTGTCCTCTGACCTCCACATGCATGCAGTGCTGTGTGCCTGTCCATGCTGATGTGCACACGCATGAATGAATGGAGTGTCTGGATTCTCTCAAAAAAGATATAAAAAATGAAAAGGTTAGATGTTTTCAAATATAATAAAAACTGTTTTAATGTGGATGCCCAGACTTTTAGAAAATGTAGTAGCAAACACTAGCTTTTGGCTTAGAAAAAGGGTTTCCTTTTGTTGCGAGACAAAATTTCACTATGAAAGCCCAATACCTTGAACTCAATGTGCAATTCAGACAAATCTCAAACTCATCAATCTCCTGCCTTAACCTCTTGGGTCTGGGGAGTAAACATGTGTTAGGCAACTCTGACTACCATGCCTGTTTACATATGTGTGTGGTGTACGTATGTGAGCGTATGTATACTCGTACCATGTGTTCCTCTGTATCTCTTCCTACCTTCGTGCAGATACTCAGGTGATATGAGAACTCTACGGAAACAGTTCATATTTCCCGTCCTGTGTAGAAAAGACCCCACTAACACATACTCTCTCAGCAGCTCCTCTAGCCGGCTCAGTTGTTCGGCAGTCGACTTTGTCTCCTCTTCCAGCTGTTTGACCAGTCTTTCACTCTGTTCCTCCTTCTGCTGGACGGCATCCAACTCCTCCAGGGCAAGTTTTAGCTCTTCTCTAATGACATTCTTCTCTGAAGCCATTTCCTCTTGAAATGAGCAGAGCTGCTGCTGAAGACTAGCAGACAATTCCTGCACCCATACAGATAAGCACAAGATAATTAGATGTGGCCTCAGGACCTTTCTTGGAGACAAGAAATGCAATACAGATCATGAAGTATGGCAAATAAATTAGAAAGTTTAAAGGAAACACAAAAATATACATACTATATTCACTTTCCCCAGATTATATATTATAATGTAATACTGTGGAAAATATAATTTCTAGTTTTAGTGAAAAACCATCACATTACTTTCTTTATATCTGCTTTACAATTGGCTTATACATACTTCAATATACTCTAAATTTATTTACTTTTATCTTGTTAACAAATATGATCTACTTCCTATGCATAAAATGCTTCATTTCCCACTAACATTAAGCGAAAAAAATAAAGTCATTGAAGACTTATTTCCTTATCTACATAAAACACAGCAGAAAGCTGTCATTCAATTTCTGACATTAAATTATCGTGATGTTTTTCCTTTTTTTTGATTTTATTGAGCTATTAATTTTTCTCTGCTCCTCTCTCTTCCCCCCTCCCCTTCAACCCTCTCCCATGGGCCCCATGCTCCCAATTTACCAATCTACTCTATTTAAATATGATAAAAAGTATATTATGATCTCACCGTTTAATAAAGCGTTTCTGTTATAGGATACACATTTCAAAGTTTTATAAAACATTATTATTGAGAACAAAATTCTAGATTTTAAGTGAAATTAGTATAAGTTTTCACTAATCCCTATTCCAATCTCTCTTTTTTCCTTTCCAGAGGTAACTTTTGGTTTACAGTAATTGCCCATTATTTTCATACATGCCATACATTTGGGGGGTGTGTGTCTATACTACATATTCTGTGTATGTAAAATTTTTTTAAATCATAAAAATAGTTGAGATCTTTCCAGGTTAATGTATATTAACCTATTGAACCCCTTTCATTGTCTACTGCCCCCAAATAGCCATCACATTAGTGCATGTCCATCCCTATTGATTCAGCCTTCCCCACAGTATGACAGTGAAATGGTTAATGAACATCTCTAATCCATTGATTAATGGGGGAGAGCCTCTTTCTATGTTTACAAGTAATCAGTGTTGTGTTACAGTGTTACAATTATCTACTTCTATTCCCCATAACCATGTTTTTTTGTTTGTATATTTTCGTGGGTTTTCTTCCCTTACTGATATGTAAAATTTTCTTTATGTAACTTTCATTTTTATATTGTTTTGCTTTTTCCTAATATTAGACATTCTTTTTTTTCCCTGAACTCTTAGGAATCTTTATATATATAATATTGAGCTCTACATTTTTCTCTGCTCCCCTCCCTGTTTCTCCCCTTCCCACTTCAGTTCTCCCCCAAGGTCCCCATGTTCCCAATTTACTCAGGAGATCTTGTGTTAGACATTTTTTTAAGGTAATTATAAATACCTATCTTGTCTACTTGATAAAACATATACTAGTATCTGTGACTAAACATTCAAAGTATATACAGAGAATTTCTGATAAAAAGGAAAAATTATGATATAATTAAGTAGTTTTTTTTAAAAAAAAAAGCAAAAATACATGTAGTTAACTACCTTCTCTTGCTGTAGAAGTGACTCTATTTGCAATTCTTTTTGTTGCAGCTTTTCATATTCTTGTTTTTCCAGAACAAGCTTCTCTGTTACAATCTGTATCTCAGCACTGAGACTTTCAGCCCTTTCTCTGTCCTTGTTGACAAGATCGTCTATAAAAGGAAAGTACGACGCATTCCAGAACTAAATACTGTTGTTAAGGGGCTTAGTTCAGCTAATATTTCACCCCATTGCTGTAGCACACTATATAGAGTAAGTGTTTCCTAAGGGGCAAGATCATAGTCATTACCTTATTATATATGCTACACAGAAAGATTAGTTTTGAGTTTACACTAATTATGAATGGCCACCCAGGGTAGAAGTCGTCAAAGAATATAACATGTTGAAATAAAACAAACACTGTACCATTAAAAAAACTTCCCAAACATAGCACATGGACTTTTTTGGTATTCACATAATTATGAAAAAATATTCCTGTCATACAGCCATGCATTTTTTATAGACAGCACCCAGGCCTTACTGAAGTAGCTAGCACAGTACCTCTTTCCATTTCAAGCAGCTGACATTTAACAGTCAGGTCTTCTATTTGCTTAGAAAATGTGAGGGTTTCCTCAAGAGACCTCTGAAGACTTAAAATCTCACGATCCTTCTCTCTCAGATCTTCTTCTAACTGGGCAATATCAAGTTTATATTTTTCCACTTGATCAGATGCACAACTGCATTAAAGAATATTTTGAAGAGAATTCCCTTTAGGTACTGGAAGAACATATTCAACAAAATAAGGTCCTCTTGTTTTCTATGAGCAAAACAATTTCGAATTTAAATTTAGGGCTTCCCAAATGCCAGGCAACCCACAAAGTTATTTCCCAGCCAGTAAAGTCCATTTTCTTTTCATTTCAATTATTTATAGATTCAATGTTTATGTTTTATCTGCCTGGATGTCTGTGTACCACATGATGTGCAATGCCCACAGAGGCCATCAGATAAGATTCCCCTGGGGGTTGGTGTTACATATGGTTGTTAAGTCACCATGTGGCTGCAGGGAATTGAACCCAGGTCCTCTGGAAGAGCAGCCAGGTCTCTTAACCACTGAGCCATCTCTCTGGCCTGGAAGTTAATTTTAAAGTTCTATTTATATTACCTAATTTCTTCGATGTATTCTAAGAGTTTCTCTGTTTCAGATTTTTCATCAATCTGTTCTTTCTCTATGGAAACACTGGGGAAGAAAGGAAATAAATACATATGGTTTATTTATGTAATAACCATGCATAATAATTACTAGATACTAAATACTATTATGTCAGGTAAGGTAACTCCAGAGGTCAATTTCTACCTTAAATTTCATGTGATTTTTCAGGTTAGCTACTATGATCAACACAGGTAACTAGATTTTATTTACACGAAAAAGCTTTCCAAACACACTCTGACAAAAGATCTATGATGAGAACAGCAGTATAAATTAGAAATGGTCATATTTTGCAGCTTTCCTAGTTTTACCAACCCAAATCACATTTTGTATGCTAAGAAGCTTCCATCCCAGGTTGTACAGTATTCGATTACTTATGTGATTTAGGCTCTTCAAGATGATCTACTTTGAGGGATGAATTAGATTTAAACAGATACTTCATAAGAGAAGATATATAAAGTCTATAGATATAACAAATTATTGCCAGGTCATATAGCACAGGCCTGTAAATCCTAGCAGCCTGGGAGGCTGAGGAATGAGGATCTGGACACTGAAGACTTCCTGGGCTACAATGAGACACACAACCTTGTTTCAAACAAGAAAGACAAAGACAAATTAGCATATAGCACCATTAGAAAGGCTGAAATAGGCCAGCAATATTAAACTCAATGAATATAGAACAAATCTAAGACACACTTGGCCACAGGTTATAAAGCGGCATAGCTGTGTGCACGTGATGTATGTGTAGATGTGTTTCTGTATGTGTGTAATGAGTGAACACATTCGTGTGTGCATGTAGGAGTCTGTGTACGTGATGTGTGTGAGATATGTTTATGGTAGTTGTAACTCAGTTGTTTTTTTTTTTTTTTAAGGTTATAATTGGACATGAATCCTATCTTCCTATACCTGTGTTTCAGTTAGGGTTAGTCAACTATTTCAATACAATCATGCTAGCAGAACGAGATCTTCCCTGTTCATCAAAACTGAAGATGCACAAAAAGAGTTGAAGGTAACACATTCATAAGGTTAGAGTATGATTATGACTTAACTTGGGGTTAAGGAAGAATTAGGAGTTGGTGGCACACGCCTTTAATCCCAGCACTCAAAAGGCAGAAGCAGGTGGAGCTATGTGAGTTCAAGGCCAGCCAAAGCTGTTGTACAGAGAAACCCTGTCTCTAAACTACCCTCTACCCCTGAAAAAGAGGTTAAGGAAGGCAACTAAGAAAGTATTGAGGAAACAGTTATAGCAAATACAGCTTTCAGAGAAAGGCAAATAAAAAAAAATGGCTAACAATCTACTATAGTCTTAATAGAGGAAACAATAAAAATCAGAGCAGAAATAAAATGGAGACTAAAAAGCTTACTCTGTAACCAAAACTACTGCATCATTACACCTGACTCTTCATCAACCCCTTGCAGTTTTTTTTTTTTTTTTTACTTTAAAGTTTCCAAGGACCCATTCCCAGAGGCCTATTTCATTTAGCTCTGCCCAGCCTCCACAAGGTTCCACAGCCTCCCAGCAGCATGACCAACTGGGATCCAGTTCAAAAGATGAGCTTGTATGGGACATGTGCCATTTAAACCACAACAGAGGTGATCATTTTCTATAATACAAATTACAAAATACTGACATAAAACCTTACAGGATATAAGTAATTCTTTATATTTATAGATGAGAAGAGTCAATATTGTTATCATATTCATACTCCACAAAGTAATCTACAGATTCAGTGCAACCTCTAACAAGATATCAAAGACATTTTTCACAAACCAAGAAATAAATCTATAATTTGTACCAAACAAAAGACCATATTACCAAAAGACACCTTGAGCAATAGGCAATGCAAGAATGACTACACTCCATGATTTTATATACTACAAAGCTACTGAAATGAAAATACTGTGCGTAAAAATAAGACAATTGGATAAATCGACAGCCTAGAGCCAAGAGGGTAACAAACAGACCCACAGCACATGCACTGGAGACAGAAGAATCCTCATATGATGCTGGGAACATCGTGTATCCATATGCAGAAAAATGGGAGTAAGCCCCTATAACCCATCAGCTTCTGAAGTCAATTCAAAATTGACTAAGTACTTAACACTCAAAACAACAATACTACTAGCACACATTCTGGGGAAATGCTTTAGGACACTGAAAGTAGAATGGCCAAACCCTCAAAGCAGAGAAAGCAAAAGTAAGAATAGATAAATATAACTACATCAAACTAAAAATATTCTGGATAGCAAATACTGTATGATGAAACCACCTACAGAATTGGAGAAAATATTTGCAACGTGTATCTCTAAAAAAGTTATGATATTTACATTATATAAGGAACTTTCAAATTTTAATAATAAAACTTAACCTAATTAAAAAATAGGCAGGAGATATAAATGGACATTTTTCAAAAATATACAAATGGCCAACAGATAGATGAAAATGCTTAATATCATTAATCACTAAGAAAATGCAAATCAAATTCAAGTATTAATTTGCCATAGAAAGAATGATCTTTAAATAACAAAACAGACTCAGCAGGTTGTATTATATTTGTATATATAACACACAAACAGATAACAATCATAGAAGGAAAGAGAAAGACTGGTTTTGGAGGTTAGAGATGGCTCAGCAGTTAGGAACTCTGGCTGCTCTTGCAGAGGACCTAGGTTCGAGCACCCACATAGTGGATCACAACCACCATCTGTAAATACAGTTTCATGGGATCCAATGTCCTCTTGATCCACACACCAGGCATGTATATAGTGCAAATACATACATACAGGCAAAGTACTCATACACATAAAGATAAATAAATACATTTTTTAAAAAGTCTGAAGTTAATAAGTACTGATAAGGATATGAAGAAAATAAACTCTTGTACACTGGTGGTAGGAAAAAATTTGACATAATTATTAAGGAAAACAGAACATAGGTTTTTCCATAAAGAATGACAAAACTGAAAATAAACTACCATAAGGTCAACAATTGTGTTTGTGGGTATATAGTCAAAAGAAACAAAGTCACTATATGGATGTAATGGCTACACTCCCATGGTAGCCTCAGCAGTACTCACACAGCTATGACATAGAAGCCAAGGACACCTATTCAAGAGACAAACTGATCCAATGACGTACAGTGGAATAGTACACAGGCCTATAAAGAAAGCAGAACCCTTTCGTGTAACGTCATGGATGGAACTAGAGTTCATTATGCCAAGTGAAACAAGCAAGTCACAAAGACAAATACCACAAATTTCACAAAATAGTGGAATTAAAAATTAATTATCATAAAAGAACATAGTTACTGAAACTTGGAAAAAGAATAGGGGAAGGCCAGCACGGCGCTAGTTGGTCAAGAGAACTTTTGATCAATGAGTTCTAATACAGAAAGGAGGAAGAAGCTGGCGTGCCACAGTAAGATGACTCCAGACTGAGTTGGGTATAACTTAAAAAAGCTAGAGTTCTTCACTATAAGGTAATGAGGGGATTCTTATATTTAATTTGATTTCCTCATTATACAATGTGTATTTACACTGAAACATTACCAAACGTTATTAATACATATAGTTTGATAGAACACTTTAATAAAGAAATCGTCATTTTTTTTTTTTTTTTGGTTTTCCGAGACAGGGTGTCTCTGTGGTTTTGGAGCCTGTCCTGGAACTAGCTCTTGTAGACCAGGCTGGTCTCGAACTCCTAGAGATCCGCCTGCCTCTGCCTCCCAAGTGCTGGGATTAAAGGCGTGCACCACTACCATCACTTAACTATCCTTTTTCTTTTCCCACTTACAGTTTTTCCTCCAGTTGGACTATTTTCCCCTGAGACTCCACAAGGTCCCTCTGAGTGGCCTGCAGCTTCAGCTCCATGCCTTCTTGTTTAGCCATCATACTCTGCACACAGAGACAACTATATTAGGAACTGAGAAGCTCTTAAGTTCCCAGAGACAAGAGACGGGATATACACCAAAGGAAGCACTCACCTTCATCTTTGTTTCTCTTTTATTTCTAAGTTTCATCAACTCCAGGCTTAGAGCTCTCATACTCTTTTGGTGAGCATCTTCAGAAAACTACAACAAACATAAAAATTCAGAAATATTTTCTGCTAAGTCATATGTATAATTACTTAAGTCTGGGTATAGTATCAGGTGCCTGTAATCTCAGCACTTGAGACACAGACAAAGACAAGATGACCAAGAGGTCAAGGTCAGCCTGTCTCAAAACAAACAAACAACAAAAAACCCAGAAAAAAAGAATTGCTTAAATACTAATTAATGTGCGTATCACTGGAGTTATTATGTGTAATATACTTTGGCTGAGAAAAGAGCTTTACCACAACAAGTACTGACTGTACACCAGTACTGATTTTTCCCTTTTCCCTTGACTTCCTGGCTTATTTTTGAAACAGTCTAAGTCAATTGTTTTCAACCTTCAGAACACTACGACTCTTTAATGTAATTCCTCCCAACCATAAAATTATTTTCACTGCCATTTCATAACTGTAATTTTGTACTGTTATGAATCATCATGTAAATACTTTTGGAGATAGAGGTTTGCCAAGGGTGTTGCAACGCACAGGTTGAGAACCGCTGGTCTAAGAGGTCACTTACTGTTGTTTAGACAAACCCCAGAAAGACTTGTGGAACTGTTTGCTAAACTAGTCTCAGCTGCTTGGGATACCTGAAGTATACAGGATATGGGGCCTAATCCAGGCCTTCTAGGTCAGAATCTCTCTTGGGCTCTAATACACTTTTTATTCTCTACATAAAGAGCACAGTCCATCACAGGCACTGAATAAATGATGAATTCAACTGAACGGTGACTTCCCTCTATGTTTGCCATTGTATAATGGAACCATCGTACATTCTTTAGAATCTATTAGTTCATTATTACTTATAAACACAATTTATGTATTGAGTACATTCATTTTATTAATCATTTCTAAGTCCTATAATAAAGTAGGTAAAAATAATCCTACAACAGTAGGCTAATATTTAAAGCACTTAATTTAATAGTCACAGCAGAACTAATGGTTTGCTGGTGTTTACTACATTCTATTCAAAACCTTACTTGCCTTCTTGAAATAGACCAGTACTTAGCACAACAAACCATCACTAGTTTGTGTGGTTAGGTCCAGTGCTGTAAGTGAATAAACAGCCTCAACTCCACTTGTGAGTGTCACAAGCTTAAACTACCAAACCACTCGAATGTGAACGTAAGCACTATTCAATGTTGTGTTCTTATGAGGTCCAACTACCTTAGATTTGAGTAGCTCGTTGGCCCTGGTTAGCTCAATAAGCCTTTTTTCCAGAGAAGCATTACTTGCAGAAAGAGATGTTTTCTCTCTGAGTGCTACATTTAGCTTTGCTTCTGTCTTCTCCAATTCAGATTCCATATCCTGGATCCGTTTGTCCTGAGCACCTCGTTCCTGCAAAAGAACACGGATCTGGAAGAAAATGAGAGGATAAATACATGATTGATCGTACTGGTACCAGAAGCCTCAACCCTTCAAGGAAACTTATAATTTGATACAGTGTTCAGACATTCTTATTCTACTTTCTGTTTTTAATAATCATATTTACCTTATGAATACACCTTAAATTCTGAATGATTAGTATTTAAGAGGCAGAAGCAGGCAGACTTCTGTGATTTTTCAGGCCAGTCTACATAGAGTGCCAGGCCAGGAAGAGCTACATACCCAGTTTCAAACACACACAACAAAACCACAACAAAACACAATAATTTTTAATTGACATAAACTTACAAGTGTAAGATAGTTAACTATTTAGTCACTTAAAAGCTGTAAGAATTCTTGTTTTCTCTGGTCCTAATTACACAAATTTAAATTATAGCTTGAAGTGCTATATGTTTCTTATTTCAGGAAAGCAGAGTCCTCAGAAGAACTTAATAGGCAGCCAGTGAGCCATGTTTTTTTTCCTCTCTACTAGTTAACCAAGAGCAAAACACAGAAATTAATATTTGTCAGAATATTAGTAAACA
This sequence comes from Alexandromys fortis, assembly GCF_014885135.2. Taxonomy (NCBI): domain Eukaryota; kingdom Metazoa; phylum Chordata; class Mammalia; order Rodentia; family Cricetidae; genus Alexandromys; species Alexandromys fortis. The sequence goes on along the minus strand of NW_026067912.1, from coordinate 6,101,202 downwards.
GAAACACAGAAACAACACATTGAAAATGTTTGGGGAGGGTTTGCTGCTCAAACATGAGGGTTGGCATTTGGAGCCCCAGAAGCCATCTAAGTGTCAGTAAGGGGTTGTGGCCCGCTTGTAATCCTAGTACTTCAGGTAGAAACAGATCTCTGGAGTGAGCTAGCTGGGCAGACTAGCTGAAAGGGTGAGCTCAGGTTCTGTATAACTCTGCCTCAATACTTAGGGTGGAGAGCAACCTAAGACTACGCTGGCTTTCCCATCTATGCACACGTGAACATACCATGTAAGTATGCATACCACACACTGATGCAAAACAAAACAAAACAAGGAAAATATGGTTAAAAACTTGCCAAACTAAAATTTGATGCAAATAATCAGTCCTAATCTTGGCAATGTCACTCACTCATCAGCAATGTCACTAACTCAATTATTACACGTGTAAGTATCAACCATAACATCCTCATTGCCATCGATCCTCAATAAAGACAGTCAATATTAAATGAGACAAGGATCCATTCCCTAAAGGCTCTGATATGAATGACATGCTTACCTCACTGCAGAACTACTCAAATTGCTCCACAATATTAGCCTGCAAATCTATGTGATCCTCTTTCCACTATTCCATTTATTCCGCAGTAAGCTGAAAGTATGGCTTACCTCTTTCTCTAATCTCTTCAAATCTTTATCATTCTTCTGAGGCTCCTTCTGTTTAAAAGTCAAAAAAAAAAATTATGAACTTCATGCCACAAATATCACAGCCCAATCTGATATTTAATTATTTATATTTGGTCCTTTTCCAAATTAAAAAAGAATTCATGTGTGTGGGTGTTCTGCCTGCATATATGTCTGCAGACCATGTGTGTGCCTGATGCCTTTGGAGGCCAGAAAGGGATACTGAATCCTCTGGAGGAGTCATATAAAGTGTTGGGAATAGCCAAGTGGGTTCTGGGAATTAAACCTGAGTCCCCTGAAAGAGCAGTAACTGAGCCACTTCTCTAGCTCCTAATTTTTGTTTTTTTACATCAAGAACTCACTATGCAGTGCACCCTAACCTTGAATTCACAATCCAACTTTCATGTGCTGGGATTGAAACTACAAACTAACACACTCATCTTCATGTGTATTGTAAATACTGTAGAGGGTTATGACATATTTTATAGGAATTTTTCTGATAAATAAAATGCGCTCCCCCCCTCAGTTTTTCAAAACAGGGTTTCTTAGTGGAACTCACTCTTAGACCAGAGTGGCCTCGAACTCACAGAGATCCACCTGTCTCTACCTATTGAATGCTGGGATTAAATGAGTGCACCACCACTGCCTGGCTAAAATGTTCTTAAAACCTGAAAAAATTTCAATTTTCTAAATTTCAATCCATTAGAAAAATAGCTTTCCCTTTCCTTTACAACAAAAATAGAGGTCTATGATGAAAACTTGTGATTCTGTTTTTTTTTTAATGGCATTTATTTACCTATGACATAATTAATCTTCACAAAAACTTGTACATAGCAGCCTTTCTGACACAATGGAAGAAAATATAAACATGGATGTTTATACTTCATTATATACATCATTAATAATAACAGGTTTGTTATATGTGTTTCTAAGTTGACATTCATTTCAAAACTGGTAGCCTTTTCTACTGGAAAAGGTCTATCATTGGGGAGTCTATGCTTAATCATACAAAACTCCAATTCTAAGTGCAAGCACCTGAACTCAGGTCCTCTAATGAGCAGTAAGCATACTCTCTAGCTCCAACTTACATATAAATTTGATTTACACACTTAGCCATTTTAATCAAACACAGTGTTTTGCAGGTATATTGTCAATGACATAATGAATATACCAACAGTCTTATAAACGTTTCTCACCTTTGAAACCAAAGTCTTTCCTTTCTTAGATGAAGCAAGCAAGGTAGTATCTTTGTCAACATTAAGATTTTGTTGAGATTCTGAAAAAAAAAATAAATTAATATGACCATGGTTGATGTTTTAACCACATACAATAAAATTTCCAAACTTCTCATTGCAGACAGTAATTGAACAAGATAAGCTTTTCCTTTTGATTGTACATTTCAAATAATTACTTGCACAATTATTTGTTATAGACCTAAAATCTTCCTAATATTTTTTTAAAGATCTATTTATTTTGTGTATATGAGTGCTCTATCTGCATGTATGCCTTTATGCTAGAAAAGGACATCAGATCCCACTATAGTTGGTTGTGAATCACCATGTGGTTGATGGGAACTGAACACATGACCTCTAGAAGATCAGCAAGTGCTCTTATCCTCTGAGCTATCTCTCCAATCCCTTTCCTGATATTTTTAATTTAAAAAAAATTTTTTTTAAAAATATTAAATTTGCCCATGTGTTTGTATGGGAGTATGTGTGTGTATTTGAGTGTTTGTCCATGTGTTTGTGTGGGAGTATGTGTGTGTACCTGAGTGTTTATAACCCAACTGAGGTCCTCTGCAAGAGCACTATGTGCTTTAACCACTGAGCCAACTCTCCAACTCCTCGGCAGTCCCAATACTCTGACAGAAAGGAACAGCAATTATCCAAAAGGAAACTACCTATCTGCAAATATCCTGTGCAATTTCACTTGTAATGTACAGTCTGACCATGAAAAGAAAACATTCCTTACTCGAGTCTTTCATAAATAAACCAAACAATGATATGCAAACATACTTTCAGCCATGAAACTTTAGAAACACAAAAGCATTTTAAAATTTCAACAGTATTGCTTATGTTAGGTTATAAGACTGTATATTCATTGTTTAAGGGCCCATTACCTTTTTGGTTTTTAAATCTTTGTGATTTCTGAAAAGACACTGGTCCTTTAGATACTTCTGCAGTTTTAACATCATAGGCACCTGGGGATGGAGCACAACCTACAGAAAACATAACAGCAATGAATGCATCAATGTTATCATTTTATTACCACCACTAACAGATTAGCAATACCTATAATAAGTATCTACTATCTTTCATCAGAAGTTCCTGTGGGTATTCCACCCCTGGGCTAGCGGTCCTGGGTTGTGTAACAATGCGTGCCATAAAAAGCAAGCCATTAGCAGAACTCCATCTGTGCTTCCTGACTTGGTCTGCCTCTAGGATAGACTGTAACCTGGAAGCCAATAAACCTTTCCTACTCTGCTCTCCACACAGTCATTGATGAATTAAGATAACTTATTCCAGAAAACTTAGTATTTCCCAAGATATACTATGATGTTTTTGCTTAACAGTCTTTCTTCCCTACTTTTGTTCTCGCTCCACAGTATTCTTCTATGGAACTCAGGCTCCTCCAGAGCTCACTATATATTCTAGGCTCATCCTGAATCCCTGAGTCTCTCACTTTAGCGTCCAGGGTGCTCAGATAACATGCAGCGTGATGCCTACCTCCAGTGTACCTTCCTCTATCCAACACTTTGCCCTCTTTGAAAGGATGGGCCAGGTGGTAGACTAGGGTACTAGGACTCAACATACTTGAAGAGTTTTTGTTGTTATTTTTTTAAACTCTCCCCACCCGCTTCGGCTCCTTGCCAAATCAAACGCAATATGGCTCAATCTTTTGCACAGAAACTTCTCTTAGAATTAGCAAGCAAAGGAGAATAGCCCCCTTTTTTTGTATTCTGAGTGGAAACCAGTAGGACCCAGGAGAGCCTGTCAGTGCAGTAAAGCCAAACAGCATGAGACACAAGCACTTTCTCCCATTTCATGTTAGCCTCGAGGAACAAATCAGATGGGGGAAATACAATTTTGGACTTCATAATTTTATCTACAGGGTTTCTCTGTGGCTCTGGAACTAGCTCTGTAGACCAGGCTGGTCTCAGACTCACAGAGATCCGCCTACCTCTGCCTCTCGAGTACTGGGATTAAAGGCGTGCGCCACCACCGCCCAGCATAATTTTATCATTTTATAAATACAAAAATCTATAGGCGGGGGCTGGAGAGATGGCTCAGTGGTTAAGAGCATTGCCTGCTCCTCCAAAGGTCCTGAGTTCAATTCCCAGCAACCACATGGTGGCTCACAACCATCTATAATGAGATCTGGTGCCCTCTTCTAGCATACAAACATACATGGAAAGAATGTTGTATACATAATAAATAAATAAATCTTTAAAAAAAAAATCTATAGGCTTTCTAGGAACAGAGTCCTTGGCTTTCTTATGCATGCAGACCTAGGCCTGAGCACCAAAAATCTGCCCAGTTAGAACACAGCTGCAGCTAATGTAGACGACTGTGTCAGAAGGGACTTTAAACTGTGTCCATATATTCTGGTTATACATGTGTTTGAATCTCTTAGGACATAAAAATCTGTTAGTCCAAGCAGGCTTATTGTATATTGTAGCAGTAGATATTTACTCTCAGAAATGTGCCTGCTTGTAATTAATATACATGTTTCCCACTAACCCTCAAGAATTTCAAATGAACACTTTTGATTCTTTATGGATTTCAAGTATTTAGAGATTAACTATTTCATTATCTTGGATTTTTTTCTTCTTCATTCTAAGTATCTATTATTCAATTAACTTTTCTCATGACGCAGACAGCTGATTACTCTTGTGTGTCTTGATTTTTTAAAGAAACTCTCATGTGCTACCACCCTATTTAAAATTCTATGTGTGTGTATTCTGAAAGGATTAGGACTATGAGAGCATTACTAGAAAAGTCAGAGGTGTGCTAAGAGGTGGTGGCGGCCTTTAATCCCAGCACTCACAGGGGCAGGTGCGGGTGGATCTCTGTGAGTTTGAGGCCAGCCTGGTCTTCCAGAGAAAGACCCCCCCCCACCTCAAAAAGTCACAGAGACAATAGACCTCTGCTATTACAGACACAATTCATTTATTTGTAAACTGTGTTATTTATTATTCACAAAGTGGCTGCAATTGCTGCCTTGATTATCATTATTTTTTCATGGATTTCTTACCCAAGCTGCTATCTTCTAACCTAAAACAAACAAATCAGCTGATGAAGTCGTGGGTTTCTGCATGCAGTTTTTATTACATTAACTAAAGCCTTCAAGCTTCCGGACTTCTGCATTTTCCAGTCAGTCACTTAGAACTCATAGTCCAATGTCAATCTCCCATGCTCTGCAGAACCTGGGTGGCCCTTGAGCTGGCTGAATCTGATCGTCCCTTGACCTTGAGAGTGGAGTGGTGTGGCTAGAAGTCACAGACTCACAGACGTAGCCCTGACAGATGTTACAGAGGATACAGCGTGGCCTTTGATGGCCAATATAGTCAGAAACTCCCTCAACTTCTCATTTGTAAAGAGTGCAACTTGGGTACTTTGCTCGTCTGGCTGCTTAAGGGACTAAGTTCCAGCCCTTAGAACAGGACAGTTGTACAGTTAGCGTCGATCAAATCACACCTAAGGCTCCCTGGTTATTGTGGGTAGACACAACAGTGGTTAAGGACACAGGATATATCAGTGGAAGCCTGGGTTCCCGTATCAATTTTGTCAACTTAGCTGTGTTAACACTGATCAGATTTCAGTCTCATTTTCCTTAAAACTATTTATTTGTTGAGAGGGGTGGGTCACTGGCAATCTTTGTAGCTCAGGCCACTGGGCCTGGAAACATCTAATTCTTAATGGTGAAAACATTAAAAATTCCTTTAGCCTGACTTTTTGGACACTATCACCACCTACACTCAATTTACTGTGCCATCGACACACCAAGTACCAGTGTCTAAGAAAGAAAGAAAATTCTAAGGAAAGTAACATACGTAATGCCTGCCAATTCTCATCCCCCTTCAACCAGCTATAGTTTCACCATGGAGCTGACGGCTCATTGGTAGAATTTCCCTCTTGAAGGCTCGTTGTTGTCGGTCGGGGGACTCTATTTTACTCGGAGCCACATCCCTACCATCCTGTACAGCCCTTGCCAAGTGTTTACTGCACTTATTTTGAGAAAAACAAACACCATGCCAGCCCTACTCCGGCTTCCCGCCGCCTGAGGAAGGACCGGCGTAGGGCGCGTCCCCTTCCCACCCTGCTCCCGCACCGGTACGCACCCGAAGGGTCATTGAATCTTTTCAGGGGCGCCTTAGGAAAAGACATTCTGACAGCCGGATCCGCCGCGGCCACCAAACGCCTCTGCAACTGTCCGCTCGCCGGGATTCAAATTCACGCCAGCTTCCCCGGATCGGCCAATCAGAAGACAGAGACCTAGCCGAGCCAGCCGAAAGGGGCCGAAGAGCATGCGCACGAGGTTTGTGCCGCGTCCAATCGGGAGGACTGTAACTTTAAGCCGACAGCCAATGACAGACTGCTGCTGGTCGCCGCCGCTACGGCTCCAGCCAGTCCCGTCCGGCGTTACTTAAGTTGACTCACAGTTCGCACAAGCGCACTTCACAGGCGCCCCCGCCGGCGATTCCGTGTTTTCGGCGTCACACAGGTTAAAAGGTCGCGAGCGCCTGTCTCCTTTGTCCCGGCGTCACCGTTCTTGGGATGTCGACGTCGCCGGGCTTCGGTTCTTTCACCCCAGGTCTCGCGAGTGTCCTGAATGGGCGCTGAAAGGGAAAAATCTGCACGCTCGGACGCGCCAGCTTGGCTTCCTGCGCATGTGCGGTGACCTCAAGTCGCATCCCGCCCGTTCCGTGCTCTCTCGGAGCCTTGTCCCCGCGTGGCTTCTGGAGAATGTCTGCCCCGTTTGAGGAGCGTAGTGGGGTGGTCCCGTGCGGGACGCCGTGGGGCCAGTGGTACCAGACCCTGGAGGAGGTGTTCATTGAAGTCCAGGTGCCCCCGGGCACTCGCGCGCAGGACATCCAGTGCGGCCTGCAGAGCCGGCATGTGGCTCTGGCCGTGGGTGGCCGTGAGATCCTCAAGGTAGCCAGCCAGGGCTTGTCCCAAGTTTCCTTCTTCTGGCTTCCCCGCACCCCGAGTCCTAAAATTCACGGTTTCAGAGGGATGACTGCTGGGTGGGAAGGTCAGTTCCTGGCTGGCAGAAAGGAACTGGATTTGGCGAGGGGTCTGTCTCCTCGTAGCACCCGCTCCCAGAGCTGCTTGCTGACCTTGCGTGGGTGGTAATGTAAAGATTCCGTTTTCCTTGTTGTTTCTAAAACAGATTTCTGCTGCTTCTTAATTCCTCTGACAGAAGGCTAACTAGATCAAAAGAGCAAACGCTCATCATTTTCCGGGCACTGATCTAAGTCCCAGAGACTAGACAAAACGGTTTCTGAACTCTTCGTGATATGTAGGCAAATAGAGGAATAACAAACAAGACTAGGGTAGTGGATGAAGATGTCAGATTGGCTTTCTAAACTGCAGGTTTCTTGCATGTTGACGATCATCAAGATAGTGAAGAGGTGTGTGAAGAAAATACTGCCTCTTCTATTTGATTTCACCAATACATTTTGAATCTGGCTGTACCATTTTTTTTTTTTTGTAAGAATTTTCACAAACCGGGTGGTGGTGCCTTTAATCCCAAAGTTAGAGGCAGGGAGAGTTCTGTGAGTTTGAGGACAGTCTGCTCTACAAATCTCAGAAAAATCCTAAACCCTGTCTCAAAAAAAAAAAAAAAAGAAAGAATTTTCACATAACAATCTGAGATTGAATTTCTCTCCTTGATTAGATGTGTAATCTGGTTGATGCCCATGCAGTGTAGTGGTGAAGGGAGACTGGTACCATGTTTTGTAACCTTGGGCAGGAGCTAATTTGACATCACAGCTAATTTGACATCAAAATCTGCAGTATGTGGTTAACTCTCCTTAAGAAATTGGCTTTTTCTAGTGCCAGCTTTTCGGAAGAGATTGAACTGGCTTTTAATAACATTTGCTTTAAAAGATAGCATTTTTAAGGCAGGCATTGTGGCATATGCCTTTAATCTCAGCATTTTGAGAGCCAGAGGCAGGCAAGTCCAGTCAAGACTATATATTGAGCTCCAGGACTACACAGAACAGTGGTTGTTAAACTTCCCAAATGCTGCAGCCCCCTTAATACAGTTCCTCTTGTTGGGGTGACATAAGTAAAGTTATTTTTTGCTACTGTTACAGATCATACTGTTGGCCTGGCAGTGGTGGTGCACACCTTTAATCCCAACACTTGGGAGGCAGAGGCAGGTGAATCTCTGTAAGTTAAAGACCAGCCTGGTCTACAAGAGCTAGTTCCAGGACACTACAGCGCAACCCTGTCTCGAAAAACAAAACAAACAAACAAAAAAAAACCGAATCGTACTATAAATATCTAATATGGGACACCCAGAAGAGAAGGGTTGCGTCCCACAGGTTGAGAACACTGACGGAGATCCTCCCTCAAGAAATAAATAAAATAGAACATTTCTTCTAGTTTTATCATGAGTTCCTGTTTGTTCATTTTGATTGGTAAAGCATTTTATAATTAATTTCACATTTATTCTATCAGTAATGAGTAGTGTGTCTTATTTGTTTTGTTTAGAGCGTCCTGTGTTGTTTCCAATGCTAAGAATGTCAAATTTTGTAAACCGGGGTCCCTTTGAGTAGGAGGAAGTTCAGGGTTGAGACCCTACAGTTAGGCTGGACTAGTCTAAGATGTGGCTTAGCTTGAAATGAGCCAAATCTTAATTATGAGAATGTATAAAATGTAATGTTGTATCCTTAGTACCTTATATTTATTTCCCAGGGAAAATTATTTGATTCTACAATTGCTGATGAAGGAACATGGACTTTGGGTAAGAATAATTACTGTGATTCATAAAATTTAAAAAGTAGATTGTGATATTGTTCTTTGCTTTAAATCTTGTCCTTTTAGCTGTTAAAGATGGAGAAATGTGTTGGGAACAGTTGTATATCTGAATTGCCTGACAGTCTTAGGAAATACAAGGATTAACTCCTTCTGTAATTTCTCTGTAACTTGTTTCTTATTTGTATTTTAGAGGATAGAAAAATGGTCCGCATTGTCCTGACAAAGACCAAGAGAGACGCTGCAAACTGTTGGACTTCTCTTCTAGAATCTGAATATGCAGCTGATCCCTGGGTACAAGACCAAATGCAGAGAAAACTTACATTAGAGCGGTTCCAGAAAGAAGTAAGTTGGGTGCAGCTGTGAGTATGTAGAGTTACGCAATCCAAATGTAGGTATTCATTCATAAGCCATTATACGAAGTAGTTAAAAAAAAATCCTCCTTGCTGACTTTTAAAGTGAACGGTAAGAAAATAGCCTACTATGTGGGTTTTAGTTTTTGGTTTTTCGAGACAGGGTATCTCTGTGCAACAGCCCTAGGGGTCCTGGAACATGCTCTGTAGACCAGGCTGACCTCAGACTCACAGAGATCCATCTTCTTCTGCCTCCCGAGTGTTGAGATTAAAGGCATATGCTACCACCACCCAGCGTGTGTGGGTTTTAAATTTCACAAATATGTTTGTTACTGTGAATTTAAGATTGCTGAATTCATATCAGTAATTCATGAATAATGAGCCTAAACCACTAGAACACTGTAGCGTACACATTGTAACAAGGTGAGAGATCCCTTCGTTGTTTTAGTCCCCCGCCGCAAACCTCTGCCGCCATCTCAGGTATGGTCTTTTTGTCTGTTTTTTCTTTGTTTGTTTGTTTGGTGGGTTTTGTTTTTTGTTTTTCGAGACAGGGTTTCTCTGTAGCTTTGGAGCCTATCTTAGAATTCTTCACTGTAGACCAGGCTGGCCTCAAACTCTTAGAAATCGCCTGCCTCTCTGCCTTCCAATTGCTGGGATTAAAGGTGTGCGTCACAACCACCTGGCCAACTTCAGAAAGTTTCTGACTAGCCTCCTTGACTCTTACCCAAATAGTCATCTTAGAGTAGCCATTAAAGATGTCTTTTGATAGCTCAAGTCAGATCAGTATGTTTTTTTCTCAGAATTCTCCAAGTTCTTCCTTCTTTTAATGGGAAAATTGATCAATTACTTCTTACCCACTCATTTTTTCTTTTTTTTTCCCCTTTCTCTTTCTTGTATTTTTTTTTCCTTTGAGACAGTATCTCACTGTGTAGGTCTGTCTGTACTGGAACTTTATATGTGCCTATATAATCACGTATATAACACGTGCACGTAGAAAATCAGATCAGGCTGGCCTTGAACAGATACCTCCCTCCCAAGTATAAGTATTGGAATTAAAGATATGTACCAGCATGCCTGGCTCTCTGCTGATTCTGACTGGAATATTTATTCTGTAGTTTCAGCTCATCAAATTTTAACGATCTCATTTAAGTCTATAATTTTCTCTCTAATTCTTTTTCCTGCCATACTTTCTGTTTAGCTTTTTTATAGCACTTACAAGCTTTAGCACACTAAATCAGGGGTTGGCAAATTGTCGTCTGGGGAGATTCAACCCGCTGTATGTCTCTGCAGGTAAAGTTTTACAGAGACATAACCTTTGTTCACTTATTAATATGTTTTATATATAGCAGTTTCTTATAATCAAGTGTTTATGAGAGAAATTATGTAGTCTGCATAGTCAAAAGTGATTCCTGTTGGTCTCTTTGTACAAGTCAAGCTTGCCGAAATCTGTGTCAGTATTTATGGTTTGATACTTGTGCTTTCCTGCTGCAATATAAGCTCCTCTAGAACAGAAGTCTTAAATTCTTTTACTTTTGAAATCTGTATGTATTTAGTGGTATTTTCCAAGTTGTACGGGGCTCAATAAATGTCTGTTAAGCAAATGAAATGCCCCCATAAAAGTCTGAAGCTTACAGCAGTACTCCACTGTATATAATGTGTATCTCTATGCTAATATACATATAGCTCTTAGAACTCTGCATGGCTTATAGTAAGCTTCAAAAAATTGCCAGCTAGCCGGCGGTGGTGGCGCACGGCTTTAATCCCAGCACTCGGGAGGCAGAGGTAGGTGGATCTCTGTGAGTTCGAGACCAGCCTGGTCTACAAGAGCTAGTTCCAGGACAGGCTCCAAAGCTGCAGAGAAACCCTGTCTCGAAAAACCAAAAAAAATAAATAAATAAATAAAATAAAAAAATTGCCAGCTATTAGCTGTGCTTGGTGATAGCCACCTTTAATTTCAGCTACTTTGGATGGCGCAAGAGAACTACAAGTTCAAGGTCAGCCTGGGCAACTTAGCTACACCACGTCTCAAAAGAAAAAAATTAAATTGGAAATTGGTATGAATCAGAATAGAGTACCTGCCTAGCTTAAAGGAGGCTCTGTGTTCAGTCTATAATACACCCTGCCCCGAGAAAAGGTTAAGATCTTTTATACAGACAGTGAAGTTAAAGATGTTTTGCTGTACGGTCACTAGCATTGTCACAGGCATCTCTCTCTGTAAAGACCAACAGATCTGAAAGGGGCCTCTTGGTTTTCATTTTCCCATGGGTGCTTGCAGTGGTATTTTTGGTTTTTGTTTTGGTTTGTTTTTGTCAACTGTGAATTCAACATCTTGTAAGTTTTGTTATTTTATGTCTTTCAGAACCCTGGTTTTGACTTCAGTGGTGCAGAAATCTCAGGGAACTACACAAAGGGCGGACCAGATTTCTCAAGCCTTGAGAAATGACTGCTTTTTTATTTGTTCCATCTAGTGGATCGCAGCAGGTGCTGGCAGCTTAATGCAGCAGATGATATGAAGGATGAAAGACACGGATGTGCACAGTCAACATTGCAAAATGTATTTCAGCATGGTTCTAAAAGATTACATTCAGATATGATTTATACAGGAGGTGTAGCAACTGTCCTGTGGCTAGATGATAACTTACTGCTCTGCGTTGTTTTATATGCTACATTTTACTAATTTCATATTTAAATGTATTTTTACTACAAAAGCATTGGAGTACAAGTTATATGAAATGAAAAAGTGCCTTCAGGGAATTTTTTTTTCTTTTTTTCTTTTTTAGTCTGATGCAGGAATAATGTTCAGTAAACTTCTGAGTAAGAATTATGCACTCCTCGCCGGGCAGTGGTGGTATACGCCTTTAATCCCAGCACTCTGGAGGCAGAGGCAGGAGGATCTCTAGGAGTTTGAGACCAGCCTGGTCTACAGAGTGAGTTCCAGGACAGGCCCCAAAGCTACAGAGAACCCTGTCTTAAAAAAAAAAAATATGCTGCAGCCCATTGTCTAAATATGCCAGTCCTTAAAAGGAAAGTACAGTGCTGGAAACACTTTAATAAAGGAAAAAGTATACAGAAGAGTTTTAGGTAATTTGAGTTGGTGAAAAACTCTTAACTCATGTGTTACTGCCTAAGTGATTATGTGAAGAAATTGAAAACCAGTAAAAGCCAAACAAAGGGAGAATGAGTAACCTATTAGTGTCAGAAAGCAAGTGTAGGCCCCTGAGTGTAAGCTAGTGGCTTCACATAAGTTTAATGATTCAGACAGAGAGAGGATTGTCTAGAATAAATTGCTTTCATCCTTTTTTTTTTTTTTTGTGCCTTTTAATTATTTTTCTTTTGTGGGGGGCATTCAGGAAAGGGTTGGGTTTCTCTGTATCCCTGACTGTCCTAGAACTCCATGCTGGCCTTGAACTCAAGATCCGCCTGCCTCTGCCCAGTTGTATTTTAATTCTTTAAAAGATAATCTGAAATGTGTAGAAAGCTTATAAATTAAGTATTAACACTTTAAAAATCTTAATACTGTTTTGTAATAAATTGACATGATGCTGTTACCTCAGTCTTTTACTGTTTTGGTTTTTGTTGGTGGTGGTGGTTTGTTTTACTTTGCTTCCAAAAAATATGTTTTCTCAACAATGCAATCATTAAAGTTAGATCGTCAACGTGGACTTGGTACTGCTGTTTCATCCTCAGACCTGATGCCATTTATGTTGGACTTAGCCCAGCAATGTCCTTTAAGTAAGAAAGTCCTGCTGCTGGGATGTGCTGCCCCAGCAAGACACTTTAGCCTGGAACAAGTTTCCATTCTTTCTTTGGGTTTTACTGCTTTGGCATTTTTCTGTGGTAGAATTCACTCTTTTGACCAGGCTGACCTTGAATTCAGGAGATCTCTCTGCCTCTGCCCCGCCCCCTCCAGTGCCGGGATTAAAGGTGTGCTCCACCACTGCCCAGCCTTAGCTGGCTTTTTGAGTCATTCTAGTGATAGAACCTGGTATCTTTGTGGCTGTGTATACTTGCATATGTAGTTATTTATGTTGTACATTTATCTGTTGTGTGGCTAGTGGGTGAGTCAGGGGTTAGGGTATACACATTACACAGAGAGCAAGGAGGTCAGTTTTGTTTTCACCACGCAGGTCTCAGTGATTATACTCAGTCACCAGTCTTGGTGACAAGTTCTCTACCCACTGAAGTATCTCATAGCCTCCTTGTGTTTGGGTTTGCATTTCTGTGAAGGCAGGTTACAGCTAGCATTCATGTGTTGATTGAGCATTTGTGTATCATCTTTAAAGATGAATGTTTATTTGTGGGTGGTGGTGCCTTGTCTTTAATCCCAGTGCTTTCAAGGCAGAGGCAGGTGTTTCTCTTTGAGTTTGAGGCCAGCCTGGAATACAGAGCAAGTTCCAAAAAGAAATAATTCAAATCTCATGCCATTTTGGAAATAGGGTTGTCTTATTAAGTTGTACATCATCTGGGTACAAGTTACCTGTTGTATGATTTTTAGGTAATGTCCTGTGTGTTTTACTTATTTGTGTTTTGAGACGCTCTTGATGTGTAATACAGACTGAGCCTGAAAGCCTCCTACCTCAGTACTACAGAGCAGGGATTGCAGGCATGCCTCCCCTTCAGTCGGTATTTTTTATTTTCTGGTAGTTTCTTTGGAAGCACTTAAGTTTTTTCTCACGTTGGCTAAGCCTAATTTATCATATTGGTAGTAGACTATGCTTGTGTCTTGTGTTCCCATAAGAACTCTTATGGGAATTTCTGATCATAAGAATTTTTCCCTTTGTTTTTGTCTTAATCTAATGAATTTTTTAAAGCCAATTTGAGGTTTTATTAAATAAAGATGTTTTAATAAAGTCTATACACAAAGGCTAAGAGAAAGAAATGCTCAGAAAGGAAGATACTCCAAAGTATGAATATAGGCTCTCAAAGAAGAGTCATGAATTATTGAAAAGCATAAGAGAAATATGCACAGAGGCACAGTGAGACTGTCCAAGTGTGGGTCTACGGCAGCCCCTGATGTCATGTTTTACATGTAACTGTTTACCTATTTTAGCAGATTTCATGGAAGCTGGAAAGTTTAGGTGGAAATTCCTTATTTCTTACCTACCCATTGGTTTCAGAATCTTTTGTTGAAAACACTGCCTACTGAATCATCTTTGTACTTTTACCAAAAATCAGTTGTAGCGGGGCATGATGATGGGTCATCCCTGTAATCCCAGCACTTAAGTTGACAGACGCAGGAGGACCACTGCAAGTTTGAAGCCAGGCTCTTATACCTAATAAATAGGCTTGCCTGGACTACAAAGTGAGTCCCTGTCTCCAAACAAAAAAAGAAATGTGTTTGTGTGAGTCTGGTTTGGTACCATTTTCCACTAACTATGAGTCAATCCTCTATCAATAGCACACTGCCTTGATTATCACAGCCGTATAGTGCAAGACACAAAATGGAGTAGCTTGATTCCTTCAACTTTATTCTTTCTGTATTTTTCTGAGAGGTTCAGATCCATCTTGTCTGTATCTGTGAGAGATCTCACTGAGATGGTAATGTGAATTAGGAATCTCTAGAGTAACAGAACTTAGAAAATGAGCCTCTATATATAGAAAGGGGATTATTATAATGGCTTGCAGACTGTGGTCCAGCCATTCCAGCCATGGCTGTCTATGAACAGAAGATCCAAGAATCCAGTAGTTGTTCAGTCCATGAGGCTGGCTGTCTCAGCTGGACTTCACTGCACCCCAGACTCCCAAAGAAGTGGTCTTTAATGCCAGTGAAGGAATGGATGTACTAGCAGGAACAAGAGCAAGCAGCCAAGAAGTGAGAGCTTCTGTCCCCCGTGTCATCTTCCCCTCTCAAAGATCCAGTTAGAAATGTGTCTTTCCACTCCAAATAATGTAAAAGAAAATCCCTCGCATATGTGCCCATTCCTTTGAGTTTTTGTTAATTTCGAGGTTTAGTCAAGTTGACAACCAAGAATAGCCATCATAGGATGGAATTTATTTCTCAGTTTATAGATCCTTTGTGTCTTTATTACCCAGTGTTCATTTTTAGGTGGAGTGATTTAAAGTGTCATTGACATCGTAATTTAGAAGTCCATATATACAGATATGTTTGATATTTGTTGACTCTGTATTCTATGGCTATGTTAAATTCAGTTTGTGGGTTTTGGTTTTCATGTTTTTGTTTGTTTCATTCCTTGAGTTTTGTGTATAAATCAGTTTCATTTTACTCTCTTTTTGAGTGGAAAAGGGGGGTATATTTGCTTTGGAGAAAGACTCTCACGTAGCCCATATTAATCCTGAACTCACTAAGTAGCTGAGATGACCTTGAGTTCCTGATTCTCCTGCCTCCATTCTGGTGCTGAGATGAGGCCTATTAACACCTTCATCTTTCCTGAATGTACTGGCTAGACGGCAGAGAAATGGGCCAGCCCGTATCAGCTGTGCTTTAGGAGGATGAACTCACTGTTGCTCATCCTTGTGTGGACTGCTCTCTGCAAGGCTTCCACACTTCCCTTATATCTGCCTGAAGTTCTCAACTATTCATTTGTAGCTAGCTGAACTTCAAAAACGGTGTTAAAGCCCAGTGTGGTGGTGGTGGTGGTGCACGCCTTTAATCCCAGCACTTGGGAGGCAGAGGCAGGTGGCGTAGTTCGGTCCCATACAAATTCCCAGATGGTCAGTACAGAGTCCAAGATGTCCCACTAGCTCCAGTGAGCTATCTCTGCGGGTTTCCCCATCATGATCGTGACACACACACACACAACGCGCTCACAAAATCGCTCCTCCCTCTCTCCAGTTGACTCCAGAAGTTTAGCCCAGTGCTTTGCTGTGGACCTGCGTCTGTTTTCATCAGTTACTGGGTGACGGTACTCCGAAGGTATGGGACTGAACTAGGTCCTCTGAAAATGAGTGACAGTTCTGTGGCTTGGGCCCCTGGCAGTGGGATCAGGATT
The DNA here is from genome assembly GCF_014885135.2 of Alexandromys fortis. NCBI lineage: Eukaryota > Metazoa > Chordata > Mammalia > Rodentia > Cricetidae > Alexandromys > Alexandromys fortis. The sequence continues at coordinate 6,085,242 of NW_026067912.1, read as the reverse complement.
TATCCCTGGTGCATGAACTAGCTTTTTGGAGCCCAGTCCCTGTTTGGGCTACCTTGCTCAGCCTTGATGCAGGGGCGAGACAGGGTTTCTCAGTGTAACAGCCTTGGCTTTCTTGGCACTCACTCTGTAGACCAGGCTGGCCTCGAACTCACAGAGGTCCGCCTGCCTCTGCCTCCCCAGCGCTGGAATTAAGGGTGTGCGCCACCACTGGTCGGCTAAAATCATTTGTTTTGAATGTACAGTCGAACATATCGCACAGCACTTGTAGGCGTCAGAGAACAGCCAGCAAGGGCCTTTACTCTCCGGCCAGCCATCTCACCAGCCTCGATTTCTTTTAATGTCTTTTAAGGATCTGGAGTCCTATCTCTTCTTTCCAATACTGGAGTTTGTCTAGAATATCAGTTATTGCTCTCTTCAAAAACAAAAACAGCCGGGCGGTGGTGGCGCACGCCTTTAATCCCAGCACTTGGGAGGCAGAAGCAGGCGGATCTCTGTGAGTTCGAGACCAGCCTGGTCTAGTTCCAGGACAGGCTCCAAAACCACAGAGAAACCCTGTCTCGAAAAACCAAAAAA